>NC_090446.1:1256563586-1256882770 GCF_031143425.1 Pleurodeles waltl
AAATCCCTAGTAGTTGTTGATGTAGCCAACTTAAAATGGAATCCCCCTTGACCAATAAATAAACTTTACCTGATGCTTGTTATCCTGGAATTCGAAATCAGCATCAAAATAACCAACTAGATCTATGTTTGTTTCTCAATAATATGATTTGAAATCAGGTGGAGTTAATTTGACTTTACTTTTAAAAAGATTATTAAAATCTTTGATATTAAAGACAACTTCACACCTGAGTCCATCATCATTAACACTTCAATTCTGTTAATTTCTACAATGTCTGAGGGATATGCACAATGCTTGTCTTTTATACCAATAACATCCCCATCTTTACATATCTTAAGAACTACATGTTCTTCAGTACATAGTTTGTGTTCCTTATTTTTGTTAAATGAGGACTTACAATATTTTGCAAAGTGCCCTTTCTTACCACACTGTTTACATACTTGTACATAGATATAATATGTACATTTTTTATAAGAAGATAGAAAGAAAGGTGGTGGAGACATATCCTGCATTGCGTATACCCTATGAGGAAAATATATGTTCACTAAACTGGGATGCCAATAAGAGAAAGAGAGGGAAAGGAAAATAAATAAAGTTCATAAAAAATTAATGAAAAATTGAGTGAAAGAAAAAGAGAGTAGTATAAAAAATTTGATGAAGTATAAGCAATAGGAAATTGCAAGGAAACTGAAGAAAAATGCAAATTAGGAATAGAGAAAAGAAAAGTGAATGTAAAGCACCAATACAAAAAATTGTGTCGAAGATCCTTCTAGAAGGAAATTTACATTAAGTTTTGTTATACTATTGTCAGTAAGAATAATAATGAAAAGTAAAAAAATGGGGCCTCATTACGACGTTGGCAGTCTTTTTGGAAGTCTACCATGGTGGCGGCCGCCAAAGGACAGCCATGTTTTCAGTAAACCGACCGCCGTATTAAGAGTCACACTCTGAAGACCGCCAGAGAGCAGCCACAAATCCGACATAGGAGGACAGGAAAGAGGCAGTTTTTCCACCAACACTGCTAGCCCAACCCAATTCCACCTACCAGATTATGAGCCACAAATCATCACAGCGGTTCTTTCATGGTGGTAAACCATTGGCACTGACAACCCCGTGCTCAGAACCCACTATTGTCAGAACACAACACCACATTGGACCGTTTGAATATCCCACACCCGACACACATACACACACCAAACACACCTCCTCACTGTACTATATACCACACCTCCACATAACCCACAGTCCTTTGCTACAAAATCGATTTTCACATACACCAAGAGCAGGCAAATACACTTATATAGCACCATTACACCAAAGGAACATACACACATCTCACTCAGCAGAGACCACACAACTGCACTACCAACACAAAACACACATAACGAGCACACACACACACCACGGTTCACAGACAACAAGTTGAGGGTCATGGTGGATGCAATTGTCAGGGTAGAGGCACAACTATCCGGTGCACATGTCCAGCAAACCTCGATAGCCAGGAAAATGAACTTTTGGCCTAGAACAGTCCATATGATCAACTCAGTAGGCAACCATCCACGCACCAGGGAGGACATCAGAAAGAGAAGGAATGACCTTAGGGGAAAAGTGCTTTCCATGGAATAAAGACACCTGATCACTGTGCACAAGGCTGGCGGTGGGCCCCCACCTTCTCCCCCACAGTTCACATCTTGGAGGAGAAGGTCTTGGACATGCTGCATCCCGAGGGCCTGACTGGAATACCTGGTGGACTGGACTCTGATAAGTACCCACAACTATCATGGCACACAATTGTCGTGTCCTGCATGCTTCCTCACCACCCAAATACGCCCCAATCCACTGAATGTCTCACTGCACCTCCCACCTATACACCTACTGCCCCTCTCCTGCATGCCACACCTCTACCCAGCCCAACTGATCACAGAGCCCTTGGCAAAAGGCACGGATAGAATTTTATAATACTAGCATTACGACACCCACAATGCACTAGCCCATCTACGTGAAAAACTGCAATGTGCACATCACATCAAATCTCTTGCATGTATGGCTATTGAACTAGCTATACCAACTTGATGGTATGACTGAGGACCACTGCATGGCAATGACAGCAATGCAATGGCACAACACAATGCCAAACAAGGCTAAACACAGCTACATCACTGTGACTAATCCAATTGGCCACTAATCAGGATCCACAACCTGTAAATTGGCCAACCATGGTATGGAATGTAAGACGGCATAGCCCATGCACATGCACAATGTGCACACACAGGGCAATTAACCATGTATACTCACATACCCATGTCCCAGTGGGACACCATACTGCAATGTCCAGCCATTTCCTCTCGCAACTAGCAAGCCTGAATAGTCACTATCTAACATGGCAGAAAGGTCATGTGAACTCTCAGACAGTACCAGTATACATCCACAGACCAAAGTTACTAAACCTGAATCACACCAACCTAAATGGAGTATGGTACACATGTCACAGACCAATATCTACCACCAATGGTATGCTGGCAGCATCTATCACTGTCATTGCTGGGGATCATGTCAAGCCACTGTATGCATGTCATGAAGAGATAACCAAACACACGTTCAATAATTAACTCTGTTTCTCACTCCATCCACAGTTACCCCAGCCAGTGCCACCATGGAGAAAATACAGAGACTGCCAGCCCTCCCCAGGAAGAAGGCCCCAGTGATGACAGCACGTCTGGATGCCTGGACACTGATGACCTACCTGTCCCATCTGGGACACCTGGAAGGTCTACGACTACCTGCCTCACTCTGCCCACATCAATCCCCCGCAACCCAGTGGTCTCTACATCAAAGCCAGCCCTTCATCCTCAAACCTGTGTCCCAATGACTGTTCAAACTATTGTGTGACCCACAGTACAGGGACGTGAGTTGACCCCGCACACCAAAGACAATAAAGGTCCTGGAAACACTGTGAGTGGCACACCATGCCAGGGCAAAGGCACATGGAGGCAGGTGGTGTAGGAGGGTTCTGTCGGCCAGAGGATGGGGCCCCCAGCGACTCTACTGACCAGGAAACCATCTCCCAAGTACTGGGAGCATACTAACAATCCCAGGACAGGATAGGCCAGATCATCACGCTGTTGGGGAAAACCAACTGCTGCAGAGGGAATACCACGAGGAGGTCATGCAGCAGCGGCACACCCACAATGCCACCATGGCCTCCATTACAGAGGTGCTGCGGGACATCAACACCACCCTGAGTGCTTCCTCCACCCACCACCAGGCCTTTCCGCTGGCAACCTAACATCTGAGCCATCCACATCAGTGGCAGCTAGTAGAATGGTGGCCCTGCCAGGGGAACCACAGCCCTCAGACACCACTCCCTGTAGACATCCAACCAGACATCCAGCTGGAGCAGATGCCAAGAACCAACCCACTGCCAGGAAGTGATCCTCACCTGATTTGTCTCCCTTGTGTGCCACTGATACACCCCGAAGACTGTTCAATGACATTACTCCAACTTCCAATTGGCACTTTGACACTGTACCTGTGCAGCCAACAGCTGTACCACCTACCATGACCTCACCCATCACCTGTTGGACAATGTATGCAACATAATTTTTTTTGCACAGTTTCATTATATGCACATTCAACACCACATTCAACACCATGGAATACAGCTACTGTATATGGTTCTTCCTTAAAACATCAACACATGTCATGTTAGCTAAATATGATCTGGATAGGTCCCACTACATCCAACAGCAGATGGAGACCTCCTCAGCAGGAGACACAGTACGACAGATATGTCCCAGGACAGATGTCAACGAGTCAAAAAACCAGGCCCACATAAGAGTGTAGTCAGTATTTCAACCTGCAAAAAAACCATGACAGAGAGTACCATCAGGATAGAAGGCATGGAGCCACACAAAGCACATCTGCAGCTCATAGATGTCGTGCCCAGTGTAGAATACCTCCTAAGCAGGGGCCCCCAGATATTACCTATACCAATCCAATAATACTTTATTTCAGCATCCAGTGCCGTAAAAGTCACATAACACCAAAATAAATATTGAATTAATAAAATATTGCAATAAAATAAATAAAAACACAACACAGAAGACAATACAGTGCAAGGTACAGTTCAAAATTACAGTTTAAGAGCTGGAAAGTGCAAGTGCAACTACGTGGAAAAATTAAAAACTAAGAAGTCTTGGCCAACTTCCTTCTAATGTGCCACATACCTCAGAGGAATTTTGCAACTGCAATAGCAATAGGAAGGCTAGGGTCTGATTTTAGAATTTTCATAGCTACAGCACGATCTCGAGTCCCCAACAATTTGCAGATTCGAACAAGCCATTTCCCACATGGGAAAATGTAGAAGGGACATGCAAAGAAAACATGGGCAATAGACTCGTGAAACAAATTACAACAGGGACAGTGCGAGTTAAAGGAAGCACTATTCTGTCTTCTGTTGCTAAAGGTTTTAAGAGGAAGGGAGGCAAATCTAAATTGAATGTAGAGCTTCCTGTCATTCGGATCTAGAATACCATTCAGGTAAGGCTCCAACAGCCAGGTACATTTTGAAATCCAAAAACTCACTAGTTAATCGCCCTACAATAAATGGGGGAGTCATGGACTAAGCTACTCCCTCCCAATAACAGGACTTCACTCTTTCTTTGATGGGTAGAGGCCCTGTGGACGGGTAGTTTCATGAATCTCCCAGCCCAATGGAGATCGAAGATGATTTAACTGAATTGATCCACTTTGTCTTTTTGGAGGTGTCCAGCAAAGAGACTTCCCTGAAAGCAGTGGCATAGGAGGACAGTTCAGGAGTAACCATGATTCTCCTCCAAAACAGCAGCAGTCTAAGACTAATTATAGCAGCTAATGGTTTGCGAGCTGTGTCCAAATGAGGAAGGAACGGAGTACTTGGGGGCAGGGAAGTAAGCTTTCTCAGGAACATATTTTCTATATGTGTAAGCTCCTTTACGTCCTCAAAGCCTCAGAGTTCCGCCCCATAAAGTGCTGCGCTAACCGGCTTCATGTTATAAATCTGGAGAGCTGTAGCTAATGGGCGACTACTAGATGTATGGTGCTCCCTTTGAAGTGCTCCCACCAAATGGCTGAATTTTAGTGATGTGGAATTAATATGGGTTTTCCAGAACATTGAATCCGATAGGTTAATTCCAAGATATTCGAAGGTGTAAACTCGTTCTAGATTCGACCCACCAGGGGGAAGGTTCCCCCTGTAGGATCTATGAGGGTTGATAACCATAAAGTTGATTTTGGAAGTATTTATTTCTAAACCTCTCTGAGAACAAAAGGCATTGAATCGATTCAGCAGAGGTTAGAGACCCATCAACGTTTTAGACAATATCAGGGTGTCGTCAGCAAACAGGAGTGTCACAACTATTTCCCTGCCTAGGACTGGTGCACCAGAGGGCTGTGAGGTAATGTGCTGGGCAACCTGGTTCAGGTATAAAGAAAAAGATTTGGACCTAGTACACAACCCTGCCGGATGCCCCTGGCTACCCTAATTTGATCAGTAAGGTCACCTTGCTTCCTCCAACGTCCCCTTGCAAAATTACCTTCATGAATTTCAACAATTATGGCCAAAAACTCAGAAGGCATTCCCATCTCGCTCAGGACGTCCCAGAGTTTAACTCTGGGGATGAGGTTGAAAGCAGATTTATGGTCTATGAAGGCTACATAAATACTCCCCCTTCCTATCACTACAACCTTCTAATACAAAAGCAAAAAAGGATGATCTATGGTGGTCGTTTTGGACCTAAAGCCAGCCTGAAATGGTGACAAGATGTTGTTATCGGTGATCCAGTCATGAATTTTAGATAGTAAATCATGACAGAATACCTTTTGGATTGTATCTATAAGGTTTATGGGCCTATAATTGCCGGGTAGAGAACTGTCATCCTTCTTTTAAATAGGTATTACCTCGACAACCCTCCAAGACTGTATAGGAATAGAAGCTCCCCTAGAAATTGCATTAGATAGAAGGAGAATGTACTCAGCCCACTTGTCAATGTTGAATAAAAAGATCACCAGGGGTACCATCAGGGCCAGCAGCTTTAAAATATACTATATTGTTAATTGCATTGCGTATATCTCCTAGGTTAAACAGACCATCCCAGTGGCTAGTATCCAACTGTAGAGAGAGTGAGGGGGCGGGGTGGTCGAAAGCTGTCTTTCAGCCTTATATAGGGAATTTAAATGTTGAAGCCAGTCCGAGGGCTGGATGATATTACCAGATGCAGGAAATTCCCTATGGTTGCTTTTGCTTACCACAAACCAGAAGAATTTGGAGTCCTTGCATTCACAAGCATCCTTCATTAGCCTTCATCTCGCCTCCTCACAGTCTTTTCTGGCCTCACTCTGCACCTGCTTGCACTGTTTCCGCAGAATCCTAACACAGGCAACATCTTTTTGCAAGATTGCACTAATTAAGTTTTCCCGGGCCAGCCGACAATCGCGATTAAACCAATCATCTCTCTCATAGGGTAAGGAACTACGAGTGGTATGAGGGAGCTGGCAAAGTAAGTAACTTTTCCAGTCTTTTGAAAAACCCATTGTAAATGTCTAGAAGGGAGGAGCAATTTCCCACTTCCTCATCCATCATAGATGTCAATGCTACACAATGTGTCAGATTTAGGCTGATGGTGCTAAGGATATCGTCTTGGAGGACGACCTTGCTCCATTCTAAATGGCGCCTGTTGTTTGAGGGCTGCACCACCCTAGTGTCTTGAGTGGGGGTTGGCGCAATATGTGCCCAACCCCATGGGACCCCTAGACTAAGACAGAGTGGGGTATGGTCACTGTCTATTTGGTTCTGGACTGCCATATCATCTACTAAATGCCAATGTCTAAGGTCCATCACAAAATAATTCATACAAGTCCTCCCCTGTGGACCAATAAACGTAAAGGCAGCATGCCTATCAGATTTTGTTCTTCCATTAACTGCACTCAGACCTAGGCCAAGAGTCAAGGCCTTTAACTGCAGAGCGGCCTGGTACTACTTCTTAATGGGGGACCTCAAGCCTGGGTATGTGCCATAGATTATCTTCTTCTGGGAAATCACCCATATTGTCCAAACCAAGGGGTTTGAACATAACATTAAAGTCCCTCACAACAATAAGGACATGATTGGAAGGTCTATCACACAACAAGCTCTGAAGAGACTGCAAAGTGGCGGAATAGTTGTGCCCCTAGATGTTAAATATGTCAATGACAGTGGCCCTGGGTCCCTTGAGACTGATACCAAGAATATCAGGGCTGTCCGTAGGCAGTCATTTCACTATGCACTGTGGTGTGGTTTTTACCCATATTGAGAGACCCCCCCAAAGGGCTGCCCATCTTACTAGGAATAGCGGGAAGATGGTAGGTTGCATAACCAGATTTATAACCAGATGGATCGACAAGCCAGGTTTTCTGGAAGATGCATATGTCATAAGAAGCCATGAAGGTATTTCAGTGAGGCGATGAGAGTTTGGATTCAAGATCTGCCACATTCCAGTAAACAATGTTTACTTTCCGACAAGTAGTCATGGCAATAAGCGGAGGAGAAGGATTTGCCAGGGAATCTAAGGAGCCTGCTGATAGTCTACAGACCTTCTTGCCTCTTGGGTAACCCAGATACACTGGTTGGCTAGTAATGCGGAAGCAGCTATTAGGACTTGCACAGCTATTAGGGCTATCATAAAGGGCCTGTACCTAGGCTTGTAAGGGTCAATCTAGCTTGGAACAGACAGAACCATTGTCAAGAACATCATGAGGGGGTGGCACACATGAAGCAAGGGGTAAATCAAATTTGATCTGTATAGTAGACCCATCCGAAGGATTAGTTCTTTGATCAAGGGCCACTAGATCGTCAGCTATTTTCCCGTTCTCTAAAAGATGCAATCAGACAGAGAGCTCAGGAATCTATGCCCGCTGGCCCTGAGAATGACTTTTCTAATTACTGAAAGTCATCCTCTATTGTGATGAATCTAGTGGGTGAATTTGTTAATCAAGGAGTCTTTCCCTTCCATCCGCCCAGGAGTTAGGTTTGGGTACAATAATCAAGAAACTTTTTTCGAGGAGATAAGGTGGTGGTTCTAGCAATGTGTGTTCTACAGGGGGGTCAACCATCCCCTGGCGTGGGAAGTAAGAAGCTGTGATCTTTGCTCCACGAACGGTTAGGAACAAATTCATTTAACACACCAGCGGATGCGCATCAACCATGGTACAAGCTCCGACAGATGTCCTGGGGATGGTATCCTCATGTAGCAAACCTGAGTAACCCCCAAGATGTTTTACAGGGGGGGGCATAATAGGAACAGTAGGTGCTGGAGCAGGAGTGTTAGTCGAGACTGGATTAACAACGCATTCCCTGCATATTCTCCGCCTCTCTACCATCAGACGTCCCACATTAACCACAAGATCACCAATCATATACTAGAGGTGCTATTTCTGACCTGAGTGTTTGGATGCAACCAAGAAGTCATTTATGGAAAAAGGTGTATGCCTGATTATTTAGTGGGCTGCCTACCCCAGCTTGTGTGGAAGAAGCTGAAGAATACTGAGTTGTAGATATATCTATAGGAATTATTAGTGGTGAAAAGTGATTAGTACAGGGGATGGGAGAGGGAGGAGGCACTGTCACTGTGTCTTGGATGGAGCCGGAACTGGAAAGTGGATCTAAAGAATTTTGGAATGCTATATTAATCTTTCTTCACATCCGTTCCCTAGCTTTACTAAACATGTGAAATATACTTTCCTGTTTGTTGGTCAGCAAATGAGATACTAGGCACTGTTTGGGCCCGGATTTTTAGAGTTTTCTTGTGCTTCTTTTCCCCCATCCTAAGCCACCTTCAGTTGCTTTTTTTTACCCAACAGTATAGAAGGGTGCTAGTCAGTTTGGAGTAGCCTAAGGTAGAAAGTAAACAAAGGGGATAGAAGAGAAGCGAACATATTCAACAGTGGCCCAAAAAAAACAGACTCAGGAGGGTGGCGCTGCCCAGTCTCAACCAGACGCGGACGGACACAGATGGGCCCGCCCTTGGCCCGGGCTTTGACCTGGTGTGTCCCGCACTACGCTAAGCTCCCTAGTGCTTTATATCACCCATTGGTGTGGCTAGTGGGAGCAGCTGTGGCAGAAAATGGCCTCCTGGGACCAAAGAGCAGTCTGAGATATGTAGTCCCAACTGGCTTTAGTGCGTACCGCACTGCGGTAAGCTCCCTAGTGCTTTATAGCGCTCGTTGGTGTGGTGAGTGTGAGCAGTTGTGGCTGAAAATGGCTACATCCTGGCATGAGAGAGCAGACTGGGATATGTAGTCCTCCTCCTGGCTTTAGCACGTCCCGCGCTGCAGTAAACTCCCTAGTGCTTTATAGTGCTCATTGGTATGGTGAGTAGGAGCAGCTGTGGCAGAAAGTGGCCGCCTCCTGGGGCCAAACAGCAGTCTGGGGTATGTATTCCCCCTCCTTGCTTTAGCTCGTCCTGCGCTAAAGTAAGCTCCCAAGCGCTTTGTAGCATTTGTTGATGTGGTGGTGTATTACCTATACATCACCAGTCACAGATTAATCTACACAAATCACTATAGCTGCCATCTGTAATGTACAACCCTCAATTCTGCAATATTTGGCCAATAGCTAATGACTATGAATGCCTCAAGCCATGGGTAGCACTGTCAGTGGGCGGAATGATATGAGAACAGGAGAATGCAGCAAACATAGCTCAATACTAGTCTGTACATTGGAGAGGTGAATGCAGGAAACTGAAGTGAGTAAACTTGTTACAGTTGAGACACATTTACTGTACACCCTACATTCAGTCAGCTCCCCCAATACACAGATAAGGATAGGACCACATTACACCCCCACTGATGAGTCAACTCAGGAGGACTATTGTCAGCAATTCATGTGGATATATAACACTTGCAAACCCACACTCAACATACCTGTATGTCACTGGAAGTAGTGATTGATAAGCTCAGTCCTAGAGTCAGCTGCACCTTCCTCCTCTGCCTCCTCATCACTTTCCATGTCAGCATTACCAGCCACTGGTCCAGCTGCCTCACCCTAATCAGCTAGCAATGGCATCTGATGTCTCAGGGCTAAATTGTAGAGCATGCAGCAGGCTACAATTATCTGGCATACCTTTTGGGGCGTGTAGAGGTGGGCACCTCCAGATAGATCCAGGCACCTGAATCTGGCCTTTAGAAGGCCCAATGTTCATTTGATTACATGCCTTGCCCTCTCGTGGGGCTCACTGAAACGGAGTTCCCCTTCCGTGGCAAGGTACCTCACTGGTGTCACCATCCAGGGAAGGTTAGGATAGCCAGAGCCACCTATGTTAAAAAATGTAGAACCAGTGAAATTACAGGTAAAGCGCCAGGGTAGAATGTGATGGCAGGTGCCATAACAGTGAAACACCTTAATATGCATACATACCAAGGAGCCAGTCCCTCCCTGTGTGAATTCATGCCATCATGTGTGGGACATTTCTGTTCCTCAAAATGTAGGAGTCATGCGCAGATCCTGGATACTTGGCTTTGAATTGTGAGATGTGCTGGTCTGCCAGACCCACCACCTGAACATTGATGGAGTGGTAGTTATTTCTGTTCCTTTACACCTGTTCATTGGCACTGGGAGGGACCAGGGCTATATGCATGCCATCAATGTCCCCTATCACATGAGGGTTGTGTCCCATATCATAAAAGTCTGCCTTCACATATGCTAAATCTGCACGTTGGGGGAACCTGATGTAGCTGTCCAGGTGTTTCAACAATGCACACAGTATATCCTTCAACACAAGATTGAACATGGGCTGAGACATCCCTGCTGTGAAGCCCACTATATGCTGAAAGAGGCTGTGACAAGAAAGTGTAGCACTGACAGGACTTGTACTGTGGGATAGGAATTGCGATTGGCTGGCTCCAACTGTGTACATAGATCCACTGAGCTGACCTGCACTGATCAAAAGAATAGTTATGGGATATACCAATATAGTGCTATCGCCTATGTGCCTCTGAGTATTTCAACATGCCCATCATCAGATATACTGACACATCACATCACTGTGTCATGCGTGTCACATTTCTTTGCACTACCATGTTGGCACAACATAGGCTTACTCCGCCATTTGGGCGAATATGTGTATGGCACACTTATTTTGGCACATCAATGGATTATATGTGCACAAAATGGCAGCCACCTGTCCTGCTGCAATGGACAGTTGGAAGTGACCTAAGTCCACTGGCATATGTCATCATGGCAGTAGGTGGTCACAACTGCTGTGCTACTTGTCAATGGTTAACATTGCTTCCTATGGCGGACTGGGGTTAATGGCAATGACCGCTGGCGGTCCTGTACATGGTGGCCGTGACTGTCATTTTCTGTAGCCCTGCTCACTTGACTCCTGGCTCTGTTGCTAGCCTGACCTCCACAACCTGAGCTGCTGTGTACTGCCTCTGTGAGCCATTGTGCCATGTCCTGTAGGAGATAGGGCCCCAGCCTTAATCACAGAAGAGCTGAGGACGTTTGCGGAGGAGGTCCTACCCCTGTATGAACAGCTATATGGGGCACCAGAGGAGCAGGTGAGTCCGATGCCATAGTCATGTGTGGTAGGGGTTGCGTGTGCTGGTGAATAGGGTAAGTGCACCGGTGAGGGAGTACATGCATGCAGAGGGCATGAAGTGAAGGTGTGTGAGCAAGGAGGATAGGTATGTGTGAGCACTTGACGAGCCAGATGTGTATAGGCCACTCCTGTTGGTATGGTGCCAGTGTACATAACTTTCTCCTCATGTCCAGCAGAAGAAAGGGATCTGACATGCCATCAGCAAGCAAGTGTGGACCCTGGGGGTCCACAGCCAGCAGAGCATCCATTGTTGCATGGGGTGGGAGGAATTGAGACGTTGGGCCCAGAAAACCACGGAGGCCCAGCAGGGGAAGTCCTCCCAATGAGGGAAGAGTGCCCATCGGACCCCTGACCCCCCCCGTTGGCCCGCATGTTGGCACTGGCCTACCATGAGGTGGATGGGCATTTGAGGGGGGCACAGCAGCCACAAGGGGTCAAGTACTGACTGTATCCTGGGACTTGGCTCAGGTTGTATGGGATTAGCTGCCTCACTGTAGCTTATGTGACAATGTAGTAAATGCAGCATATATGTAGACGGTGGGAATGGGTAGTAACCACCCAGTCTGAGTATAGGTTGTAGATGTGTTTAGATGGTTTGCTGTCAGTGGATGTACATCTCTCATATCAAGCCATCTCCATGTCTGCATTGTGGAGATGGTCTAATGACATTGGCACATGTGTGACTCCATCCTGTCCTTTCAATGGATGTGAGCTTGTGTATCACCCTTCCCATTGAGTATGACCTGCTCCATCCATCTGCATTTGGGCAGTTGTGGCTCTAAGATGTCAGTTCACTCCCATCTGTATAGCACATCTGTATAAGCAAGGATAGTTGAATAACTACAAAAACAGTTGCTGCACAAGGAAATCAGATGGAGAGTTCCAACAGTCCCGTAAAAGCACCTAAAAAAAATCAGAGTTCCTCGAGCAGATCTTGACTCCGAAGTAAACATAGTGTTGAAATGTGAAGGGAAGATTAATAATTAGGGCTATTTAAAAAAGTGCTACTCACACACTTCATTGCAGAAGCGTTGAAGTTTCATCTTGTCTGCATGGATAAGCCAATCTTTGCCATTGTGAAAGTCATATTCTAATAAAGGTGCCACAATCCATGATGAAGAGATCAAGTTGATTTATTGATTCAGAAACTCCAGCCACAGCCCTAGAAAGTCTCAGGCAACTGTCTTTGCTGTTTCTCATTCACATCCACCATTCTACAGCTCAGTTCCAAAGAGATGTTTTTATGTCATGGCAATATCCCAGAACAATGGTAAACAGCAATGGCATATGCCAAAATTAAAGAACAAGTACACAATACCACATATGGTTTACCTCAGGGCCTTGGGGCATCGGAGGAAGGTTCACACTGACGGAATACATTTTACTCCTTTGGTGGAAACCTGGTGGCCCTTTCTACTCAAAAATTGGCAGGCGACCAAGGGTTTGATAGATAGGACACACATTTGCAATGGTGACAGAGTACCCTGCCCACCAATCTCTAAATTAGACTGATACAGACTTAGGAACATATTTATCATTGTGTCATGTCACCCTCGTGCCACACAAGAGGGCATAAGGGGGCACGTTAACAAAGTCAGATTTATCAAACCACGAAAGGCCACCATAGGTGGCCCTGAGTGATTTTATGAATCTGAAGTAATGCAAGGCAGTGATTTGTGCTGCCTTTAGTTACTCTGCCCCTGGGAGGCATTCCATTAGTGAAGCATGGTTGTTCTCACACATTCACCCATGGATTAGTGGATTCCCAGATATACCAATATTGGTAACCCAGGGAAGACGCAACAAGAAGAAATATCTTTATTTCTCCTGATTGTTTCCTTTTTCTAAGTATGGTGCATTCTGCATCACACTTAGTAAGAAGATTCTGCCTCTGATGATTGTTTTTGTGTAGGAAGGTGCCATGAAATCCATGGCGGTAAGCACTATCAGTGCCAGGGAATTCCTTCCCTGGCACTGATAGGGGTCTCCGTCACCCCCCACCCCCACTCCGACTCCCTCCCCTACACCCCCACCACCCCTGCCACCCCCCAAAGGTGGCAGGGCCCCCTCCCCACCCCGACCCCCAACATCACATAACTCACACACACACGACACGCACGCAGGCACCACCAGCACACACACACACCGACATACATGCCTACATCCACACACTCAGTCAGACATGCGCACCCATATACAGACATACACGCACACATCCATACAGACATACACGCACTCATTCCCAAAACACGCAACACACCCGCAAGCATACATGCACTCACACACCCCCTCTACATACACAGACGCACACCCCCATGCACCCACACAACACACAACACCCCCCCACCCCCCTCCCCTAACGGACGATCGACTTACCTGTTCCGTCTATCCTCCGGGAGGGGATGGGAGCCATGGGGGCTGCTCCGCTGACACCACACCACCAACAGAACACCGCCGCGCAGAATCACAGGACGTGATTAGCTCGGCGGTGTTCTGTTGGCGTGGCGGTGGAGGTGGAGCAACGTGCCGCCCGCCAGTATGGCTGTTGGCGGCTCTCCATCGGAAAAAGGACGGAGAGCAGCCAACAGTCATAATACGCCGAGAGGCAAACCACCACTACTGGCGGTCTTCCGCACGGCGGTCCCTTGGCGGTCTTGTTAAAAGACCGCTGAGGTTGTAATGACCCCCAATATGTAAAGTCTTCATACAGCAAACAGTAATAAAGTTAAAAAAAACACAAGAAAAATCCCACACCAATTTAGAAAAATACAGTACATTTTAATAAATAAATGAAGATCAAAACAACAAAAAGTCAATTAGTAGAACCCAAGATAAGCAGTTTTAAAGATTTTGGAAAATATAGGGCCTGATTACAACTTTGGAGGAGGTGTTAATCCGTCCCAAATGTGACGGATATACCACCAGCCGTATAACGAGTTCCATAGGATATAATGGACTCGTAATACAGCTGGTGGTATATCCGTCACTTTACCGTCACTTTTGGGACGGATTAACACCTCCTCCATAGTTGTAATCAGGCCCATAGCGTTGAAAAGCAGAAATTGTCAACAGTGGCAACCTGGTGATGCCAGACTGGGACAAAGTCACAAATTCAGGCTGACTGTGATGGAGCCTGGACTGACTAAAAGGACCCACTTATGCTCACTGACCAAGAGTGCCTTAAATACTGGTTGCAGAGCATTGCAAGGTCCCAGGTCGAGGATGCATTACGCAGCAGAGGTGATGCACTGGATCTAAGGATCTATGAAGCTGCAAAGTCCTACGTCATCGACGTGTGCTTGCAATGCAAAACTCCAGCTTTGAAGATGCATTGCGCAGTTGAGGAAATGTGTCGGTTCTGAAGAGCTGAGAGGCTGGGATGTGAGAACATTCATCATCATCAAGGCTGCCATTGAGGAGAGATTGCAATGCAAGGACTTGCATCAGAGAAGCTCTGCACAACGGTGGTTCTAATGCGGGCTGGAAGGTCAATGTGGAGTCCTCGTACTATAAGTCCCTCCAGCAGAGATGATGTGTTGGTTCTGCACAGCAGAGGAGATACAGAGGTTCTGCTGGCTCCACAGATGGGCTGGGGACTGGGTGGTACCACGTAAACACAGTAGGAATCACAGATACTGGGGTCAAGGTTGTTGGAGCCTTCTGTCCCTAAGGTGCTATGCAGGATGCCAGCCACCTAGCCCTTGGAGACACTCTGGGGCCCTGGCTTCAATGTATCCAGCCCTTCTCACCCAGGCAAGATGACTGCAGATCAGCACAGCAGGGTAGCAGCCCTTCAGAGCAGCAGTCCAACAGAGTGGCAGATCTTTCAGCAGCACAGCAGTCTTTCTTGGCAGAGCATCCACCAGAGGTCCAGAAGTGTACTGAACAGTTGGTGCCTGAGATCCAATATTTATACTTGTGCCTTCCTTTGACATTGGACAAGCTTCTAGAGGGTTCCACTTGAAGTTTCCAGGTACCCTGCCTTCCCTGTCCTTGCTAAAGACGAACTACGGGGTATATGCAGCCCTCTGTATTGAGGCAGGATGCAGCCTATTTAGGTGTTAGTAAAGCAGTGTCAAGCTCACCCTTCCCATACTGCCAGTGAGCACTCTATTATCTGTGGCTATCTGGGAAGAATATACAAAAAACAACTGTCAGCCACACCCAGTCATGTGACCCAGGTACAGGCTGCAGGCACTAAATGACTAAGGCAGGAAAATGCCAACTTTTCTTGATGTCTCACTTAAAAATGCTCCTAGAGGAATTGTTTAGATAAAGTATGTGTACATATGATCCAGTCTTCAATATATGATCCAGTCTTCAATTAATGAATAAGGCAACTCTGTACTGTTAAAATCCAATATATTACTCATTAGGATTCAGGAAGTTCAAGAAAATGTGCCACAAATCCAACGAATGTCCATCTCACACACAACAACACTGTAAATAACCCCCCTAGATCACAAGATTGAATCCCTAAAGACGATCCAGGAAGGGGTTGTAACCCTCCTCATGACACAGTCCTGCACAATAATAGCCTGGTTTTCAGTCCCTGTTCAAGCAATATCATAGACTTTCAATCCAGCCTGTCAAAGAGAAGGTAATGTTGACGTTTCAACCTGTGGGGGCAGTCAGAAGTCCATCAGACCATCATCAGGACTCAGTGTTGTTAAATAATATCTGCACATAAGGAAAATTAATTATAAAACAGTATGTGCAATCTATCAAATCACACCATGTATACCGCCTGTTGAACCCTATAAACACAGGTGTGGATACTAGTATGAGCCACCACCTATATGACAAGAAAAGTTCAATAAAGACTTTAAAAACGTAGCAAACGCACACCATAAACTATATTGTGCCAGGCTCCAACCACAATATCTGTATTCTGCTACTTACAAAAGGTTGCACAAATAGACTCTGTAGCAACACACAAGGGACTTCAACCTACAATTCAAAGTAAACAAATCCACAAAGATTAAAATATTAAAATTGTAACAAAAAGCTGTCGAAAAACACTGCCTTCATTGCAGCGTACTCATACCTTTTAAATATGGGACCGCTTGTGTCTGTCTCCATCTGCATCCGCACAACACATGTGAGTCAGAATCATACATTGTCGGCCTTCCCTGTGAGTTTTAATAAGAAAGTGAAAGGTCATTTGACCATTCCAGTGACTATGGCGGCCATCTTAAACTAGTAAAAATGCCTAACTGATACCCAGAGTTTGGATACTGTTGTAATTATGGTAAGTATACTGTTGTGGACCTCAGTTAGTTAATAAATAAAAATCCATCTGGGCTATTAGCTCAGTCCATGTTAGTAAGATACACATGCTGTCTGCCTCCCTATTACAGAGCACTCAGGTAGTCACATGTCACAGGACCAATGCAATACCGGTGTTGGCCATCTTTAAATGTAATCATGGCCCATCATGCTCTCCGATACTAAATCTACTTTCACAACCCTGCTGTAGGTAGCCCCAGAGTCTAGCTTATCCACAGAACAGAAAGAAAAGATTGTCCCAATCAATTATTCTCAGGGCATTATTAGCCAGCAACCACAACAACCAATACAACTAAATGTCAGAAATGAAAGTACAGATAAAGGGTCTCAGAGCCCTCATACCAACCATAAGAAAGAAAAGGACACAATAGGAAACCCTGAAAGGGACCATACCCTCTGTAGTAGAACTGTGAGATATCAATTCAGTGTCCACAATTGCAGGCACAAAACCATGAAAGGCAGTTAAAATCCATAACCCTCTATGGGGAGTACACCACATTAAACTGTACCATTCAAGATAGTCTATCTACGGCGTTGCCAGTATTTGCCATTCCGTCTGTTCATTCAGACCCTTTTTAACTGTGTCTCTAAGCCAAATCCATCGGTTCTCTTTAATGGTCAATATGCAGTCCACATTTACACGTCTATTCGAGGGTTTCATAACATCAAGTACAGACCAGTGCATATCATTGGGGGCATGTTTCATAAGATTGTAATGATCAACTATAGGAGCATTCACAACATTACACCGTATTAGTAAATGATGTTAAATAATCAGTTTTTTGACCTCCTGAGTTATTTTACCAATGTAAAACAGAGAACATGGATATTAAGTACAATAAATAACATTTTTAGAACCACAATTAGAAAGTTTTTCAGCTGCCAAGTTCTCTCATTTAGACAACATGTTTTTACAATTTTAACTTGTACTTGCAGTGCATTTCCCACAAGGGTAATGGCCACTTTTTAGACGGTCTCTCAAGTTATTTTCCCTTTTGAAGGCAAATAATGGTTTCTCATGAGAAATATCGGGAGAATCTTTTTAATTCCAATTGACTCTTAACCAAATTTGTAACAGAAGTCATACAAGAGTGAACAGTTTTTCTCTTTGACCTGGAGTAAGGCATGTCAATCGTAATACCAGGCAAGTTTCAGGGATCTTTTAACAAGTCTATATGGATATCCTCTTTTATTCAATTTGGTAATTAGAGTCTTGGCTTCCAAAAAATACTCATCTTTCTTGGTGCAATTATGTTTAACCCTTAAGAATTGCCCAAACATTAAATTGTCCCTTAAGCTCCTGGGATGATGTCTTTTATATCTCAGAAGAGGATTTATAGCAGTGGTTTTAGAATATAGGCCTACAAACAGCTCACCCTTATCAACCAAATTTTTAAATCTAAAAAAATAATGGAATGGGTCTTATACTCCAGGGTATTTTTTAAGTTTGTATTTTGATTATTAATCCATTTGTGAAACTGTAGTAAGTCACTTATTGGACCATGCCAAATAAAGATGTCAACCATATTTCAGAGCCATTTTGTGATGTAACTGCCATAAGGATTGCCCTCTTTATATATCATATACACTTCAAAAGCGGACACTAATAGATTTGCAATATCAGGAGCAAAAATAGTTCCCATTGCTACTCCCTTTATTTGTGCAAAGAACTCATCACTGAATAGGAAATAATTGCATTTCAGTGCAATCTAAGCACAACTTGTGTTAAAATCAGTGGGGACCCTATGAGGACTTGGTCTAGAGTCAAGAATGGTGGTAAGTACCTGAAGGGCCTCACCTTGTGGAATATTGGTGTACAAGCTTCTATAACCATTGTAACCAAGATGTCAACCTCAGGACTAAAAGGAGCCCCTTCTAGTTGAGTGATCACAAACAGACTATCTCTTGTGTATGACTTGATTAGAGGTACAAACAGTTTGATGAAAAAATGAACATGGTCTGCAATTGGTTGTAAAACAGACTGGCAGCCAGCCACAATGGGTCTTCCTGGTGGCTTCTTTGTATCTTTGTGGATTTTGGGAAAAGCATAAAAGCCTGGTATGGCAAAATCATCCTTATTAAGGTACTCATATTCCATTTTGCTTAACCACCCACTATGCAGCTCCTTATTGGTCACTTCATGAATTTCACTTCTGATGGATGGCGTAGGATCTTTCTTTAATTTGTTGTAATGTGAAGGATTATGTAGTTGTCTTAAAATGTCCTGTCATTATCTGTTCTATCTCAAATAATGATGCTTCCTCCTTTATCAGCAGGTTTGATAACCATATTTTTAATGCTGGCTAGGGAGGATAAAGCTTCATTTGAGCTGTAGTAAAGGTGAACTGCACGTATTTATGTTCCTTGAATACTTTCTCTACCTTAAAGAGAACTGCATTCTCAACCGTTTCCTTTAGCATCAAGTTAGTCAGAGGAAAAATGTAGAGGCACATCGCAAGACACATGTGGACTTTTGGCAAACAAAATGTAAGTCTCAAGGTCCTAAAAAATTGATAAAACACTATTTGAGTTAAAAACGGGTCATTCCTATGATTCGGCACAAAGGATAGACCCGAACTTCAATTTCTTTAGAACATAACTCATGTGAAGACAAGTTAAAGACAGTTATACTAGTAGCCACACCAGTGTTTGTGGTGTTTTCTTGGGTTCAACAGGCAGTACACATTGTGTGATTTGATAGATTGCTCGTACTGTTTTATAATAAATTTTCCTTCTGTGTAGGTATTATTGAACAACACTGAGTCCTGATGCTGGTCTGAAGGACCTCTGACTGCTACCAAAGGCCGAAACGTCAACATTACCTTCTCTTTGAGGAGCTGAATTGAAAGTCCATGATATTGCTTGAGCTGGGACTGAAAACCAGGCAATTATTGTGACGGACTGTGTCATGAGGAAGATTATAACCCCTTCCTGGATCTTCTCGTGGGATTCAATCCTGTGATCTAGGGGGGTTATATACAGTGTTGTTGTTTATGAGATGGACATTCATTGGATTTGTTGTACTTTTTTAACTTCCTGAATCCTAGTGAGTAATATATTGGATTTTAACAGTACAGAGTTGTCTTGTTCATTATTTGAAGACTGGATCATATGTACACCTACTATAGCTAAACAATTCCTCTAGGAGCTTGTTCAAGTGAGACTTTGGTGGTCATTACAACCTCGGCGGTCTTTTAACAAGACCGCCGAGGGACCACCGGGCGGGAGACCGCCAGTAGTGGCGGTTTGCCGCTCGGCGTATTATGACTGTTGGCTGCTCTCCGTCCTTTTTTGGATGGAGAGCCACCAACAGCCATACTGGCGGGCGGCGGGGAAGTGGAGGTTGCTCAACCTCCACCGCCACGCAAACAGAACACCGTCCAGCGAATCACGTCCTGCCGTAACCGCCATGGTCATAATTCCAAAAAAAAGACCGCCGCTTCTCCGCCTTCCGCTGGGGTTATAATGACCCCCATTGTCTGTACCAAGTTTCTATGGGAATACTGGGTTGCCCCTAAGTTTGTTTAACCTTTTTAAAGTGGCATTTTAAAAATTGTAATTTAAAATCGAACTATACCTTGAGAGAGCATATCTCGTTACAATTCCAAAGACTCCAAACACGTACTAGGGACCTGCTTCCATTTAGAAACTATCCCTTATTTAATGTAATAAGGTAACTCAAATCTTATCCTATGGGAGGCATGCCTTGCAATAGTGAAAAACTAGTTTAAGAGTTCTTCACTAACAGGACATATAAAACTAAAAAATACATTTTTCATTTTTTAAATGCAAAGCAATCTGCCATCTGAGCTGTTGAGGGCCTACCCTAGCAGTGATATATATGTATTAAAAAGGAAGGATTAGGCCTGGCAAAACCTTTACTTTTGTTATATCGAAATGGCAGTCTAAATCTGAAAACACGGGCTGCAATGACAGGACTGGGACATGTTTAAAGAGCTACATAAGTGGGTGGCACAATTAGTGCTGCAGGCCTACACATAGCATTTAATTTATAGGCCCTAGGCACATGTAGTGCCACCTTACTAGGGACTTACAAGTACATAAAAAATGCTAGTTGGGTATAAACCAATTCTACCATGTTTTATGGAGAAAGTACAAACACTGGTTAGCAGTGGCACGATGTGCAGAGTCCTAAAGACAGCACAAAAAAGATAAACAAAATAAAAGCCTTGAAGGAAAAATGTTAGGGGGGAAACGATGTCAAGGATTCCGGATCCAACACATTCTGTAAATAGAATAAGGATAAAAGTGGTCAGTGCTAGTAGAATTATGATTTTTATCACAGAAATATGGATTTTCCAAACACAAATTAGCCACCTTATTTGCACTTTTTGATAAAAATAAAGAACTTCGACCTGCATGAATCTGTCTAATTCTGTGGATGGAGAAAATCAGTGTAGAAGAGGATCAGATAGAGTGTCCAGGTAGGTACAGGATTATTCTATTTTGCAAAACAATGTACCACATTAATAGAGTGTTTTGTAGCAAATTCAGAGACACTTGAATTGTATGTGTTTAGAAATGGGAAGCCAATGTAGGGTCATAGTATGCTATTAATGAGTTTACTGCAGGGAGGACCTGCAACAGCCTAGCTATAATGTTGTGTATCATTTGCTGATACTGACACATTTGCCTTTGCAGGGACCAATGCTTGTTTGCAGAGACCAGTGCTTGGGACTAATGCTTGTTAGAGAACAATGCTTGTTTGGGAACATGTGTTGCCTAAGCCTCCAGCATCCCGATGACTCAGACTGGGTGTGGCTCCCAATGACTCAGACTAGATGTGGCTGGATGCGGAAGGTATTTAAACCACATCCAGCTTGAGTGAATTGCTTGCTGTAAAGGTCATCGACTGCAGAGAAGGAATCTCTGCTCCTTCGCTTTTGATCTTCACGTTCTGTTCTGTCCAGCATTTAAAGGTTGCTTCTAGAAGAAGAAGAGACTGAGGGAATTAACCCTTAAAAAGGTGGTAATGCGTTGCACGCGATTTAAGAACATTTATTGCTAAAACGTGATACTTGCTAACTTGAAATTCGATAAGCGAATGTTCCAGGATGTGATGCGCCTAAAATGGCACATCTTTGGGTTTTAAGGTCATTGGGGTGTTTGCCACTTGTCATGCTATAACACATATTGTAGCTGCTTGCATTATACCACAGAAAGGAGTTTCCATTGAAACATTGTTATGAGAATGATATACTGTGAATACGTTTATTATCGCTGAGTTTAATGTGGTGTTACTATTGTTGTTAGGGATACGATGTACTGTGAATACGGTTATTATCGCTGAGTGCAAAGTGACATTTGCTTTACTTCAAATTGTTGCTGGTGATGCAGATCATTCTGTGTTTGGCCCCTAAATGAAGTTGAAGCTTATCTTTGCCATGCTCAAAATTATGCTGTGATGTAACAGTAATAAGCTGGCTGTTCATGAAGTTGAACACTATTGATTAACCCTATATTTTCATAGTAATACAACATGTGCCATAATCCTTGATGTTAACCCTATGTTTTCAGTGCGATTTAAACACTGAATTGCATTCCTCCCAAAATTATCACAGTACAATGATTAACCCATGAATATCTGGACAATCTTATACCCTGAGGGTTTGTTCTTAATATTGTTGCCTATGTAAATGTCTATGAGTTGAGTGAGTCAGCATCTTGGAAATCTCATCAAGGTGAAACATGCAGGATATCCACTGAATGTCGCGGCATATCTAGGTAGGCCTAATTGAGGTGATGAGGAACTAATCTGGGATCACAGTGGGAGCAGTTATAGACAGTATAAGAGGTCAAGGCTCTTATTTAATTAAAGGTAATCCACATTGTTTCCAAAAATTCCTAGAGAGAGGGAGAGCCATAAAAAGTAGGAAAGGGGACCCCAACAGTTTCATCTAGATTGCACATCATAGTTTAACAGTAGAGTATACATGGGTTGTGAGATATTATTTATTTGACTGATGTGTAATTTATCATAGGAAAGACTGGCTCTTCAAGAACCATCACTAGGCATCCAGATCCAGCCCTGCGATTCCAGTGTCTCTCTTCTTCTCTCATCCATCCCCTTTTCCCTGGGAAGTTGTGGTGCTGATCATGTGTACTGTATTTAAGTGGGAGGCAGGCCACGTTTAAGTGGAATTGAGAACAAGCAGCTTGGTCAGCATTGTGTCTCTGTGGAATGAACAGGTTAGTGCTTGACAACCATCCACTCCTCAGAACCGTAAAGCTAGGAAAACATAGTTTGTCATCGCTCTCCCTCCAACCTTCTGTGATATGGGCACTGCTTGAGAGAGAAGTAACAAAGGAGTTTGCCAGATCTGGGTGCATTTGAACTACCTTTGAACATAATCCCAACCCCAGTAAGGTATTGATCACCATCCATTCTCTCTCTCTGTGATCGCTGCATGACCAGGTGAAGGTAGGGTTAGGATGGAACAAAAGTCTTATGAGGATGAGGTGTGCATATAAAAACCATCATAATTAACTTTTTCACGCCCATCTCGGGAGGAGCTTTGGTGATATCATTTGAGAGCCCATTAGAAACTGTGAAAGATATGGGGGGTCATTATGACCTTGGCGGAAGGCGGAGAACCGACGGTAAGACCGCCAACAGGCTGGCGGTCTTACTTTGTGTAATTTTGACCATGGCGGTTACCGCCATGGTCATCCGCCGGTTCTCCGTTCCGCCCGCCAGGGTGGAGACGACTGCCGGGCTGGAGACCTGGGTCTCCAGCCCGGCGGCCGTCACTATACCGCCGCTGGTATTTTGACCCAGCTTAGCGCCGTGGATTTCCTGCGGTTTGAACTGCCATGAAATCCATGGCGGTAAGCACTATCAGTGCCAGGGAATTCCTACCCTGGCACTGATAGGGTCTCACCCACCCCCACCCCGACTCCCTCCCCTACCCCCGCAACACCCCTGCAACCCCCCAAAGGTGGCAGGGCCCCCCTCCCCACCCCATCCCCCAAAATCACAGCACTCATACGTACACGACACACACGCAGGCACCACCTACACACTTACACGCACACACGCTGACATACATGCCTACATCCACACACAGTCAGACACGCACACCCACATACAGACATACACGCACTCATTCCCAAAACACGCAACACCCCCGCAAGCATACACGCACTCACACACCCCCTCTACATACATAGACGCACACACCCATGTACCCACACAACACCCCCCGCCCCCTCCCCTAACGGACAATTGACTTACCTGTTCCGTCGATCCTCCGGGAGGGGACGGGAGCCATGGGGGCAGCTCCGCCGACACCACACCGCCACGGCGAATCACAGGACGTGATTTGCTGGGCGGTGTTCTGTTGGCGTGGGGGTGGAGGTGGAGCAACCTCCACTTCCCCGCCTCCCGCCACTATGGCTGTTGGCGGCTCTCCGTCCGTAAAAGGACGGAGAGCTGCCAACGGTCATAATAGGCTGAGCGGCAAACCGCCACCACTGGCGGTCTTCCGCACGGCGGTCCCTCAGCGGTCTTGCAAAAAGACTGCCGAGGTTGTAATGACCACCCTGGTGTTGGGCTAAATGAAATGTCCAGGATACCAAGGATGTTGGGGGAGGGTTCTCAGGATCTCAAGTATGAGGCTGAGATGTATGCACTAGAAAGTTCTATTTTTGGGCTGAAAAGGTTTGTGAGCAATGACTGCAGATAAGTAAAATGCATGCATTGAAAATGTGTGCATTATTGTTGAAACTCGGGCCTATGGACCTGATTACAACTTTGGAGGAGGTGTTAATCCGTCCCAAATGTGACGGATATACCACCAGACGTATTACGAGTTCCATAGGATATAATGGACTCGTAATACGGCTGGTGGTATATCCGTCACTTTACCGTCACTTTTGGGACGGATTAACACCTCCTCCAAAGTTGTAATCAGGTCCTATAAGTCATTCAGCAACATCAGCCTCTTTGTTCTTGAAAGCGGTAACTGATAATTTATGTTTTATGATTTGAAATCATGGTTTGAGGGCCAGGCCCTGGGCCATAGACGTCAATTCACTAATATATTATTATTCAATATTAGTGTAATTAAAAAACTGATTGAAAACAAGGGTGTGGAACCCCAAGCAACGTCCATAAGAACAAGCTGCCCCTGTGTTCCTGGCACTGGTTTTGCCACCTCTAAGGGCAGGGTCAAGAAGGCATTGGCAGGGGTCACAACGGGCAAGCTGGGGGTCACAGCTGCGTCCCTTAAATTATGTCCATGCTCCTGCCCCCTCAGAAATGGCTGCAGGATCACTGATTTCATGCCTCACTGTGTGTACATATGCAGGGGATTTCTACAGAACAAACAGGGGGACCCTACTGTCTCTGTATCCTGGATCATCAGCTTGATGAAAATAACAACTCCTTTGAAAATCTGATTAGTTACAACCTCTGACAGAAATAAACCCTGGAATACGGTACTTCGTCAAAATCTGCACCTTTCGATTTTACAATTACACACCATCAATTTATTTGTACATCCACCTATTTTCAATTTTTGTTAGGAATCTTTGACTATCAAGAAGCGTCTGGGCTACAGGTGCTCCTGTACCTTATCATGCATTCAGAATCAGAGGTAAGATGTACCAAGTAGATTAATTTGTAAAGGATAACAACAAGACTAAAAAGAAAACTGCGTATGCGTGTTTTTTTTTTTTTTTTCAAATATGCACTGAAAATAGAAAGCGTAAAAATGCATCAATTTCTCATTACCCATGTGCCTGTGGCTTAACAGGTATATCATTTAGAACATCCAGGAGAAAGAATTGTAATTAAAGACTAAAACAACTGCACTGTTTTAACATGTTCCAAATCCAAAATAAAATAAACACAATAATTCAACTACTAAAATGTTGATACAAACTGAATACTTCTAACATGTTTTTTCAGAATTGATTTCCTTGACCAAGATGAGTGTCTGCCAACTCTTGGCAACAATTTTTGTGAAGCTTTCTTTTTGTAATATGTATGCCAAACACATCTCCCGTAGTATTTACTGTATTTTTGCTGAACAAAAACCCTAACCAATTCCAACAATTACTATTTTAACAGACTAGAGGGCTTTACATAAGCATCTAAGGGGTTGACCTAGAGTTGGGGGAATGAAGTGTTCTCTGTGGTAATGGTGGAGAACATTTCCTCCACCATCCCAAGGGACCTCCACCCACCAAAGTTTGAGTTGCCCAATGGTCCCTGTGAGATATCCCTACAATGATAGACACCCGAGTCATGCTGATTCTTGTCAATGTAGAAAAAGTGTAAATGTAGGAAAAGTGTGATGGACAGTACCCTCAGTCATAACAGCCGACTGTCCAAGGGTTTGAAGGTTTTTACTGGTGAAAAATATAAAAATGGTCCCCATACACTAGGATATTTCTTCCAGGGTGTAGGTGGTCATTTATTTTTTTATTTTTTTAACTGTCCTGGTGGTGAATGACAGGAAAAAAAGGCATAATTTTGTCCACCCTATATACGGTGAATTGCCTCTACTTCAGTTGATGGAGCTAATAGAGTCCCTGTCAGTGAAATACTTTTCCTCATCTCTAACTGAGCCGGGCAGACGGAGAGTATATTGGGCAAGGTAGTCAGCTGCATTTTCCGGATATCTAAATCTGAGGCTTGGCAGTAATTCCTATTAGAGTCTTGCTCACGGCACTGGGCAACTGGAATAGGTCATGCAATATAGCACAGCATGAGTTTTGGTAATCAGGCATTTCTCTCATCTTCAATCATTCAAAAAGGCCACATATGCAACATGCAGGACAGATAACAGTGGCTAATTGCATCGCCGAACATTGTACTGAGCTAATTATTTGTAGCCCCTTTTATTACTCTCTTGTCTACATGTCTGATAGCAATTGCTCATGCCTAATGTCTTTCAGCTGCAGATGAAAACTGTTGTCCCCAACATTAAAGCAAAAGTACATATGCAGTGCACCAAAAATGACCAAACAGCATGCCCTTAATCTGAAAACCTGTAATGGGATTGTATTGTTGCTCGAAAGTGAAATTACCCTGAGAAATCAAAAGACGAGAGGCGTTTGGCAAAACAGGAACAGTTGGTTTAATCAAACACTATGGCCGGGAGAACAGTTACTGAAATAGGGTCTGAGGACATTTACAGAAACAGGGTCTGAGGACTGTCTCAAAGTCCAATTGATATGAGCAGTGTTTTATGCATTATGTCTGGGCATCATAAAACAATTTCAGTAGTTCTTTTTAGGTAAAGAATGTGGGCCATTGTCTTGGAGCCGTAAACAAGGTTCCTGATAACAAATGCAAGTGTGCCTCGATCTTGGTCACAATGAGGGACAGTGGGTAACATGTCCAGATGTCGGGCAGGAGGGGAGTGTGATCGCTGTGTGTTACTGTGTGTGCTGTGTTCTGATTGACTGAGTGTTCCTAACTTCATGTGGCATCTGACTTTATGGTGTTTTGGGAACACCCCTTGGACCATTGTGGTGTTGTTGTGCCTACCTGTGGAATTGATCTGAGTTTCCTGTTTGCACGTTTGTCTGCTGGCTATGAGCAACACCACTTGTGGCCTGTCAATCATTAACCACAGGCCAATGTCTCAGAGCCTTTCTGACCACGTATTTCTGAGTCGGGGTTGATGGAGAGTTCATGATGGGTGAATTTGATAATAGTGATGCATTTTCATTTTTAAATATGAATGTATACTTGTGCACATCAACATAGACATTTTCAATATCACTGTATTAGTGACATATGTGATGCATTTTGGAAGAATTTATTCTACATTGGAGATGCCACAAAATCCACGCTCTTTAAATGTCAAGTAAATGTCTCTGGACTTAGAAGGGAAGATAATTAAGGATCAATTATACAATGTGAAAACAAGACAAAAGTACAATAACTACAACTAAACACAAGTTCATTCTTTATACCTTATTTTATCATGGTCATGTGTAAATAGGTTTTGACTATCAACCTAAATGAAAACAGTAGAGAAGAAAACAACCAGATTAAATAATAACCATTCCAAATGGCCCATTTTAGTTAGTATGCCCAGTACACAACGTGAATAGATTTAAAAAAGAAATTCATTTGGTCACCACAAGACGCAAAAGTGTAAATACTTTGCTGAGTGACTTTAACAAATAAGATGAATTATTAATTGACTGATATAAAAAAGGCACTGTAATAGCTGCATTCCTGAAAATAGTAAGAAGAGTTCTGCTGGCAAATGCCACTGGCCATCTGGTGTGACTCTGGCGGACTCCAAGACTGATAGTTTTAGCCAAAGTAGCACAGTCAAGTATACATATTAGGAACTCATTTTTGTCCAAAATACATGAATTAGCTAAGATACCAGCTGCTGAAAGTCCTTTATCTGTCTAAGATGGGTAATATGACTAACATTGACTTTGGTAAGATGGGTAGATACAGCTCAAATGGCTAGAGACACTGCGGTTTATGATGTACGTTATACAGTAATTGAATTGTTTTTGCTGAGTACAGAATACATTTTAGAGCATGGAACTACTTTTGGCAGTAACACTGGTTTATTAAACCCTTACCCAATAGAGGACAAACGCACCTCCATATGCTTTTCCAGACATCGATGAGATTCAGTTTTTGATATGAGATAGTTATGTTAAACTTCTCACATATCCAGCACAACAGTGATCCTGTCTTCTTTGACAGTTAGACCTTCATGACCAGACAGCAAGGTAAACATCCTTATTAGAGAGGTGTGTTAGTTTTTGTTTCCCAGCATTTTTTCTAAGCCCATTTCAAATCTTTTCAAAGCCTTACCTTTGTCTTAAAATTATTTCTTTATTCATCATATCTCTCCTACCAGGGGCACCTTATCTATTTTAATATCTATTGCATCACAGTTATGTATGGCTCTCACTGAACATCAATAGCTTGAATACCATAGTGTTAATCTAGTTTTCCACCACTGTGAAGTAGCAATATTGGGCATAAACGTTGCTTCCCACAACAGTTGCTACATTTTACAGGACTCTCAGACAGCCAGTTAGTAGCGCTGGTTCTCTACTCAAATGATGAACAGAGAATTCAGCTTTGAGATGGGAGGGGAGATAGAGCGAGGGTATATTATATTTAAATGACTGCATTTACCATGATGCCTTGGGGCTATTTTCCGCTTGAATGCAAAGCAGTGTGCTCCCTTTTACTTTTTGGATGTCTAAATGACGGCTCCCGTGAGCCTCTTGCTGACGAGCACTGGAGATGCACCTGTGCGCCTACTGAGTGGTACAAAAACATGTGAAGACGTTTGGTGGCATTTAAAGTGACCCCTTCAGTTATATACGCTCCCTGCTGATGACGGCCGAAAGCCAAAAACACGTGTCCAGAGATACGGCACTCACTGCACCTACCTTAGGTGAATGACATTCTACAGCGATACAGCACTTGCTGCACCTACTTAGGGTGAATAATTTTTGGAAAAATTATCGCTATTTATATTTAAATGACTGTATTTCCCATGATGCCTTGGGACTATTTTCCACTTGAATGCAAAGCAGTGTGCTCCCTTTTTCTTTTTGGATGTCTAAATGACGGCTCCCGTGAGCCTCTTGCTGACGAGCACTGGCGATCCACCTGTGCGCCTACTGAGTGGTACAAAAACCTGTGAAGACGTTTGGTGGCATTTCAAGTGACCCCTTCAGTTATATACGCTCTCTGCTGATGACGGCCGAAAACCAGAAACACGTGTCCAGAGATACAGCACTCGCTGCACCTACCTTAGCTGAAAGACTTTCTACAGCGATACAGCACTTGCTGCACCTACTTAGGGTGAATAATTTTTGGAAAAATTCTCACTATTTATATTTAAATGACTGCATTTACCATGATGCCTTGGGGCTATTTTCCACTTGAATGCAAAGCAGTGTGCTCCCTTTTTCTTTTTGGATGTCTAAATGACGGCTCCTGTGAGCCTCTTGCTGACGAGCACTGGCGATGCACCTGTGCGCCTACTGAGTGGTACAAAAACATGTGAAGACGTTTGGTGGCATTTAAAGTGACCCCTTCAGTTATATACGCTCTCTGCTGATGACGGCCGAAAGCCAGAAACACGTGTCCAGAGATACAGCACTCACTGCACCTACCTTAGGTGAAAGACATTCTACAGCGATACAGCACTTGCTGCACCTACTTAGGGTGAATAATTTTTGGAAAAATTCTCGCTATTTATATTTAAATGACTGTATTTCCCATGATGCCTTGGGGCTATTTTCCGCTTGAATGCAAAGCAGTGTGCTCCCTTTTTCTTTTTGGATATCTAAATGACGGCTCCCGTGAGCCTCTTGCTGACGAGCACTGGCGATGCACCTGTGCGCCTACTGAGTGGTACAAAAGCCTGTGAAGACGTTTGGCGGCATTTCAAGTGACCCCTTCCGTTATATACGCTCTCTGCTGATGACAGCCTAAAGCCAGAAACACGTGTCCAGAGATACGGCACTCGCTTCACCTACCTTAGGTGAAAGACTTTCTACAGCGATACAGCACTTGCTGCACCTACATCGGGTGAATAAAATTTTGGAAAAATTCTCGCTATTTATATTTAAATGACTGCATTTACCATGATGCCTTGGGGCTATTTTCCGCTTGAATGCAAAGCAGTGTGGTCCCTATTTCTTTTTGGATGTCTAAATGATGGCTCCCGTGAGCCTCCTGCTGACGAGCACTGGCGATGCACCTGTGCCCCTACTGAGTGGTACAAAAACCTGTGAAGACATTTGGCGGCATTTCAAGTGACCCCTTCAGTTATATATGGTCTCTGCTAATGACGGCCGAAAGCCAGAAACACGTGTCCAGAGATACGGCACTCGCAGCACCTACCTTAGATGAAAGACTTTCTACAACGATACAGCACTTGCTGCACCTACTTAGGGTGAATAATTTTTTGAAAAATTCTCGCTATTTGTATTTTAATGACTGCATTTACCATGATGCCTTGGGGCTATTTTCCGCTTGAATGCAAAGCAGTGTGCTCCCTTTTTCTTTTTGGATGTCTAAATGACGGCTCCCGTGAGCCTCAGCTGACGAGCACTGGTGATGCACCTGTGCGCCTACTGAGTGGTACAAAAACCTGTGAAGAAGTTTGGCGGCATTTCAAGTGACCCCTTCAGTTATATACGCTCTCTGCTGATGACGACCGAAAGCCAGAAACACGTGTCCAGAGATACGGCACTCGCTGCACCTACCTTAGGTGAAAGACTTTCTACAGCGATACAACACTTGCTGCACCTACTTGGGGGGAATAATTTTTGGAAAAATTCTCGCTATTTATATTTAAATGACTGCATTTACCATGATGCCTTGGGGCTATTTTCCACTTGAATGCAAAGCAGTGTGCTCCCTTTTTCTTTTTGGATGTCTAAATGACGGCTCCCGTGAGCCTCTTGCTGACGAGCACTGGTGATGCACCTGTGCGCCTACTGAGTGGTACAAAAACCTGTGAAGACGTTTTGCGGTATTTCAAGTGACCCCTTCTGTTATATATGCTCTCTGCTCATGACGGCTGAAAGCCAGAAACACGTGTCCAGAGATACGGCACTCGCTGCACCTACCTTAGGTGAAAGACTTTCTACAGCGATACAGCACTTGCTGCACCTACTAAGGGTGAATAATTTTTGGAAAAATTCTCGTTATTTATATTTAAATGACTGCATTTACCATAATGCCTTGGGGCTATTTTCCGCTTGAATGCAAAGCAGTGTGCTCCCTTTTTCTTTTAGGATGTCTAAATGACGGCTCCCGTGAGCCTCCTGCTGACGAGCACTGGCGATGCACCTGTGCGCCTCCTGAGTGGTACAAAAACCTGTGAAGACGTTTGGCGGCATTTCAAGTGACCCCTTCAGTTATATACGGTCTCTGCTGATGATGCCCGAAAGCCAGAAACACGTGTCCAGAGATACGGGAGTCGCTGCACCTACCTTAGATGAAAGACTTTCTACAGCGATACAGCACTTGCTGCACCTACTTAGGGTGAATAATTTTTGGAAAAATTCTCGCTATTTATATTTTAATGACTGCATTTACCATGATGCCTTGGGGCTATTTTCCGCTTGAATGCAAAGCAGTGTGCTCCCTTTTTCTTTTTGGATGTCTAAATGACGGCTCCCGTGAGCCTCTTGCTGACGAGCACTGGCGATGCACCTGTGCGCCTACTGAGTGGTACAGAAACCTGTGAAGACATTTGGCGGTATTTCAAGTGACCCCTTCAGTTATATATGCTCTCTGCTGATGACGGCTGAAAGCCAGAAACACGTGTCCAGAGATACGGCACTCGCTGCACCTACCTTAGGTGAAAGACTTTCTACAGCGATACAGCACTTGCTGCACCTACTTAGGGTGAATAATTTTTGATAAAATTCTCGCTATTTATATTTTAATGACTGCATTTACCATGATGCCTTGGGGCTATTTTCCGCTTGAATGCAAAGCAGTGTGCTCCCTTTTTCTTTTTGGATGTCTAAATGACGGCTCCCGTGAGCCTCTTGCTGATGAGCACTGGCGATGCACCTGTGCGCCTTCTGAGTGGTACAAAAACCTGTGAAGACGTTTGGCAGCATTTCAAGGGACCCCTTCCGTTATATACGCTCTCTGCTGATGACAGCCTAAAGCCAGAAACACGTGTCCAGAGATACGGCACTCGCTGCACCTACCTTAGGTGAAAGACTTTCTAAAGCGATACAGCACTTGCTGCACCTACATCGGGTGAATAAAATTTTGGAAAAATTCTCGCTATTTATATTTAAATGACTGCATTTACCATGATGCCTTGGGGCTATTTTCCGCTTGAATGCAAAGCAGTGTGGTCCCTTTTTCTTTTTGGATGTCTAAATGATGGCTCCCGTGAGCCTCCTGCTGACGAGCACTGGCGATGCACCTGTGCCCCTACTGAGTGGTACAAAAACCTGTGAAGACATTTGGCGGCATTTCAAGTGACCCCTTCAGTTATATACGGTCTCTGCTAATGACGGCCGAAAGCCAGAAACACGTGTCCAGAGATACGGCACTCGCAGCACCTACCTTAGATGAAAGACTTTCTACAACGATACAGCACTTGCTGCACCTACTTAGGGTGAATAATTTTTTGAAAAATTCTCGCTATTTATATTTTAATGACTGCATTTACCATGATGCCTTGGGGCTATTTTCCGCTTGAATGCAAAGCAGTGTGCTCCCTTTTTCTTTTTGGATGTCTAAATGACGGCTCCCGTGAGCCTCAGCTGACGAGCACTGGTGATGCACCTGTGCGCCTACTGAGTGGTACAAAAACCTGTGAAGAAGTTTGGCGGCATTTCAAGTGACCCCTTCAGTTATATACGCTCTCTGCTGATGACGACCGAAAGCCAGAAACACGTGTCCAGAGATATGGCACTCGCTGCACCTACCTTAGGTGAAAGACTTTCTACAGCGATACAACACTTGCTGCACCTACTTGGGGGGAATAATTTTTGGAAAAATTCTCGCTATTTATATTTAAATGACTGCATTTACCATGATGCCTTGGGGCTATTTTCCACTTGAATGCAAAGCAGTGTGCTCCCTTTTTCTTTTTGGATGTCTAAATGACGGCTCCCGTGAGCCTCTTGCTGACGAGCACTGGTGATGCACCTGTGCGCCTACTGAGTGGTACAAAAACCTGTGAAGACGTTTTGCGGTATTTCAAGTGACCCCTTCTGTTATATATGCTCTCTGCTCATGACGGCTGAAAGCCAGAAACACGTGTCCAGAGATACGGCACTCGCTGCACCTACCTTAGGTGAAAGACTTTCTACAGCGATACAGCACTTGCTGCACCTACTAAGGGTGAATAATTTTTGGAAAAATTCTCGTTATTTATATTTAAATGACTGCATTTACCATGATGCCTTGGGGCTATTTTCCGCTTGAATGCAAAGCAGTGTGCTCCCTTTTTCTTTTTGGATGTCTAAATGACGGCTCCCGTGAGCCTCCTGCTGACGAGCACTGGCGATGCACCTGTGCGCCTCCTGAGTGGTACAAAAACCTGTGAAGACGTTTGGCGGCATTTCAAGTGACCCCTTCAGTTATATACGGTCTCTGCTGATGATGCCCGAAAGCCAGAAACACGTGTCCAGAGATACGGCACTCGCTGCACCTACCTTAGATGAAAGACTTTCTACAGCGATACAGCACTTGCTGCACCTACTTAGGGTGAATAATTTTTGGAAAAATTCTCGCTATTTATATTTTAATGACTGCATTTACCATGATGCCTTGGGGCTATTTTCCGCTTGAATGCAAAGCAGTGTGCTCCCTTTTTCTTTTTGGATGTCTAAGTGACGGCTCCCGTGAGCCTCTTGCTGACGAGCACTGGCGATGCACCTGTGCGCCTACTGAGTGGTACAGAAACCTGTGAAGACGTTTGGCGGTATTTCAAGTGACCCCTTCAGTTATATATGCTCTCTGCTGATGACGGCTGAAAGCCAGAAACACGTGTCCAGAGATACGGCACTCGCTGCACCTACCTTATGTGAAAGACTTTCTACAGCGATACAGCACAAATACTTTGCTGAGTGACTTTAACAAATAAGATGAATTATTAATTGACTGATATAAAAAAGGCACTGTAATAGCTGCATTCCTGAAAATAGTAAGAAGAGTTCTGCTGGCAAATGCCACTGGCCATCTGGTGTGACTCTGGCGGACTCCAAGACTGATAGTTTTAGCCAAAGTAGCACAGTCAAGTATACATATTAGGAACTCATTTTTGTCCAAAATACATGAATTAGCTAAGATACCAGCTGCTGAAAGTCCTTTATCCGTCTAAGATGGGTAATATGACTAACATTGACTTTGGTAAGATGGGTAGATACAGCTCAAATGGCTAGAGACACTGCGGTTTATGATGTACGTTATACAGTAATTGAATTGTTTTTGCTGAGTACAGAATACATTTTAGAGCATGGAACTACTTTTGGCAGTAACACTGGTTTATTAAACCCTTACCCAATAGAGGACAAACGCACCTCCATATGCTTTTCCAGACATCGATGAGATTCAGTTTTTGATATGAGATAGTTATGTTAAACTTCTCACATATCCAGCACAACAGTGATCCTGTCTTCTTTGACAGTTAGACCTTAATGACCAGACAGCAAGGTAAACATCCTTATTAGAGAGGTGTGTTAGTTTTTGTTTCCCAGCATTTTTTCTAAGCCCATTTCAAATCTTTTCCAAGCCTTACCTTTGTCTTAAAATTCTTTCTTTATTCATCATATCTCTCCTACCAGGGGCACCTTATCTATTTTAATATCTATTGCATCACAGTTATGTATGGCTCTCACTGAACATCAATAGCTTGAATACCATAGTGTTAATCTAGTTTTCCACCACTGTGAAGTAGCAATATTGGGCATAAACGTTGCTTCCCACAACAGTTGCTACATTTTACAGGACTCTCAGACAGCCAGTTAGTAGCGCTGGTTCTCTACTCAAATGATGAACAGAGAATTCAGCTTTGAGATGGGAGGGGAGATAGAGCGAGGGTATATTATATTTAAATAACTGCATTTACCATGATGCCTTGGGGCTATTTTCCGCTTGAATGCAAAGCAGTGTGCTCCCTTTTACTTTTTGGATGTCTAAATGACGGCTCCCGTGAGCCTCTTGCTGACGAGCACTGGAGATGCACCTGTGCGCCTACTGAGTGGTACAAAAACATGTGAAGACGTTTGGTGGCATTTAAAGTGACCCCTTCAGTTATATACGCTCCCTGCTGATGACGGCCGAAAGCCAAAAACACGTGTCCAGAGATACGGCACTCACTGCACCTACCTTAGGTGAATGACATTCTACAGCGATACAGCACTTGCTGCACCTACTTAGGGTGAATAATTTTTGGAAAAATTATCGCTATTTATATTTAAATGACTGTATTTCCCATGATGCCTTGGGACTATTTTCCACTTGAATGCAAAGCAGTGTGCTCCCTTTTTCTTTTTGGATGTCTAAATGACGGCTCCCGTGAGCCTCTTGCTGACGAGCACTGGCGATCCACCTGTGCGCCTACTGAGTGGTACAAAAACCTGTGAAGACGTTTGGTGGCATTTCAAGTGACCCCTTCATCTGCTGATGACGGCCGAAAACCAGAAACACGTGTCCAGAGATACAGCACTCGCTGCACCTACCTTAGCTGAAAGACTTTCTACAGCGATACAGCACTTGCTGCACCTACTTAGGGTGAATAATTTTTGGAAAAATTCTCACTATTTATATTTAAATGACTGCATTTACCATGATGCCTTGGGGCTATTTTCCACTTGAATGCAAAGCAGTGTGCTCCCTTTTTCTTTTTGGATGTCTAAATGACGGCTCCTGTGAGCCTCTTGCTGACGAGCACTGGCGATGCACCTGTGCGCCTACTGAGTGGTACAAAAACATGTGAAGACGTTTGGTGGCATTTAAAGTGACCCCTTCAGTTATATACGCTCTCTGCTGATGACGGCCGAAAGCCAGAAACACGTGTCCAGAGATACAGCACTCACTGCACCTACCTTAGGTGAAAGACATTCTACAGCGATACAGCACTTGCTGCACCTACTTAGGGTGAATAATTTTTGGAAAAATTCTCGCTATTTATATTTAAATGACTGTATTTCCCATGATGCCTTGGGGCTATTTTCCGCTTGAATGCAAAGCAGTGTGCTCCCTTTTTCTTTTTGGATATCTAAATGACGGCTCCCGTGAGCCTCTTGCTGACGAGCACTGGCGATGCACCTGTGCGCCTACTGAGTGGTACAAAAGCCTGTGAAGACGTTTGGCGGCATTTCAAGTGACCCCTTCCGTTATATACGCTCTCTGCTGATGACAGCCTAAAGCCAGAAACACGTGTCCAGAGATACGGCACTCGCTTCACCTACCTTAGGTGAAAGACTTTCTACAGCGATACAGCACTTGCTGCACCTACATCGGGTGAATAAAATTTTGGAAAAATTCTCGCTATTTATATTTAAATGACTGCATTTACCATGATGCCTTGGGGCTATTTTCCGCTTGAATGCAAAGCAGTGTGGTCCCTTTTTCTTTTTGGATGTCTAAATGATGGCTCCCGTGAGCCTCCTGCTGACGAGCACTGGCGATGCACCTGTGCCCCTACTGAGTGGTACAAAAACCTGTGAAGACATTTGGCGGCATTTCAAGTGACCCCTTCAGTTATATATGGTCTCTGCTAATGACGGCCGAAAGCCAGAAACACGTGTCCAGAGATACGGCACTCGCAGCACCTACCTTAGATGAAAGACTTTCTACAACGATACAGCACTTGCTGCACCTACTTAGGGTGAATAATTTTTTGAAAAATTCTCGCTATTTATATTTTAATGACTGCATTTACCATGATGCCTTGGGGCTATTTTCCGCTTGAATGCAAAGCAGTGTGCTCCCTTTTTCTTTTTGGATGTCTAAATGACGGCTCCCGTGAGCCTCAGCTGACGAGCACTGGTGATGCACCTGTGCGCCTACTGAGTGGTACAAAAACCTGTGAAGAAGTTTGGCGGCATTTCAAGTGACCCCTTCAGTTATATACGCTCTCTGCTGATGACGACCGAAAGCCAGAAACACGTGTCCAGAGATACAGCACTCGCTGCACCTACCTTAGGTGAAAGACTTTCTACAGCGATACAACACTTGCTGCACCTACTTGGGGGGAAACATTTTTGGAAAAATTCTCGCTATTTATATTTAAATGACTGCATTTACCATGATGCCTTGGGGCTATTTTCCACTTGAATGCAAAGCAGTGTGCTCCCTTTTTCTTTTTGGATGTCTAAATGACGGCTCCCGTGAGCCTCTTGCTGACGAGCACTGGTGATGCACCTGTGCGCCTACTGAGTGGTACAAAAACCTGTGAAGACGTTTTGCGGTATTTCAAGTGACCCCTTCTGTTATATATGCTCTCTGCTCATGACGGCTGAAAGCCAGAAACACGTGTCCAGAGATACGGCACTCGCTGCACCTACCTTAGGTGAAAGACTTTCTACAGCGATACAGCACTTGCTGCACCTACTAAGGGTGAATAATTTTTGGAAAAATTCTCGTTATTTATATTTAAATGACTGCATTTACCATAATGCCTTGGGGCTATTTTCCGCTTGAATGCAAAGCAGTGTGCTCCCTTTTTCTTTTAGGATGTCTAAATGACGGCTCCCGTGAGCCTCCTGCTGACGAGCACTGGCGATGCACCTGTGCGCCTCCTGAGTGGTACAAAAACCTGTGAAGACGTTTGGCGGCATTTCAAGTGACCCCTTCAGTTATATACGGTCTCTGCTGATGATGCCCGAAAGCCAGAAACACGTGTCCAGAGATACGGCACTCGCTGCACCTACCTTAGATGAAAGACTTTCTACAGCGATACAGCACTTGCTGCACCTACTTAGGGTGAATAATTTTTGGAAAAATTCTCGCTATTTATATTTTAATGACTGCATTTACCATGATGCCTTGGGGCTATTTTCCGCTTGAATGCAAAGCAGTGTGCTCCCTTTTTCTTTTTGGATGTCTAAATGACGGCTCCCGTGAGCCTCTTGCTGACGAGCACTGGCGATGCACCTGTGCGCCTACTGAGTGGTACAGAAACCTGTGAAGACATTTGGCGGTATTTCAAGTGACCCCTTCAGTTATATATGCTCTCTGCTGATGACGGCTGAAAGCCAGAAACACGTGTCCAGAGATACGGCACTCGCTGCACCTACCTTAGGTGAAAGACTTTCTACAGCGATACAGCACTTGCTGCACCTACTTAGGGTGAATAATTTTTGATAAAATTCTCGCTATTTATATTTTAATGACTGCATTTACCATGATGCCTTGGGGCTATTTTCCGCTTGAATGCAAAGCAGTGTGCTCCCTTTTTCTTTTTGGATGTCTAAATGACGGCTCCAGTGAGCCTCTTGCTGATGAGCACTGGCGATGCACCTGTGCGCCTTCTGAGTGGTACAAAAACCTGAGAAGACGTTTGGCGGCATTTCAAGGGACCCCTTCCGTTATATACGCTCTCTGCTGATGACAGCCTAAAGCCAGAAACACGTGTCCAGAGATACGGCACTCGCTGCACCTACCTTAGGTGAAAGACTTTCTACAGCGATACAGCACTTGCTGCACCTACATCGGGTGAATAACATTTTGGAAAAATTCTCGCTATTTATATTTAAATGACTGCATTTACCATGATGCCTTGGGGCTATTTTCCGCTTGAATGCAAAGCAGTGTGGTCCCTTTTTCTTTTTGGATGTCTAAATGATGGCTCCCGTGAGCCTCCTGCTGACGAGCACTGGCGATGCACCTGTGCCCCTATTGAGTGGTACAAAAACCTGTGAAGACATTTGGCGGCATTTCAAGTGACCCCTTCAGTTATATACGGTCTCTGCTAATGACGGCCGAAAGCCAGAAACACGTGTCCAGAGATACGGCACTCGCAGCACCTACCTTAGATGAAAGACTTTCTACAACGATACAGCACTTGCTGCACCTACTTAGGGTGAATAATTTTTTGAAAAATTCTCGCTATTTATATTTTAATGACTGCATTTACCATGATGCCTTGGGGCTATTTTCCGCTTGAATGCAAAGCAGTGTGCTCCCTTTTTCTTTTTGGATGTCTAAATGACGGCTCCAGTGAGCCTCTTGCTGATGAGCACTGGCGATGCACCTGTGCGCCTTCTGAGTGGTACAAAAACCTGAGAAGACGTTTGGCGGCATTTCAAGGGACCCCTTCCGTTATATACGCTCTCTGCTGATGACAGCCTAAAGCCAGAAACACGTGTCCAGAGATACGGCACTCGCTGCACCTACCTTAGGTGAAAGACTTTCTACAGCGATACAGCACTTGCTGCACCTACATCGGGTGAATAACATTTTGGAAAAATTCTCGCTATTTATATTTAAATGACTGCATTTACCATGATGCCTTGGGGCTATTTTCCGCTTGAATGCAAAGCAGTGTGGTCCCTTTTTCTTTTTGGATGTCTAAATGATGGCTCCCGTGAGCCTCCTGCTGACGAGCACTGGCGATGCACCTGTGCCCCTATTGAGTGGTACAAAAACCTGTGAAGACATTTGGCGGCATTTCAAGTGACCCCTTCAGTTATATACGGTCTCTGCTAATGACGGCCGAAAGCCAGAAACACGTGTCCAGAGATACGGCACTCGCAGCACCTACCTTAGATGAAAGACTTTCTACAACGATACAGCACTTGCTGCACCTACTTAGGGTGAATAATTTTTTGAAAAATTCTCGCTATTTATATTTTAATGACTGCATTTACCATGATGCCTTGGGGCTATTTTCCGCTTGAATGCAAAGCAGTGTGCTCCCTTTTTCTTTTTGGATGTCTAAATGACGGCTCCCGTGAGCCTCAGCTGACGAGCACTGGTGATGCACCTGTGCGCCTACTGAGTGGTACAAAAACCTGTGAAGAAGTTTGGCGGCATTTCAAGTGACCCCTTCAGTTATATACGCTCTCTGCTGATGACGACCGAAAGCCAGAAACACGTGTCCAGAGATATGGCACTCGCTGCACCTACCTTAGGTGAAAGACTTTCTACAGCGATACAACACTTGCTGCACCTACTTGGGGGGAATAATTTTTGGAAAAATTCTCGCTATTTATATTTAAATGACTGCATTTACCATGATGCCTTGGGGCTATTTTCCACTTGAATGCAAAGCAGTGTGCTCCCTTTTTCTTTTTGGATGTCTAAATGACGGCTCCCGTGAGCCTCTTGCTGACGAGCACTGGTGATGCACCTGTGCGCCTACTGAGTGGTACAAAAACCTGTGAAGACGTTTTGCGGTATTTCAAGTGACCCCTTCTGTTATATATGCTCTCTGCTCATGACGGCTGAAAGCCAGAAACACGTGTCCAGAGATACGGCACTCGCTGCACCTACCTTAGGTGAAAGACTTTCTACAGCGATACAGCACTTGCTGCACCTACTAAGGGTGAATAATTTTTGGAAAAATTCTCGTTATTTATATTTAAATGACTGCATTTACCATGATGCCTTGGGGCTATTTTCCGCTTGAATGCAAAGCAGTGTGCTCCCTTTTTCTTTTTGGATGTCTAAATGACGGCTCCCGTGAGCCTCCTGCTGACGAGCACTGGCGATGCACCTGTGCGCCTCCTGAGTGGTACAAAAACCTGTGAAGACGTTTGGCGGCATTTCAAGTGACCCCTTCAGTTATATACGGTCTCTGCTGATGATGCCCGAAAGCCAGAAACACGTGTCCAGAGATACGGCACTCGCTGCACCTACCTTAGATGAAAGACTTTCTACAGCGATACAGCACTTGCTGCACCTACTTAGGGTGAATAATTTTTGGAAAAATTCTCGCTATTTATATTTTAATGACTGCATTTACCATGATGCCTTGGGGCTATTTTCCGCTTGAATGCAAAGCAGTGTGCTCCCTTTTTCTTTTTGGATGTCTAAGTGACGGCTCCCGTGAGCCTCTTGCTGACGAGCACTGGCGATGCACTTGTGCGCCTACTGAGTGGTACAGAAACCTGTGAAGACGTTTGGCGGTATTTCAAGTGACCCCTTCAGTTATATATGCTCTCTGCTGATGACGGCTGAAAGCCAGAAACACGTGTCCAGAGATACGGCACTCGCTGCACCTACCTTATGTGAAAGACTTTCTACAGCGATACAGCACTTGCTGCACCTACTTAGGGTGAATAATTTTTGGAAAAATTCTCGCTATTTATATTTAAATGACTGCATTTACCATGATGCCTTGGGGCTATTTTCCGCTTGAATGCAAAGCAGTGTGCTCCCTTTTTCTTTTTGGATGTCTAAGTGACGGCTCCCGTGAGCCTCTTGCTGACGAGCACTGGCGATGCACCTGTGCGCCTACTGAGTGGTACAGAAACCTGTGAAGACGTTTGGCGGTATTTCAAGTGACCCCTTCAGTTATATATGCTCTCTGCTGATGACGGCTGAAAGCCAGAAACACGTGTCCAGAGATACGGCACTCGCTGCACCTACCTTATGTGAAAGACTTTCTACAGCGATACAGCACTTGCTGCACCTACTTAGGGTGAATAATTTTTGGAAAAATTCTCGCTATTTATATTTAAATGACTGCATTTACCATGATGCCTTGGGGCTATTTTCCGCTTGAATGCAAAGCAGTGTGCTCCCTTTTTCTTTTTGGATGTCTAAATGACGGCTCCCGTGAGCCTCCTGCTGACGAGCACTGGCGATGCACCTGTGCGCCTACTGAGTGGTTCAAAAACCTGTGAAGACGTTTGGCGGCATTTCAAGTGACCCCTTCAGTTATATACGGTCTCTGCTGATGACGGCCGAAAGCCAGAAACACGTGTCCAGAGATACGGCACTCGCTGCACCTACCTTAGATGAAAGACTTTCTACAGCAATACAGCACTTGCTGCACCTACTTAGGGTGAATAATTTTTGATAAAATTCTCGCTATTTATATTTTAATGACTGCATTTACCATGATGCCTTGGGGCTATTTTCCGCTTGAATGCAAAGCAGTGTGCTCCCTTTTTCTTTTTGGATGTCTAAATGACGGCTCCCGTGAGCCTCTTGCTGACGAGCACTGGCGATGCACCTGTGCGCCTACTGAGTGGTACAAAAACCTGTGAAGACGTTTGGCGGCATTTCAAGTGACCCCTTCAGTTATATACGCTCTCTGCTGATGACGACCGAAAGCCAGAAACACGTGTCCAGAGATACGGCACTCGCTGCACCCACCTTAGGTGAAAGACTTTCTACAGCGATACAACACTTTCTGCACCTACTTAGGGTGAATAATTTGTGGAAAAATTCTCGCTATTTATATTTAAATGACTGCATTTACCATGATGCCTTGGGGCTATTTTCCACTTGAATGCAAAGCAGTGTGCTCCCTTTTTCTTTTTGGATGTCTAAATGACGGCTCCCGTGAGCCTCTTGCTGACGAGCACTGGCGATGCACCTGTGCGCCTACTGAGTGGTGCAAAAACCTGTGAAGACGTTTGGAGGTATTTCAAGTGACCCCTTCAGTTATATATGCTCTCTGCTGATGACGGCCGAAAGCCAGAAACACGTGTCCAGAGATACGGCACTCGCTGCACCTACCTTAGGTGAAAGACTTTCTACAGCGATACAGCACTTGCTGCACCTACTTAGGGTGAATAATATTTGGAAAAAGTCTCGCTATTTATTTTTAAATGACTGCATTTACCATGTTGCCTTGGGGCTATTTTCCGCTTGAATGCAAAGCAGTGTGCTCCCTTTTTCTTTTTGGATGTCTAAATGACGGCTCCCATGAGCCTCTTGCTGACGAGCATTGGCGATGCACCTGTGTGCCTACTGAGTGGTAAAAAAACCTGTGAAGACGTTTGGCGGCATTTCAAGTGACCCCTTCAGTTATATACACGCTCTGCTGATGTCGGCCGAAAGCCAGAAACAAGTGTCCAGAGATACAGCACTCGCTGCACCTACCTTAGGTGAAAGACTTTCTACAGCGATACAGCACTTGCTGCACCTACTTAGGGTGAATAATTTTTGGAAAAATTCTCGCTATTTATATTTAAATGACTGCATTTACCATGATGCCTTGGGGGCTATTTTCCGCTTGAATGCAAAGCAGTGTGCTCCCTTTTTCTTTTTAGAGAATTCAGCTTTGAGGTGGGAGGGGAGATACAGAGAGGGTGACAGTGGATGACACAGAAAAAAAGAACAAAGATAATGGTTTGTATGCCTCTCCCATTACTCCTCTGCCCCTTCTTTACTCAGGTTGTCTATTTGATGTCAATGAATGGAAGTAAAGCCATCGTTGTGTCACCTCATAATATGTGCTTCATGGCATTTTAGCTTAGATCTTGCATTTAGCAAATGCAAGGTATGCCCTGCAAACAGATCTTATGCTCTGTGCACTAATGTGCATACAGTATTTCATTTCTGAATATAGCCAATTTGTCTAATGTTTATATTACCACTGTTTTAGTAAATTTTAACTTGCATTATTTTTGACAAAGCACAGATTTTTATCAGGTTAGGTGAGGTAGAAAGAATACAACAGATTAATAATTTCTTCGAGGGGAAGTCAGAATGATACTATCTGTGAAACATCACATTGTTAGACTCCATCTAAACATACCTTTTTCTCAGGCCTAAAAGATGTATACAGCAGTTGTCATTTAGGGGTTATCACTATAAGTGTCCTCAGTGTAATGGTGTAAAATATAAGCCTAAGCAATCTTATCAGTCCAGGTATCCACCTTGAATGTGTTTTTTAACCTCTGCTACTACATGAGGCTTTCTTAGTCGGCATCACATACATATGGTTGTTTTAATATGGCTGGCCGTTTCCCCTCAAGTTGAAAGCCCTGTCAACATGACATTTCCCAACAGTTATTGAATTGGGTAAATTATTAATAATCACTAAGCAGTTATCTGTCTGTCTTTGCTCAGTGTGGTCATTCTGAACACTTGTACTAAGAGGGGGGATTACACAATTTTAGTGACTGAGGACCTGATTTAGATATTGGCGAATGAGTTACTCCATTACAACGGTAACAGTTATCCTGTACGCTAAACCTGGATCCCATTATATCCTATGGTATTTAGATTTCAGCGGACGAGATATCTGTCACCGTTGGGATTGAGTAATTTGCCTGCCAATCTCTAAATCAGGCCCTTAGTTTACCCCTGCTTCACTTCATTTTGCTTATCATGGCTTTCTGTCAAAAGGCTTGTTGCCCACCAGTTAGCTAGGAGAACTAGAATCACAGCCAGGTCTGCCTTAAAAACATAACTTCTCTTAACCTTGAGGTTTTGAAAGGTTGCAATGACAGAGTTCAATTTTAAAAGGCATGTGAATTTTGGGTCCAAACTGGTGAATGTGAAATATGATTTTATTTGTTTTAATTAAAAGAAATAGTTTTAGATGCTTAAACATTTTTATGCATTATCCAGTCGCTGGTAAAGTATAAAATCAGTGTCTTAAGAGAAACCAATTGAAGTGAAGGTGCATTCCAGATAGGATACGTCATAGCATAATAAATTTGGTTATTTTTAGGAACTATACTACTCTATACTCATAAGATATTTATGGAATATGTTCTTTATTTTTCATTCATCAATTAGCCAGAAACACTTTAACCAAACTGTAATTCCCTTTACATAATTCACTGAAAGGTCAAAGATGGAGCTGTGAGAGGAAGTTTCTGGTATTTCAACAACATAAAGATTTTTTTTCAGGTAATTTCTACCAAATAAAATAATCAAAGAACTACAAAACCAAATAGGTATTCTCTTTGATTAATGTCAAACATCGTATCCCAAATTCAAAGGATCCTCATTAATAATTTTAGTCATAAGTATGTGATAAGTCCAGTCATGCAATCTCTGAACTCAGCAGAAGTGACAGATAAAGCTTGGAAAATAGACATGCAAAGCATTCATTATGTGGATGAATATACAAACATTGTTCAATGAAATTTCCTTATTGATTAAAGAAGTACAAAATGAGTCAAAAAAATCATCATTGACTCCTAATCTTTTCCAAAGTCACATTTCGATAGTAAAGAGATTTTAAGATATGTGGCATCTTTTTTTCAGAATTAGACAAGAGAAATTCACCCATAAACTCAAAGGTAGAGATGTAAGAGGAGGTTTTTAAGGATAAAGTTGTATCTGTGAAACCAAATGCAAATCCCAATATAGAAATTATAAACACTAAATTTAAATAATCTCAGAGAATTTCTGATGGAAAAATCACCTTACTTAGACAAGGAGGCAAACATCTCAGAATCAAGTTATAATAGATTACTAAACCAATTTGGATGTTACCTGTAACAAACACATGATAAAAAAAAAGTAAAATATTTAAAAAACTGGATGGTAGCTCAATCAACAAAAATTACAAGGGGGTTAAGGAGAATTCTAAGAGGTTGGCAGAAATATCAAGAACTTTCTCATACACAAAAAAAAAACATTGAAATAAAACTATAAAGAAAATTGTTCTGCACAATTCAGAACACTGGGAATTATCAAAGGAGATATGTGAACAATAATTATTACTTCTGATTTCACATCTGAATTCAGATTGTTTGACGAGATTGCTGGATCTAAGGAATCTCTCCTTCAAGATCAGACTTCACAAATTCATCTGGAAGCTCCAAAGATGGAGATGTAGAGTGAAGGTTCATAATGGATGAGTAAAGATATTATACAATTTAGCTTGAAATAAGGCTTTCTCTATGGTAAGCTATGATCATATGTTTCTAGCAGTAGGTTTTAAAGACTGACTGAGTTTAAAAGTAGTCTTTCAACTGCAATACACTTGGATACCCATGACGTATTTTGTAATATAGAAAATGTTAGACCTGACATCCTTAGCATGGTATCACCCAAACAATTTGACTTCCTCCCTTCTCTTTTTGTTGAATTTGTTTCAGTTGGATTTAAGGTTCTGTGCACTTTACCACTGCTAACCAGTGCTAAAGTGCTTGCACTCCTTCAAACATGGTACAATTGGACTACACCTAACCGGCACATTTAATATACTTGTAGGTCCCTAGTAAAGTGGTACTCCTGGTACCCAGGGCCTATACATTACATGCTACTAGTAGCCTGCAGCACTCCTTGTGCCAACCACTAAAGTAGCACTTTAAAACATGACTTCAGGCCTGCCACTGAAGGCTGCAGTGCAGTTTTAAAATGCCATTTCGGCTGGGCAATTTAAACATTTTGCCATGCCTAAACCTTCTTTTTTAATACTGATAAGTCACTTCTAACACAGATGCTAAAGGCTCATAGAGCAGGGTGCATTGCATTTAAAATGAGAACATGTAGTTTTAAATGCTCTGACAGTGAAAAACTCCTTAAGATGTTTTCCACTGTTGTACAACCTATCTCTCCCATTGACTAACAATGGGTAACCTTAATACATTTAATACACGTTTACTCTGGATTTGGAGCTAATAGAGATATGTGATTTGCACTCAAACTGATTGTAATTTAAAATTCTATTTAAAGGTAAACTCTGAGTTTAAGTTCCAATTCTTAAAATGCCACTTTTAGAAAGTTGTTGTTTTCTTGTGCCAACCATCTGTGCCTTCTGCCAGTGTATGGGTCATATGACTGTGAATGGTTCTGCTGTTGGGTCTTTTGTATTGCTTCCAGACAGTAATTCACAGGGGGCTTAGGTGTGGACAGGATGGACGGACTGACAGGTTGACTGGGGATGGGTTGCACCCAGCCCCGCTTACACTTCAAAGGCCTTTGCCTCATGCACAAAAAAGGAGCTTGACACCAGGCCTATTCTACTTTTCATTACCCCCAGACACTTCGAAGCCTTGACAGTGGAAGGGGGGAGCTTTCCAGACCCAGATGAGCGGCTAGGACAGAGATTTCTCCCACACAAAGGCTGTCATCAGGTATAAATATGGGACCTCCAGAGCTACTCCTCAGAACGCTCCTTGATCTGGGGAAGGAACAGAAGAAGGTCTGCCCTGCTGCCAGATGACTGCCCTGCTATTCGAAGGACTGTCTTGCTGTCTGAGAAGGAAGATTAGACCTGCCTACCTTCATCCCAGGCTAAACAGAGTGACTCCAAGGTTCAGCTGGCTGACCTCCTGTGTGAGCAACAGGAACACAACAAGCTCCTTCTTCCAACTGCCCAGGTGACCTGCTGCAAAAGGACCTGCCTAGATGTGCAACTGGGCCTGCCTGAGCCCTTCTGGCCTCTACTGTTCTGACTCCATAATCCCTAAGCGGTGCCCCCCAGGTCCTGGACCCTTGCCTGGCATCAGAGTTCACCCCTCCTAAAGCAGAGGTGATAAACCTGAAGTTTGGGCTCCTTGGGACTGTGAAAGGGCCTGTCGCCCAAAGACTCTGCCACCTATCGACTGCTAACCGAAATCTCTGGTGAGACCAGCTATGTTGCTTGACAGTGACTGAAAGTGACAACCGGCAACACGAGACCTGCACTTTTTGTCCCAACAACGACAGCCTGTGACATCTGCCAATACAAAGCTACAGCAACATTCACCCACAGCACCCGAACCAGCTCTTTGTGCTGCAGCAACAGTCATTTCGGACCCCCAACCTGCTCTTTGTGCTACATTGATGGCCTCCTCCAACACATATAGTTTTGTCAGACTTTGAAGGTAATTTTTCAGCTGGGCTAACCTGGTCCCCATATCCGGCTGGAACACATCCCTAATCTATGTATTCTACCATATTTAATTAGCTATGTACTGCAATTTGGCCTAATGTAAGACATTCCTGGTCAAAATACCATGCTGTATATTCCTAAATAAATAAATAAGTACATAAATAAATATATGTCTGTTTCAACATGAAACCAATGTGTTGAAGAATCATAGAGGCACAAATCAACTAATTTCTTCCTGCCATCTCCCATTTCCATAACACTTTCCCCAAAAAGAAATGTTCACAGAAAAATAAGGCTATATGCACAAAATGTGAATAAAGATTATTTTATGTAACAAGAAGCATGGGCTAAAAGAAAGCAAAATCATTTTAGATAAAGAATTCTTGCCAGGTCTATGAACAACTGAAATCTGGGTCAACCTTTTCACAAAAGTGTTCATTCAGTAAGTGCATATCTTACAAATGTATATGGAACTCACAATATAGTGGCTCAATAAAACGTAAATTAAAAACAATTTATTTGTAAAATGTTGGGCTGCAAAAAGAATGAGAAGAAAAACTTACTAGTACACAACTTTAACACTTGTTTTAAGCATGGATATGGTGGGATCATTTAGGTTGAGAACAATAGTAGTGATGAGAACAGAGAACACATCCTTAGAGAAAGTAAAGTATTTAGGATTTATTCCCTCAATACTGCCAACAAAGGATTGTAAACAGATTAAGGATCTCATCTCTGTCTCTATTAAGTTCTCATAAACTCAACTTCATATCATTATCTGTAAGGTAAAAACATGACTATATGCCAGATAGACAGCCCTTTGTAAGAAGATTAATTTAGATTGATGTAAGTTTGTGCACCTAAATAATACATTGTCTAAACTTTCAATATGACAAAAGCCATTGGCATATGCTATTAGCATAAAGCTTTATATTTTGCTTGCTCACAAGTATAATTTTCCTTTTGTAATCTTATATACCAGTGTCAATAGTTAAACAGTGGGTGATCATATTTTTTTATAGAGGTGTTCTGGTTACATAAATGAAACTGATTTATTATTTAGATGTTATGTGAGAATTTGGATAAAATCACATCTGAAATAACAAAATGGTGAGCAAGCAACTGGGAGTAAAGTTTTGAGTGCTAGCCTGAGCATGACTTTCTGAGAAGCAATTAAGGAATAGCCATGGACAGCAAAGAAAGACACTCTCATAGATATAAGCTCACTGTGGGGACAATGTGCGAACCACACAATGATAATTAGTGTGACTCATGAAACAGCTAAAGGGTGAAAGATTTTAGATATTGTATTCTATCCCTCCTGATAGAGATTTATCATGGTCCGTAAATTGGCTAAACACATGCACATGCCACTGCATACAGGTACACTTTAACTAATGTGTGGGTGAATGTTGAGTGATAAATATTTGGCAGAAATGTGAAGTTATAATAATCAAATTGAAGGCATTTTTACTGATGGTCATGACAAAGTCTTAATAGGTGTATTATCAAGATTTGTGAATTTTGGATGGGAGTTGCTGGCACCTTGGCTAATCTTGAGACCAAACCTAATGTTATATCTTGAGTGCACAGCTTGCAATATGAGTTTAACTAAAAGTACATACAAGTGATGCTTGAATAATAGTAACCAGTAGCTTGTTGATTCTGGTGATGGGACTCGTCAATATGACATAATGATCTGTATATGTTTTAGAAAATTTTAGATAGAGACATTTGTGTTATATTTTTAACCTTACTTTATACGTTCCAGCCTGCACAAAGTAAGATTGGTCGTGAAAACCCATTTTAACAACATTTATATTTATAATTTTTGCACTTGACCCTCTCTGTTGGGTGACCCCACAATTTTTAATTTCACTCCTTCTGGTTTCTGACTCCGTTTATGTGGGCTTTTAGGACTCTAGACACTTACTGAGCTGCATTTGGGGTATGTCCAGCAGATTTCCAGTACAATCCTGCTCCAGCCCACTTGAACCCAGGAGGCAGGGTTTTCACAGCCCATAAACTACTCGTGGCCTTCCAGCAGTGCGGGACATGTACAGAGCTGCATTTGAGGTCCGATTGGACTTCCAGGACCAGCCTGCTCCTGCCCACTGTACCCAGGAGACAGGGCTCTTGTGGCCCATAAACTCATTGTGGACGTGCAATGGTGTGGGACACTTACAAAGCAGCATTGGGGAATCCGTCTAGCAGACTATCAGAAACAGCCTGTGTAGGAGGCTGGCATGGCTTACAGTGGGTACTGATGGTACTTACACCTTGTGCCAGGTCCAGTTATCCCTCATTAGTAGATTAGAAGTGTTCTAGCAGCTTAGGCTGATAGAGGTAGCTATAGCAGAGCAGTTTAGGCTGAACTAGGAGACATGAAAACCTCCTACTATACCACCTATATCATATAGCACTATATCATAAGAAACACAATACTCAGAGTTACTAAAAATAAAGGTAATTTATTTTAGTAACAATATGCCAAAAGTATCTCAGAAGATATACTCCATTAGGAGGTAATTAAAATACACAAAATATACACACAAACCAAAATCAGGTAAGTAAACAGTTAGAAAACTAGTGCAAACACTGTAGAATACAATAAGATGCAATAGGACACAATAGGCCTAGGCGCAACACAAACCATATACTCCAAAAGTGGAATGCAAACCACAAATGGACCCTAGGCCTAGTGTAGTGTGTAGAGGGTTACTGGGAGTGTAAGAAAACCCTAAGGGTGTCCAAGATACCCCACCTCAAGACCCTGAAAAGTAGGAGTAAAGTTACCCTATTACCCCATAAAGACAGTAAAGTCGAGATAGGGGATTCTGCAAAGGCAACAACTGACTGCAAAGCACTGAAGACGAATTCCTGGACCTGAGGACCTGTAAAGGAAGGGGACCAAGTCCAAGAGTCAAGCAAGAGTCCGGGGGGGGACAGGAGCCCACTAAACCCCGGCTGAAGATGCAAAAGGGATGCCTCTGGGTGGAAGAAGCTGAATATTCTTCAACAACAGAAGGTGCCAGGAACTTCTCCTTTGGTCAGAAGATGTCCAACAGTATGCTGGAGGATGCAGAGTTGTTTCCACGCAGAAAGACCACAAACAAGTCTTGCTAGCTGCAAGAGTCGCAGTTGAAGATAATGGGTGCTATCCGGGCCCAGGTAGGACCAGGAGGTCGCCCCTTGGAGGAGGAGACAGAGGGTGCGCTCAGCAACAAAGAGAACCCATGCAGAAGCAGGCAGCACTGGCAGAAGCACCTGAATAGGCATTCAAGAAATCTGAGCACAGCAGTCATCTCAACACAACAAAAGGAGGGTCCCACGAATTTGGTGGTCAACTCAGCGTGTTGAGCAATGCAGGACAGAGTGCTGGGGACCTGGGCTGTGCTGTGCGCGAAGGATTCCTTGCAAAAGTGCACAGAAGCCCTAGCAGCTGCAGATCACGCAGTACACAGGATTACTGTCTGGCGTGGGGAGGCAAGGACTCACCTCCACCAAATTTAGACAGAAGGACCACTGGACTGTCGGGGTCACTTGGATCCAGCTCCTGCATTCCAGGGACCATGCTTGTCAAGATGAGAGGGGACCCAGAGGACCAGTGATGCAGAAGTTTGGTGCCTGCGTTAGCTGGGGGAAGATTCCGTCGACCCACTGGAGATTTCTTCTTGGCTTCCAGTGCAGGGTGAAGGCAGACAGCCCTCAGAGCATGCACCACCAGGAAACAGTTGAGAAAGCCGGCAGGATTAGGCGCTACAATGTTGCTGGAAGTCGTCTTGCTACTTTGTTGAGGTTCTGCAGGCATCCTGGAGCAGTCAGAGGTCGATCCTTGGCAGAAATCAAAGAGGGAGATACAGAGGAACTCTGGTGAGCTCTTGCATTCATTACCTTAAGAGAAACCCATAGGAGAGACCCTAAATAGCCCTTAGTGGAGGATTGGCCACCTAACCAGTAAGCACCAGGAGGGGTCTCTGACGTCACTCAGAGGCCTCCACTGTGCCCTCACACCTCTGCATTCAAGATGGCAGAGGTCTGGGACACACTGGAGGAGCTCTGAGCACCACCCCTGGGGTGGTGATGGACAGGGGAGTGGTCACTCCCCTTTCCTTTATCCAGTGGCGCACCAGAGCAGGGGCTGGGGGATCCCTGAACTGGTGTAGACTGGCTTCTGCAAGGAGGGCACCATCTGTGCCCTTCAAAGCATTTCCAGAGTCTGGGAGAGGCTACTCCTCCCCAGCCCATAACACCTATTTCCAAAGGGAGAGGCTGTAACACCCTCTCTTAGAGGAAATCCTTTGTTCTGCCTTCTTGGGACTGGGCTGCCCAGGCCCCAGGAGGTCAGAAACCTGTCTGAGGGTTGGCAGCAGCGGTAGCTGCAGAGAAAACCCCAGAGAGCTAGTTTGGCAGTACCTGGGGTCCATGCTGGAGCCCCGGGGATGCATGGGGTTGGCACCCCAATACCAGATTTGGCATGGGGGACAATTTCATGATCTTAGGCCATATTTGGAGTTACCATTGTGAAGCTACATATAGGTATTGACCTGTATGTAGTGCACACATGTGTTATTGTGTCTGCATTCATAAAGTCCAAAGAAATTGCCCTGAACAATGTGGGGGCACCTTGGCTAGGGCCAGGGTGCCCTCACACTTAGTAACTTTGCACCTAACCTTCACTAAGTGAGGGTTAGACATATAGGTGACTTATAAGTTACTTAAGTGCAGTGTAAAATGACTGTGAAATAACATGGATGTTATTTCACTCAGGCTGCAGTGACAGTCCTGTGTAAGAATTGTCTGAGCTCCCTGTGGGTGGCAAAAGAAATGCTGCAGCCCATAGGGATCTCCTGGAGCCCCAATACCTTGGGTACCTAGGTACCATATACTAGGGAATTATAGGGGTGTTACAGTGTGCCAGTTAGAATTGGTGAAAATGTTCACTAGCCTGCAGTGGCAATTTTAAAAGCAGAGAGAGCATAAACACTGAGGTTCTGGTTCGCAGAGCCTCAGTGATATAGTTAGGCACCACACAGGGAACACATATAGGCCACAAACTATGAGAACTGGGGTCCTGGCTAGCAGGATTCCAGTGACACAGGCAAAAACAAACTGACACACATGTAAAAAATGGGGGTAACATGCCAGGCAAGATGGTACTTTCCTACAGCCTGCTCCAGACCACTTGCACCACAAACTCATCACAGGCATCCTGTGGTGTGGGATGCACCCGGAATGCACCCAAGCGTGTGCCAGGGCCAAGCATGGGCCCATCTACATCCCGACCATGGCTGATTGATGCCTGCCCGAGCCCACTCTCTTGATTTGGTGGTTTCCTGAAATTAATACACTGATTCCTGAAGGTACTCTGGCATTTTTTAAACTTTTTGATTGAGGGGCTGTACTTATTTTATATTATGGGCAAGAGGAGAGTTAATCACCTGCTGGAGGGTCCAGCAATAAAGTCCAGTACTACCTATTTATTGACAGTCAAATCTGGAAACTAGCCCCATGGAGGGAAGGATTGGTGCAGCCAAATAATGATCATCTTTTTTGGCCTCAGACCCCTAAATTCCTGTAATTGCTGGGTGAAGTAGGGGACAGAAATCCTATGGTAATAAGGATATAGCAATAATCAAATCTGCGTACCCATGGAGCAATTGGCAAGATCTGCAGAAAGTTTAGTCTCAGGGGTGCCTTTCAGAGGTGACTCATTCAATGCCCAACCCCTCCACCTTAAAAGATAACAAAGGGATTGTGGCCCACTTAGAGGAGGGGGCAGGCACCTCCCCATCAGGAAACAAACAGGGGAGTGTAGAGGCAATGAAAATGGCCTTTCATTATTTGTCACCCAACTTACAACTTCCTGTTGGCTCAGAACAGCCTTCCTCCAGTCGTGATTAGTTCCAGAACTTTCAGAAGCCTGCAGTTCCTAAAAGCCCGGTTATTCCAGCTGTCCAAAATTTGTTGCAGAGGTAAGGAGGAATCCCAATAGGATTACTGTTCCCAGGTTTTTGGGAAGGCTGTATCCTTTGGCTTCAGGGGATTTGGAGCTCCCTCAAAACGTCTCTGTTGATCCCCTGCTGAATAATCTGGTGGGGCATTATGCTCTGTTGAGTGAAGATGTTGTTTCCGATCCAGTAGAAAAAAGGCAGAGGGGGCTCTGAAGTGGGCATATGCTGGTCTGAGTCTTGCTATGAGGTCCGAAATGTATTCTGTTTATACTTCCCAGTCCTTGGTGGAAGACTTCCAATCCCTGTCTTCAGCTGTTCTTGAGGGTGAGGATTGTTCTTAGCTCTTGGTGTCGATGGAGGTCCAGACAAAATTACTTTCGGATGTTGTCTTTGACAGCCTTATCACCACTGCTATGTTTTCATCAGAAGTGGTGGCAGCCAAGCAGTATTTACACCTGAGGGTTTGGAAGATTGATTTGTCTCAAAAGAATTGACTTTTTCGCATGCATTTTTCAAGGAAAAATCTATTTGGTGAAGAACACGAGGACGTTCTGCAGAAGTCCTTAAAAAAACAGAAACATACGCAACTTTTCAAATATATTCAGAGGTATTTTGACAAGAAGAAGGATGTGGGCAAATACAAGAACAAACTGGCCAATTGTTCTTTTAATAGATCAAGGTTGTAGCCTAGATCCCAAAATTCATGTGCCCCGTGCCATCCTCCAGGTCCTAAGGACAACCCTTCACAGCACTCCTGATTATGCTGGGGATCTGGTGGGAATTCATCTGTTTTTCTTCCTGGACTTTTGGATCCCCAGGTTCTGGGACCAGTGGGTTCTTCAGGTGATCAAAGTCAGTTATACCATTCCCTTATCTACAGGCCTTCAATTCCCTTATTTCATGTCTGCCCCTCCAAGAGGGCAGCTTTATTGGCAGTGTTTGGGCTTTGTTCCGGAACAGGGATGTTATTCCGGTTCCGCCCGACCAACAGGGCCAAGGTTGTTATTCTCATGTGTTCTTCAGGTAGAAACCATCGGGAGAGTACAGAATGATCATTGATTTGAAGTTGTTGAACAATTTAAAACCAACAGTCCATTTCAAGAAGTATTCCCTCCAGCAGATTATTCATCTTATCTCTCAGGGGAATTATCTTAACAAGATCGATCTTCAGGATGCTTACCACCATGTCCCCATTGCATCGGCTAGCCAACAATTTCCCAGGTCCTTCATAGGGAAAATGCACTGGGAATTTCGAGTACTTCCATTCAGAATCAAAATGACTCCCAATGTGTTCCCAAAACTCCTGGCTCCTGTGATGGCTTACTTTCACGACAGTGGGATAAGAATCTACACTTACCTGGATGATCTTCTGATTCAGTCCAGTTCTTGATCACTGTCCTGTATACAGAAGACGTTTGCAGTGGCCTGGTGGAGTTTGGGTTTCTGCTCAACCGAGACAGGTAGGTTATGGTTCCATCTCTGGATTTGGAATACTTAGGGGCTCACTTCCAGACAGGGATGGGGAAGGTCTTCCTGCCGTTGCCATGGAGATGACAGCTGTGACTCCATGTGGAGCTCCTCCTGCATCAGCCTTCGGACCCAGTGAGAGGCTGACTTCAAGTCCAGGGGTACATGGTAATTATGTTATGTTGGTTATTCCCTTCTGGTGTTATGAGCTGCATTATTGGTCCGTGTGGCATTGATTGCTTTCTGTTGTCTTGTTTTCCTTTTCCATGATTTCATCAATACCCGGATTTCCATCATGGTCAAGTGGTTCGACATATTCCTTACCATTGGTCACCCATGTCAGAAGACTTCTAGAGCATCATTCTGCTCTCTCTGGAGATCAGGTCTCAGCTGGGGTGGTGGATACATTCTCCTGCTTTGGACCAGGATACCTCCTTTGCCCTTTCAGATTACTTGGTTCTGACCACGGATGTCAGCAAACGGGGGTGGGGAGCTGTCCTGGGTAAGTTGACCACTCAGGTTCTTTGGTCCACCAGGGAGAGGGTGCATTCCTCGACCTAGAGGGAACTGAAGGCAGTGCTGGAAGCTTTGAAGTTTTTTCAGCCCCAGCTGAGGGGTTCGGCAGTGGTGGGCAGGATGGACAACTCCACAGCAAAAGCTTACATCAACCATCAGTTTGGTACAAGGAGTCGGTCCCTAAATCAGTTGGTTCTTCAGGAGAAGAACATCTCTTTTCTTTCAGGGCAGTCCACATACAGGGGTGTCTAAAGTTCAAGCAGATAGGTTGCGATATCTCATGCCCTGTTCCCAGGATTTTGTCCTTAATCCCCTAGTATTTCGTGCTCTGTGCAACAGGTGGGGAGTACATGTCATAGATCTGTTTGTGGATGGGTCAAAGTCTCAGCTTCCTGAGTTTTTTCTCGAACTAGGGAGAGTCGTTCCTTGGGGGTAGATGCCTTTTTCCAGCCCTGACTGCAGAATCTCCTCTATGCCTTCCCTCCTTTCCCCCTGTTTGGGAAGGTTCTTCTCAGGGTCCAGAGGGAGGGGTTGGATGTGATCCTGATTTTCCTTGATTGGCCAATTAGGATGCAGTTCCCACTTCTTTGCTCTCTGACAATCTCCTGGGAATGTCTCTCCGTCTGCCCCCCACTTCAATCATTTGTCCAACCTTCTCACTTCCATCCCTGAGTCGTCTTTGGCTGTCGACATGGAGGTTGAAAGGAGAGGCCTGTTGAAGAAGAGTCTCTCCTTGGCTGCTTCTGTGTCTCTACAGGTCTTGAGGCAGGAATCCTTCAGGAATAACTACAACAATTGTTGGGCCTCTTTTGATAAGTGGTGTCAGGCTAATGTTTTTTCTCCCTAGATTTCTCCCCTGAAACTATTTTCAATTTCCTTCAGGGGGTTTTGATAAGCATTTTTCAGTTTCTACTTTGAAACTGCGATGGTTGGCTATCAGGGCTTTCAGATCTCCCTGGGGGGAACTTGAACATCTTGATTCCTTGGTCCATCTACACTTTCGGGGATTCTCCCTCCTTTGGCCTAAGGCCAGGTAAATATTTCCCCTGTGGGATTTACCTTTTGTCTTTCTTTCCTTCAAGGTACCCCTTTAGATCCCTTGGAGGAGGCCTCAAACCAATTGTTGTCCTTGAAGGTTTTCTTCTTAGAGGAGATCACTTGGTGCCGGCGGTTGGAGGATTGTTTCCTCTTCAGTGCTACTATCCTTACCTGAAGCTGTTTGAGGACAGGGTTGTTTTGTCTCTAGGTCCTGATTTCCTTCCCCAGGTTAACGGCCCTATTCACTGAAATCAGGACATAGTTCTTTTGTCTTTTAAGGATGTCTCCTCGCATGCTTCTGTACATTCCATGAATGTGGTGAGGGATCTGGAGGTATATTTGCAGAAGTCCTCTGTTTCAGAAGTCAGATTCCCTGTTTGTTAATTTTGGTCATGCCAAAAAATGGGGTAAATCATCTAGATTCAGCCTACTGCGATGGATTAAATCTGTAATTTTCTTGTCTTACAAACAGTCTGGTTTTTAGTTTCCTGAGTCTGTTAAAGCTCATTCTACTCGGGGTATGGCTGGCTGCTGGGCTGAATGGGTAGGGATAGCTGTGGTGGATATTTCTTCTGCAGCATCCTGGGCCTCTCCGTCCATGTTTGTGCCCCACTATGGACTGAATATTGCCCTGCACCCTGAGTCTCAGTTTGCTTCTGGGGTTCTTTCTAAGGCTGCTTCTCAGATTCCTGGTTGAGATATTCTGACGAAGGGGACTCGTGCGTGGCTTTTCCTGCAGTCCTGTGTTTTGTTTTCAATAAACTGATTGCCACCTGGCTCTTTATTGGTCTGTTTGAATTGATAAAAAGGCCTATGCTGGGTATTTCCTCATATAGAAAGGACTGGGAGGAGGAAGAGGATGAGGATGGTAAGGTTAGGATTACTTACTGGTAATCCTCATTACTCCTATTCTCTCTTCCTCATTCCAGTAATTAGAACCCTCCCTCCCCCTGGTTGCCTGGCCTTCTTCTCTGGGCTTCTTGGAATTATGCTTGAGTATGGCTCAGGAAGTACTGAGGATTGGGGAGGGTTTATGAGAGGAGTTTGGAGGGAGACTGGAAATAGAAAAAAGACTTGTCAAGGTGTGGGATAAGGGGGTAGAAGAGGTAAAACCTCATTCAGTAAGCACTGGGATGAGGAAGAGAGAATCAGAGTAATGAATATTCCTGGTAAGTAATCTGAACATTCTGGATGGTTAAAAGACTTTTCTTTGGATGTTTTCCATTGGACTGGTACTTACAAAAAAGAAACACCCAGTGACTGTGTAACTGTAAATTTGAAATCAACAAGGCCATGCCATTTAGTTATTTTTATAGACCTTCTGACATGCAAATTATGAGAACTGAACTGAACATTTTTAATGTGGAAACACGAAATAACTTTAATGCCTTGGGGTGACTTTGGGGGTCATTACAACATTGGCGGTAAAAGCCGCTTACCACCGTGCAGAACACCGCCAACACACCGCCGCGGCCGCGGAATTCCGCCACAGCTATTATGACCCACATCTCGGAATCCGACAAAATTCAGACACCCACACAAGTCCGCCACACCAAAGGTCAGTGATAAACTGGTGAAAAAAAGACCTCCACCGTCACACCAACAGAAATACGCCCACAGTATCACGACACACGAATCCACGCAGCGGTCTTTCAACCGCGGTATTCCATTGGTGGTATACACCGCCGGGCTCAAAATACACACACATATACAAAACACAAACACATTGGACAATTTGAAATATACACACCTGATACACATACACACACCACTCCCACACACCCAATACAATATAAAACACACACCCACATCAACCACAAACCCCTACGACTACTATTACAGAGAGAAGGCCAGAGAGAGACAACACCATCCACAAACTAGCATCCACAGGCACACAACACCACACACCACTACATATCACCACACTTATCACCACACACACCACCCCACACATCACCTACACCACCCCATGGCACGGCAAAGACACCCCAGGTTCTCGGAGGAAGAGCTCAGGGTCATGGTGGAGGAAATCGTCCGGGTAGAGCCGCAGCTATTTGGATCACAGGTGCAGCACACCTCAATTGCAAGGAAGATGGAGCTATGGCGAAGAATAGTCGACAGGGTCAACGCAGTGGGACAACACCCAAGAAATCGTGAGGACATCAGGAAGAGGTGGAACAACCTACGGGGAATGTGCGTTCTGTGGTCTCAAGACACCACCAGGCGGTTCAGCGGACTGGCGACGGACCCCCACCTCCTCCCCCCACAACTAACAACATGGGAGGAGCAGGTCTTGGCGATTCTGCATCCTGAGGGCCTCGCAGGAGTCGGTGGAGGAATGAACTCTGGTTAGTCAAACCTTTAACTTCCATATCCCCCAACCTACCTGCATGCTATCACATACCCCCACCCTCGCCCCCACCCCTATCACTCCAACTCCTCACAAATGTACCAATATCACAAACCACCCATCCCAACACCAAGCCCTGCATGCAACACGAACGCATGGACACCCATCACTAAAGCATGCCCACTGCACATACCCATACACCCCCCTAAACCATCATCACACAAGCCCCCACACAGGAATGCCAGCACTGGGGTACACGGTCACCCACCCATTGCACACCATGACACACACAGATGCAATAATCATGCCTTTCCACCCCTGCAGGGCCACTACCCAACGTCACCAAACAGCAGGGTCCAGACATCTCCACTCCACCCACAGAAGAAGCCCACAGTGATGACAGCACCTCTGTCCACCTGGATCTAGATGACCAGCCCTGACCATCGTGGGCTTCGGGACAGTCGTTTCCTCTCACACAGGCACAGGCCACCACAGACCTTCCCCCCTCCGGAAACACCAGCACAGCACCCACCCAGCGGGCCCATACCTCCGTCCCCAGGACACGTCAATCAGCTGTGTGTCCACCACTACAGGGAACCCAGGATAACCCACCACCCCAACAACAACAGGGACCTGGGGGCAGTGGCAGTGGGCACACGGTCCAGGGGACGGAGGCCCAGGAACACAGGGGAACTGGGAGGGCTGCCGTGCGACAGGGGGCGGACAGGCCAAGGGAACCCACTCTCCACGAGGCCCTCTCCTCCATCATGGGAGAATACCACCACTCCAAGGAGACGATGGCAACGGTACTGGCCAAGTTTCAGGAGACCCAGCGCATGCCGGAGGAGCAGTATTTGGGGTTCAGGGAGGAACTCAGAACCATCAGCTCCGCCCTGGGCACCGTCGTCAGTCTGTGATTTTGAAAATGTGTATTACAAAAGACAGTGACAAAATCCGTTCTCAAATGTAATGACAACATACCTATGTCACACATCTCAAGTCCATGAGGAATCTAAGCAGATGACACATGTTGGTAACCACACCTGTGAAACCGTAAGGGAAATGTACAACTCAGTTACCATATACTGGGTGAAATCGACAGACAGGATAGAGGTAGAAGTGTGAAAGTACTTGTAGTAGGCAGGAATGTGTTCTCACCTGTGTGTTACTGGAAATATTGCTGGATAACTGAGTCCCTCTTGTCAATGTCTTCTTCCTCTGCTTCCTCCTCATCACTGTCCACAGGCTCCACAGCTGCCACAACACCGCCATCTGGACCATCCTCCTGCAGAAAAGGCACCTGTTGTCGCAAAGCCAAGTTGGGAAGCATACAGCAGGCCACGATGATCTGGCACACCTTCTTTGGTGAGTAGAATAGGGATCCACCTGTCATGTGGAGGCACCTGAACCTGGCCTTCAGGAGGCCGAAGGTCTTCTCGATCACCCTCCTAGTTCGCCCATGGGCCTCATTGTAGCGTTCCTCTGCCCTGGTCAAGGGATTCCTCACTGGGGTCAGTATCCATGACAGGTTGGGGTAACCAGAGTCACCTAATAGCCACACACGATGCCTCTGGAGTTGATCCATCACATAAGGGATGCTGCTATTCCGCATAATGTAGGCGTCATGCACTGAGCCAGGGAACATGGCATTCACATGGGAGATGTACTGGTCTGCCAAACATACCATCTGTACATTCATGGAATGATAACTCTTCAGGTTCCTGTACACCTGTTCACTCCTGTGGGGGGGTACCAAAGCCACATGGGTGCCATCAATGGCACCTATGATGTTGGGGATATGTCCAAGGGCATAGAAGTCACCTTTCACTGTAGGCAAATCCTCAACCTGAGGGAAAACAAGGTAGCTCCGCATGTGTTTCAGCAGGGCAGACAACACTCTGGACAATATGTTGGAAAACATAGGCTGGGACATCCCTCATGCCATGGCCACAGTTGTTAGAACATACCCACTTGCAAGGAAATGGAGCACTAATTAGCACATGCATTTGAGGGGGGATTCCTGTGGGATGGCAGATTGCTGACATCAGGTCAGGCTCCAACTGTGTACACAGTTCCTGGATTGTGGCACGGTCAAACCTGTAGGTGATAATCACATTTCTTTCCTCCATTGTCGACAGGTCCACCAGCGGTTGGTACACCGGAGGATTCTGCCATCTCCTCACATGTCCCAGCGGACGGTGCCTATGAAGGACAACAGCGAGCACAGAGTCAAACAACTCAGAGGTATGTACCCACAGTCTACACAGAACAGCATTCATACACAAAATGTGGCCTGTATGTGTGTTGAGACTAGGCCTAGGTATGTGTGACGCAGTTGGTAATTAGGCCATGTGGGCCCCTGAGATGGCGGGTGCCTGACCTGTAAAGTGGGACAATGGGATGTGAGGTAACTGCGCTGGCGTTGTACACCGTCGTGATAGGCGGTCGAAGACCGCGGTGCAATGCTGCATTGGATAACATTGGACCCTATGGGTCCCAGGAGCCAATGACGATGTACGCCGGCGGCGATGGTACGCACTGCTGCGGACATGACTGCCGCGGACGTGACTGCCATTTTCTATCTGTTGAATCACTCGATACCTGATCTTCGAGAGGAGAGGACCTACACTGAAAGTGCTGCTGTGACCTCAGTCTGGAAGAGAGAATGGCTTGTGTGTCTGGGGAAAGGGCCCATGCCTTCACATCTGAGGAGTTGGAGGAGCTCGTGGATGGGGTCCTCCCCCAGTACACGCTACTCTACGGTCCTCCAGACCAACAGATAAGTACACAGGGAGCATGTTGTATGGGCTATGCCTGTGTGGAGAGGGCTGGTTGTAAGAAGGAAGGGGGCAGAGTTCTGCATGCATGAAAGACGCTGGGTGCATGTGCCACATGGCAAGGGTAGGGATGGGGGCCACTCACTTTGATGGTGCAGTTGTTAATGACTTTTCTTCTTCCCCTGTTCATTTCATGTAGGTCAGCGCCCACCAGAAGAAGGTTATTTGGCGTGCCATTGCCAAAGACGTCCAGACCCTGGGGGTCCACCACAAACGGAGCACCCACTGCCGGAAAAGATGGAAGGACATTCGCCGCTGGAGCAAGAAGATGGCAGAGGCTCAGCTGGGGATGGCCTCCCAACGTGGGAGGGGTGCCCATCGAACCATGACCCCCCTGATGTTCAGGATCCTGGTGGTGGCCTACCCGGAGTTGGATGGGTGCTTGAGGGCATCACAGCAGACACAAGGGGGTGAGTACACTCTCATTCAGCTGACTTTGCGCGCAGTGGAGGGGTCTGGGTGGGGGAGGAGGGCTGTGGGTTTCCCTAGGCCAGGCTGATTTCCGTAGGCTAGGCCCCTTCATAAGGCATGGCCCTGTGGCCCCCCACCTCTGTAGAGTGCCAAGTACAGCTATTCATGCACCTGTGTCATCTATGTGTGCATATGTCGTCCATAGCCTTGTAGGCCATTTCCCAGGAATTGCACTGTAGAGCCCAACAGCGTGACGTAGTGCAGGGGGCTTCTGTGTCTCTCTTGTCCACCAACGGTAGCGGTAAGCCATGCACTCAACATGTCTTTCTTCTGTTCCCCCCCCTTTTTTGCTGTCTCCCTGTTCTTGTGTGCATTAGCATCATCAGGCGGAGGAGCAGTGTCACCGGAGCACGAGGGAGCTGCATCCCACATGGCCGTGAATACACCAGTGGGACGGAGGGCGAGGGGAGCACCACGGCAGGGACAGGAGCTGAAACCAGCGACACAGACTCGTCCTCCGATGGGAGCTCCCTTGTGGTGGGGCAACATCTGTGCCCCCCACTTCTACAGGTACAGCCGCCACCCCCCCTACCAGCACCGCCCTCCCAGCAGCCCCTCAGCCTTCGCCCCGTGCTCGCTCACCCAGGAGGGTGGGCATCTCCTTCGCCCCAGGCACCTCAGCCCCTGCCCCTGTTACCTCTGCTGCCTTCAGTGAGGAAGCCATTGACCTCCTCAGGTCCCTCACTGTTGGGCAGTCTACCATTTTGAATGCCATCCAGGGTGTAGAAAGGGAGTTGCAACAAACCAATGCATTCCTTCACCGATCCTTTCAAACTCTGGCCTCAGCACTGATGGCAGCCATTGTCCCTGTGTCTAGCCTCCCCCTCCAACTCCCTCTACCCAGACCCAATCCCCTGTACCTCAGCCTATCCCAAGCACACCATCAGACCAGCCTGCACACACCTCAACACACAAGGGAAGCTCAGGCAAACATAAGCACCACACATCCCACAGGCACTCACGCAAGCATCACACACATACAGACACACCAACATCCACTGCCTCCACTGTGTCCCCCTCCTCCTCATCTCCCTCCTCCCTCCCAGTCTTGTCTACACTCACACCTGCATGCACTACCTCTACAGCCACTACGTCCCGCACCAGCACACCCACCACCACACCCCGCTCACGTGCAGTCACCACCCCCACTACCATTCACACGTCCTCTGTGTCCTCTCCCAGTGTGTCTGTGACGTCCCCTCCAAAGATACACAAACGCAGGCACACACCCACCCAACATACATCCACCTCACAACAGCCTCCAGCGCATGCACCTGCACCCAAAGCCACAAAACTTACACCTGCTACCACCACCACCTCTTCCTCCACTCCCAAACCCCCTTCAGCTACCCATCCCAGTGTCTCCAAACAGCTTTTCATGTCCACCCTTAACCTATTTCCCACAGCTCTCCTTCCAACTCATAGGTCCAGAACTAGCACCTCAGCCACAAAATCTCTGGGACCAGTGGTGCCTGTTGTCACAGGTATGTAGAGTGCACCGGCCACCAGGACAGCCAGTGTGTCACAGAGCCACAGCACAGCCAGTCCCCCCCCCCCGTGAAGCACCAGAAGTTGGCCAGTGCCTAGCGGGAGAAGGGGAAGACTCCAGCCACCCAAACTGCTCCCAGGGGTCCCGGTGGGAGTGTGGACTCAGCTGTGACTCCTCCCAGGATGGGGAAGGGCCAGAAGAAACCCGGCAAGTCTGGGAGGAGCAGCACGGCGGAGAAGACCGCCATCATCCCCGCTGGCCAGGAGGGCCCCTCCAGCCCCATCGTCGCTGCCCAGGAGGCCACCACCAGCCCCATCGTCGCTGCCCAGGAGGCCACCGCCAGCCCCATCGTCGCTGCCCAGGAGGCCACCGCCAGCCCCATCGTCGCTGCCCAGGAAGACACCGCCGGCACAGCCCAGCTGCCCAGAAGCGTCCCGCCAGCCACAGCCCAGCTGCTCAGGAGGGCCCCGCCAGCCACAGCCCAGATGCCCAGGAGGGCCCCGCCAGCCACAGCCCAGCTGCCCAGGAGGGCCCCGCCAGCCACAGCCCAGCTGACCAATGAAGGACCGCCAGCCCCAGCCCAGCTGGGCAATGAAGGACCGCCAAGTGAAGCACCGCTGAACAGGGCAAGCACCGCTGAACAGGGCAAGGACCGCTGAACACGGCAAGGGCCGCCAACTCAAGCACCGCTGAACAGGGCAAGCACCGCCAAGTCAAGCACCGCTGAACAGGGCAAGCACCGCTGAACAGGGCAAGGACCACCAAGTCAAACACCCCTGAACAGGGCAAGCACCGCTGAACAGGGCAAGGACCACCAAGTCAAGCACCGCTGAACAGGGCAAGCACCGCTGAGCAGGGCAAGGACCGCCAAGTCAAGCACCACTGAACAGGGCAAGGACCGCAGAACAGGGCAAGGACCGTCAACTCAAGCACTGCTGAACAGGGCAAGCACCGCTGAACAGGGCAAGCACCACCATGTCAAGCACCGCTGAACAGGGCAAGCACCGCTGAACAGGGCAAGGACCGCTGAACAGGGCAAGGACTGCCAACTCAAGCACTGCTGAACAGGGCAAGCACCGTTGAACAGGGCAAGCACCGCCAAGTCAAGCACTGCTGAACAGGGCACGCACCGCTGAACAGGGCAAGGACCGCCAAGTCATGCACCGCTGAACAGGGCAAGCACTGCCAACTCAAGCACCGCTAGCCCATGAGCGGCAGGGGCACTGACGCAACAGGGACCGTCACGGGGTGAGTGATGCACTCTGGGCACCAGTCCCCCTCCAGAACCAGTGGAGACATGCATCCACTACGTCTGTCCTTGGCAGGATGAAGCACTCTGGGCACCAGTCCCCCTCCAGAACCAGTGGAAAAAGACATCCACTACGTCTGTCCTTGGCAGGATGAAGCACTCTGGGCACCAAGTCCCCTCTAGAACCAGTGGAGAAAGGCATCCACTTGAGAGACTGTGGCGTTGCACTCCCCAGGATGCAGCAGTGGGCAAACCACCCACTGTAGAGACATGAGAGACTGTGGCTTTGCACTCCCCAGGATGCAGCAGTGGGCAAACCGCCCACTGCAGAGACTTGAGAGACTGTGGCTTTGCACTCCCCAGGATGCAGCAGTGGGCAAACCACCCACTGTAGAGACTTGAGAGACTGTGGCTTTGCACTCCCCAGGATGCAGCAGTGGGCAAACCACCCACTGTAGAGACTTGAGAGACTGCGGCTTTGCACTCCCCAGGATACATCAATGGGCATGGAGGCAACTCGTGGATCTGGCGTTGTGCACTCATCTGGCTGAGGTGCCCCCCCTTCCCTTCCCCCTGAGGTGCCTGTTGTATTTCTATCTGATGCCCCTGCAGTGTTCTCTCTGTTTTGATCTGGTATCGTGTGTGGGCCTAGCCCATGCATTTTGGGCCCAGTGGTCCACGGACTACAAATGGTGCAATACCTGTTCTACTAATCTTGGTGTATATTTTGTTAATAGTGTATATATGTATATTTTTGCTTACTGATTTTTGATATATTACAATGGTTACACTCATTTCCTTTTGTCTTTGCATTCTTCCGGGGGGGTTAGGGGGTGTAACTGTAATGTATAGATATGCATTGGTGTGTGTGTTGTAGTGGGTGAGGGTGGTGGTGGGGGTGTTGCATGTGTGTGTCCCTGTTTTTTGCCTCCCCCCTCCCCTGTGTCGTAGGTGCAGTACTCACCATGGTCTTCGCCGCTGGCATTGGTGCTCCTGGTAGAGGAGCAGGAAGACTATCGCAGGGAGAATTTGGAGTTCTGGCTCTATGGTGTCCTCCTTCCTCGTGGAGTGTGTAGAGGTGAGCGTGTTCCCTTCTAAATTCCTGTTTCCGCTGTGTTTTTATCCACGGTGTATCCGCCCCGGAAAAGGTGGCGGATTGGCCTGTCATAATAGTGTGGGCGGTACATTGTCCTCCGCCTGTCTGTTGGCGGTGACCGCCGAGCTGTTTGTTTGTACCGCTGTGGTGGTAGGAGTGTTAAAGTGTCTGTCTTTGTTGGCGGTTTCCTCCACGGTCGTAATTCCAAATTTTTTACAGCCGGCCTGTTGGCGGTCTTACCGCCCCTTTAACACCGTCCGCCAGGGTTGTAATGACCACCTTTGTTATCAAAATGACCGCCCAGCCAGTCTTGAGTGTCCAGAGTGTCCAGAGGAGGATCTTATGCAGTCAGAAAATGAGACACTTTCATTAGGTAATCCTGCAATAAGGCTGGAAGGTAATGGGGACCCTCCCATGTCTAATCCCAGCTCCAGACAATCCCTTAAACTCCTGTTGTGGAATATTTCTGGTCTCTGCCGGAAATTAAAAAATTCAGACTAGCTTTCATTCATAAATAATTTGGGGCCTGTATGAGTTTTATTTTCAACAGTTTTACTGCACATGTGCTCTAGCAATTCTGTCTGGGTCAGGCAGAGCTAAAAGGGGTTTAGATATCTTGATTTCAGGCAAGTTAGCTCACCTCAGTGTGAAAGTGATAGATGTTACCCCTTATCATCAAATGCTGCTCCTAGAAAGCAAAATTTCATTTGATATTTTATTGGATAATTATTATAGAAACATTTTCATGTTGATGTTACAAAAACAACAAATGCACTGGAATCTAGCTTGTTAAAATTCCAAGATGGGCACACAAAGGAGGTTCTATTTCTCTGGTGAGAGACTTAGGGGCATATTTACAAGCTCCTAGTGCCACCGGAGTGTTGCTTTTTGTGATGCTTTGGTGGCACTGTGCCCTGCGCCATATTTACAAGGCAGCATTAAGTCACTTTTTGTGGCGTAATGCCGCCTTGTAAACATGGGCCCCCCAATGCAGTTTTCTGCAGTAGAGAGACGTGCAATGGGTGTTGCTGTGGACATACCTACGCAACACCCATTCCTTTTTGACACTGCCCCTGATTTACAGGGAAATGTAAATCTGAGGCAGCACCAAAGACCAATGACACCCCAGGGATGCCATTTCTCCTTGTTTTTGCTTTTTCTATGTGTGCTGCATTCTGAAATCATTTCTTATGGGCATTGGCCTAAAAAATTATAAAATGTCAACTGGGGTAAAGATTTTAAAAGTGGCAAATTTTATGTACCTGTGATTTCATTTTGATGCCCACTTAAATTGGAACTTTTTACTCAACTCTAGGGCAACACACTGCCAGAGAGCTAAGGAGTTGGGGCCAGATGCACGAGACTTTTGCGAGTCGCAAATGGGTTGCAGCGCTATTTGCGACCTCGCAAAAAGTGAAATGGTGTGTACCAATGCCATTTCGGAGTTCCAAATAGTGATGCGACCCATTACCGACTCGCAAAAATCGCAACCTGAATTTGTGACTCGCAATTACGAACTCGCAAATTGCAAGTCGCAAACCGAATGCACAAGGCAGTCACAAATTGTGACTAGTCGCAAAAAGCCCGTTTTACACACCCAGATTACCACTGATTCCGAACATGTGGTAACCAGAACCAAAGTATAAAAGGAGACCCAGAAGGCATCTGACTTTCTCAAAATGGCTGCACTGTACATGATTGCATAGAGGAGGAGAGTCCAGGCTGCCTTGCAAAGGAGGAGGAGGCAGAGACAGGAGAGGATATACCGAACCAGGCAGACACTATTTCAACAAACTGAGGATGAGATTTATGATAAATACAGACTGAGCAGCGCAGTTATCCTAGAGATCATTGAACTGCTGAAACCTCAGCTTGAATGCCAGACAATGTGTGGCTGCTCCATCCCCACACATGTGCAAGTGCTCTGCTCACTGCACCTCTTGGCCTCTGGTAGCTATCAGGGGTTGATTGCAGTGGCAGGTGGGGTATCCCAAAGTGCCCTCTCACGATTCTTCTGACGTTTCCCAGATGCCATACTCGCACACATGTCCAGATAGATATACCTTCCCAGGAATGAGGCGGAAATTAACAGCATCATGTTGGACTTCTACAGAATTGCCAACTTCCCCCATGTAATAGGGTGTGTGGATGGGACACATATACCAATTTTCCCACCACCAAATCTGGAATATGTGTTCCGCAATAGGAAATGTGCCCACTCACTAAACATCCAGGAGGTATGTGATGCCCATAATGTCATTACTGACATTGTGGATAAATATCCAGGGAGTACACATGATTCATACATATTCAGGCACAGTGGGATACACCAACGCCTAGAACGTGGGGAGTTTGGTGAAGGATATTTATTAGGTACTGTTGAGTACACTCTGATGCCTTAAATACATGTCACTGCATAACCCTGTGATGCCCTGCTAATTTTGCCTCTTTTGTCACACAGGTGACAGTGCACATGCCCTGAGACCATGGATACTCACCCCATACCTAACACCTGGCAATCAGAATGAGAGGCGATACAACATAGGACATCGGCGGACCAGAGGTGTCATTGAGAGGACGTTCGGCTTGTTGAAGTCACGTTTCCGATGCCTACACAAAAGTGGAGGGGCACTCCAGTATGCCCCAGAAACTGCATGCAAGATCATTGCAACTTGTGCCATCCTCCACCACATTGCCACCAGACGTGGGCTATATCTCACCCTCGACGACACAGATTCGGAGGATGAGGAACAAGAGCTACCACACCGACAGCCTGGGGATGGAAGCACCGCAATGGAGGGCAGACAGAGACAGAACCACATTGCAACCCACTGCTTTAGCAGGTACTTGGCAACCGTGACAACACTCACTAATGTAAGACACACATAGCCCAGTTGTGTAGTACAACAAATTATCCCTTTAATTTCAGGATTATAATGCAGAAAATACTGTCAACTCAACTGCACGAAGAAAGCAAAAAGTTATGTCTGACACATTAAGTTCAGGTGCCTCTGTCAAAACACAGATTGGTAGCTCACAGCCTCCTGCGACTACGGCCACCATGGCCCAATCCAGGGTGGTCCCCTGATCCTTGCCGGGCATTGCTACTCCACAGGATCCGTGCATCAGAGGCAGATTGTAAGGAAATGCCTCCTTGGCATGGTTACCCCCTGACTTTTTGCCTTTGCTGATGCCAAGTTATGATTTGAAAGTGTGCTGAGGCCTGCTAACCAGGCCCCAGCACCAGTGTTCTTTTCCTAACCTGTACTTTTGTTTCCACAATTGGCACACCCTGGCATCCAGGTAAGTCCCTTGTAACTGGTACCCCTGGTACCAAGGGCCCTTATGCCAGGGAAGGTCTCTAAGGGCTGCAGCATATCTTATGCCACCCTGGGGACACCTCACTCAGCATAGACACACTGCTTGCCAGCTTCTGTGGGCTGGTGGGGATAAAATGACTAAGTCGACATGGCACTCCCCTCAGGGTGCCATGCCAACCTCACACTGCCTATAGGTATAGATAAGTCACCCCTCTAGCAGCCCTTACAGCCCTAAGGCAGGGTGCACTATACCATAGGTGAGGGCATAGGTGCATGAGCACTATGCCCCTACAGTGTCTAAGCAAAACCTTAGACATTGTAAGTGCAGGGTAGCCATAAGAGTATATGGTCTTGGAGTCTGTCATGCACAAACTCCACAGCACCATAATGGCTGCACTGAAAACTGTGAAGTTTGGTATCAAACTTCTCAGCACAATAAATACACATTGATGCCAGTGTACATTTTATTGTAAAATACACCCCAGAGGGCATCTTAGAGATGCCCCCTGAAACCATATCCGACTACCAGTGTGGGCTGACTAGTTTTAGCAGCCTGCCACACACCAGACATGTTGCTGGCCACATGGGGAGAGTGCCTTTGTCACTCTGTGGCTAGTAACAAAGCCTGTACTGGGTGGAGGTGCTTCTCACCTCCCCCTGCAGGAACTGTAACACCTGGTGGTGAGCCTCAAAGGCTCACCCCCTTTGTTACAGCACCCCAGGGCACTCCAGCTAGTGGAGTTGCCCGCCCCCTCCGGCCACGGCCACACTTTTGGCGGTAAGGCCGGAGGAGATAATGAGAAAAACAAGGAGGAGTCACTGGCCAGTCAGGACAGCCCCTAAGGTGTCCTGAGCGGAGGTGACTCTGACTTTTAGAAACCCTCCATCTTGCAGATGGAGGATTCCCCCAATAGGATTAGGGATGTGCCCCCCCTCCCCTCAGGGAGGAGGCACAAAGAGGGTGTAGCCACCCTCAAGGCTAGTAGCCATTGGCTACTAACCCCCCAGACCTAAACACCCCCCTAAATCAAGTATTTAGGGGCTCGCAGAACCCAGTAAGATAGATTCCTGCAACCTAAGACGAAGAAGGACTGCTGAGCTGAAAAACCTGCAGAGAAGACGGAGACACCAACTGCTTTGGCCCCAGCTCTACCGGCCTGTCTCCCCACTTCAAAAGAACTGCTCCAGCGACGCGTTCCACAGGGTCCAGCGAGCCTCAGAGGACTACCCTGCATCTAAAAAGACCATGAACTCCCGAGGACAGCGGCTCTGCTCCAAGAAAGAAGCATCTTTGCAACAAAGAAGCAACTTTGAAAGAACACACGTTTTCCGCCGGAAGCGTGAGACTTTGCACTCTGCACCGATGCCCCCGGCTCGACTTGTGGAGAACAAACACTACAGGGAGGACTCCCCAGCAACTGCGAGCCCGTGAGTAGCCAGAGTTGACCCCCCTGAGCCCCCACAGCGACGCCTGCAGAGGGAATCCAGAGGCTCCCCCTGACCGCGACTGCCTGCTTCAAAGACCCAACGCCTGGTAAGGACACTGCACCCGCAGCCCCCAGGACCTGAAGGATCCGACCTCCAGTGCAGGAGCGACCCCCAGTTGGCCCTCTCCCTTGCTCAGGTGGTGGCTACCCCGAGGAGCCCCCCCTTGCCTGCCTGCATCACTGAAGAGACCCCTTGGTCTTCCGTTGGACTCCATTGCAAAGCTGACGCTTGTTTGCACACTGCACCCGGCCGCCCCCGTGCCGCTGAGGGTGTACTTTTTGTGCTGACTTGTGTCCCCCCCGGTGCCCTACAAAACCCCCCTGGTCTGCCCTACGAAGATGCGGGTACTTACCTGCTGGCAGACTGGAACCGGGGCACCCCCTTCTCCATTGAAGCCTATGCGTTTTGGGCACCACTTTGACCTCTGCATCTGACCGGCCCTGAGCTACTGGTGTGGTAACTTTGGGGTTGCCCTGAACCCCCAATGGTGGGCTACCTTGGACCCAACTTTGAACCCTGTAGGTGGTTTACTTACCTGCAAAACTAACAAACACTTACCTCCCCCAGGAACTGTTGAAAATTGCAGTGTCCAGTTTTAAAATAGCTTATTGCCATTTGTGTGAAAACTGTACATGCTATTTTGCTAATTCAAAGTTCCCAAAGTTCCTAAGTGAAATACCTTTCATTTAAAGTATTGTTTGTAAATCTTGAACCTGTGGTTCTTAAAATAAACTAAGAAAATATATTTTTCTATATAAAAACCTATTGGCCTGGAATTGTCTTTGAGTGTGTGTTCCTCATTTATTGCCTGTGTGTGTACAACAAATGCTTAACACTACCCTCTGATAAGCCTACTGCTCGACCACACTACCACAAAATAGAGCATTAGAATTAACTCTTTTTGCCACTATCTTACCTCTAAGGGGAACCCTTGGACTCTGTGCATGCTATTTCTTACTTTGAAATAGTACATACAGAGCCAACTTCCTACACAGATACACTGCTGATGCTGGAGATCTACTCGCTATCGTGAGGGGTATCGCCAATGCCCCTTGCTGCCTGGCTTGTTTCTTTCAGATCCACTGCATGGCTGATGCGCCCTAGTCCTCTTGCCACATCACCAGCAAAATGGCCAAGTTCCACCTGCAGTTTCACTGTGCGCCTTGACAGGCAGGTTGTTGTGGTTGCATGCACCCAATTGATACACTCAGTCGGTCCAAACGGGCAGCAGTGTTGCGCTCTTGGCGCCTTGCATGTGCCCTATCTGCCACCATTTCCCTGACCAAGTCATTTATGGAGCTTGTAAGGTTTGCCATGTTTGTGTTCATGGCAGTAAATTGGTTGTCCACATTAGCAAAACCCTGGGAGAGTGTCTGCTGCAGTCTCTTCTGGTTCCTGTTCATCACCCGCATATGTCTGTTTTTCAGCCGGTGACTTTGTAGTAAGGATGCCTCCAGTCCTAAAAATTGTTCGTTGGTGACATCCTCCTCACTCGCTGACTGCATTGGGCATTGCTGTCTCCGCACAGACCAAGCTGACCCATGTGGCCAACTCTCACTCATCAGTGGCCCCGGTGTCAGGTTGCCTGCCTCAAGACCCAGATCAGTCTCATCCATGTTCTCTGGTGCATGTTGGACGGGTGGTGTAGTCATGCACTCCCCAGCAGGTTCAGTGGCTGCCTCGTCTGCTGTGTGTGTGGCTGGTTCATCTCACTGCACAGTAGGGTTGTTGGTGGGTCCTTGTGGGAGACCTGTGGGACAAAGGGGATACACTGTCAGTGCCTCACATATGTTTGATGTCTCAGAATAAATATTTCTCAAAAGTTGGACTACTGTACTACATTGCCCATAATGCACTGTTCTATAGGTTGCAACATAGGCATGGAGCAAATCTGGAGGATGCATGCTTATGTGTACTGTGGTTGTGTGCATGGTACATTGAGTGGTGTAAATAAGTGAATTTTGGTACTTACTTTTGGATGTTCCTGGAGCAGAACTGTCAAGGTCTCCAATTCTGATTACTGCCTCCTGCTCCAGAGTGGTCGCCACCATGGTCTCCATGGCTGCAGGGGGTGGTACTATAGATGGTCCTCCTCCAGTGCCATGCATCTCCCTCATACGCTCGGCCACCCTTTCCTTGGTCCAGGACCGGAGGACGTACCACCTTTTGCGGACCTCATCTATTGTGCGATGGCTGACTCCAATGGCCTTTATCTTGGTAAGGATGTCCTGCCAGATTTTCTTCTTTTGGATGTCAGGGACAATCATTGCTGCCTTTCCAAACAAGACATCATGGTGCAGGTAGCACTCCTCTGTTAGGACCGCCATCTCCTTTTCAGAAAACTTCAGTTTCCTTTTCCTGCCAGCATTGGGTGTCTCATTGTCCTGAGATGCCATGGTTGTAGTAGCTCTTCTCAGCTTGGTGTGACTCTGCTGTTTGTGCTGGGTAGGCTCCTCCTTGTTCCATGGGGGTACTTCCTGAATCTGATGTCATCACTCAGAACCAGGAAGTGTGTTTTTAACTATTTTTTATGCACCTGCGTTCAATTTGCGACTCCGGACCACACCCTTGTGCAATTTGCGACCTCGCAAATTCCGAACTCGCAAATAGTGATTTCGCAAATTGTGAGGTCGCAAATTGCGGTGCGACTCCGCACCGAATTGCAATTTGGTATTGCGATTTTTTCATGCATCTCGTTTTGTGAGTCAGAAATAGCAATTCGCAAGTAGTCGCTATTTCCAACTCACAATTATTTTTCTTCCTACATCTGGCCCTTGGTTTTTAGCTTTGCATGTACATTAGGGCGCAAACCAGTTGAGGAGATTCTGAATATTCATAATATTAAGTGTGTTTCATTGGCAGTGTTTGGAGCAGGGGTTTAAAGCTATAAATGTGCTGACCAAATACTAACCATAGAAAATAAATTCCTTTTTATGTTGTTGGCTGTTCCTCAGACATAACCTTCATTTTTGTGTGGCATAAAGTGAGGGGGGGAGTTGATCTTCTATAGAAAAGGATAAAACTAGGGGACACATCGGCAAGCCCAAGGCACAGCGCAGCTCAGCAAGTGAACTTGCTGTGCTGCTCTGCGCCACAGGGAAAGGGCTGAAATGTACTGTATCTACACAATGGGCTGCTTATTGGTGACGCAGGCACCATAGCACAGTGTTGAAAGGATGCCCACGTCACAGACAGTATAGCTTCTGTGCAGAAAAGGACACCGTCCTGCACAAAAAGAATCCATGGAGGCCTCTTCCTTTTCCTGTGTATGCTACAGATTGCGACACACAAAGAAAGATAAAAAAACAAGGAGAAATAAAGTTACTCCTTGTTGCGCCTCCCTGGGGAAGGTGTAGTATTTTTACACATTCCCAGGTTTACAATGCCTTGTAAATCTGGGAATGCAACAAAACCCATACAACGCCCATGGAACTCCTCCCGGACACAGTGTAAGGCAACATAGCGACTTGCAGTGTGTTGCCTTACATCATATCTACAAGGCCCAGAAAAGCCACAAAAAGTGGCTTTGCTTGGCCTTGTAGATATGGGCCTGCACTATGCACTGCCAGTGCGTCACAAAAAGTGAGGCACAGGCGGTTCCCGTGGCTTACAAATAAGCCTCTAGGTCTTTTACTTTTTGGCTGAGTATTTTTGAAAATCATTAAGTAGATTTTACAAGGAAATTTTGTTTGACTGTCTTACCATAAAAAATGTACTGATGATTCCACAGATAAATTCCTTAAAATCAAGCTTTGCTGATTTAGGCCTCTCAGAGCTATTTCACAAACAAGAAAGCATAAACGTTCAGTTAAGGAGTCAGTTTAGAGAGGTATTTCTGCAAATATAAGTCAGAATTGCCCAGAGGCTTTTCAGAAGTTAAGGTCTAGTTTTCATTAAAGCTTAATTAAACAGACATAGGGGTGTGAGTTTTATCTTGTAGGTATTTTACATTTTTAGTATAGATTTTATCGTACCATATTCAGTTTTAAAAGCAAACTTTATTTATGTTTGTGATATTGCTATTTTGGCCCCGATTTTGCAACCTGCTGGAATTAGACAACACATGCTAGCTCTTCTCTCATAAGCTAAAGAACATGAAATATTGTATTATATCAGTTAACTATATTCACAGTCCTCTGGTTGCTAGAACAACGTGTAGGGCATTGTAGTATTGTTTTCTCTTTTTGAGTTTTTTAGGATATGGAGTATACAGGTATATTTTGTGAATTAACATTGTGTGTAAGGAAATGTAGTCATGATTTTAGGGACATGTAATGTATTTACTGCTTGTTGCTATTTTAGCTGAATAAGCTTTGATTGGATCGATTGATTGATTGACTGCTAACCAGTGCTAAAGTGCTTGTGTTCTCTCCAATGATTAAATTGGCCTATACCCAATTAGCACATTTAATTTACATTGAAGTCCCTAGTGAAGAGGTACTACAGGTACTTAGGGCCTATAAATTAAATACCACTAATGGGCTTGCCCTTTAAATACACGGAAGCAAACCTCACTCTTCTGCACAAACCACAGAAACCTGGTATACTTCCTAATCGGGTGACATGGTTATCAAAAAGGATGGTTCAGGCCTGACAAAAGGTTTATTTTTCCAGGTCAAAATAGATGATTCCAACTGAAATTGCACACACATGCTGCAAAGGCAGACCTGAGGCCTGTTTGAAAAAAGGCTACTTAAATGGGTGGGAGGAGTGCTGCAAGCCCACTAGTAATATAAAACACAAATGGCTGCGTGGGTCTCAGTTTTGATAACCCATGAATTACATGTCAAACCTGATCATTGACATTGTTCATAATTTATTACTCAATTAAAAAGTGTTAAATAGATCAAAAAGATTTCGCAGTCCTCAAGTGCAAATGGGAAATCAATAAAATATGATGCATATATACGACATGAGTGTCCACAATTTCAATATAAAGTCCAGTATTATTACTGATTGAATAAAAACGAATTATTCCATTTTGGACAATCCCCACTCCACTGTCACTATTTTGACCTAAGGAATAATTTGCATGGGTATCCACAGGTCAAAAAAGCCATCCTGACAAACCATCAGGAAACATGAAGCATAAAGATATCTATTAATCTTGTGGGCAAATTATGGTATTGAAATACCCCTTATAGAGATAAACTCGTAAGTCTCAGCTGTGTGTTTTGTATGCTTGTAGAGGGATCTCAATGAGCTCATCAAAGATATCTTCTGTAATGATTGAACATATAACCAATGAGAGTTACACCAATTCAATAATTCCTACAAGTGAGTAGCACTGCTAATGTACTCATGTACTCATGAGGTTCATATGGCAAAGCCAATTCAAATACATCTATCTCTAAACAACAAATACACTACGAGGGGCACACAGTCCACTAGTCCAGTTTGATCAAGAACCTGAGATACCCGATCCACAAATTAGTCATGGTAGCCATAACATACTAAATCTCTCTCTCCACTGGATCAGTCACGGTCACAAGTCCAAGATGAAATCCTTAAATTAATGAAACTGCATTTTTTGTAGTAAAAGAAGCCCTGCTGTGCTAACCTGTGTCACTTCTCAACGCTTGCAGTGCTAGGCTCCACCTTGAATGCCAGCCACTTTGGACTTGGTATCAGAGTGTACACATGCTAGCTTGTTCAGTTAATCAGAGTCAAACTCTGCATTCAAGATTGCTCCATACTTTTCTCCCAGTTGTAACCAAAAGACTAGACTAATAACCCTGGCTGCCATATTGGGTGGAACGTGTACATATAGAGTTTTATTATATATCAGCAAATTATAATTATAATTATCAGATAGAGACTAGACTGTCACCCTAGGGTAGGCCCTAAACAGCCCATAGGGTAAAGCCTACCTCTCTCTTGGGATAGCATTGGGTTACCATATTACATTTCATAAGTGATACCTTTTGTGTGGGAGCAGGTAGGAATGTCGAGTCAGCAGTCTAAAGAATTGTAATTTAAACCTTCTTTAATTGTACCTGGCCCGTGCTCCATCATGGTCAACCTAATTTTGTGATGTTCACACTGTCTCGCACAACCATATAACTGCAAGTGGCGATTTGTGTTTTTAGGAGCTGTACTTACCTTAAATCTTTGCAATTGATTATCTCAGGTTGATTGGATTTTTGTTGTTTTGGCGTCAAATGATTTATCACATTTTACTCTATTTCTTTACGTTGGTGTGGGATTTTTTCTTGTGTTTTATTTTCACTTGATTACTGTTTGAGTGCTGAATTAATACTTTACACATTGTCTCTAAGTTAACCCTGACTGCTTTTATGCCAAGCTACTATGTTAATTTAGTGGTTTTTTTTTGTTCACCATGACACGGATTGTGGCTTTTGCCTGAGAAGGGCTCACACACCTCTCAACCAACAACCCAATTTTTCACAATTATTAATATCAAAATATAAAATAATGGAGATTAAATATATAGAAGTAGAATAAAAAATCAAGAGCCTTTGCTAAAAATATCTCAGTTATATGAATTAGCTTCCGTTTTATCTAATCATATTGGAATGTGAACAAAAGCGTACCACTGTGAATCTTCATGTTTTTTTACATAAGACCTTTACAGTTTATGGTTTATAGCAGGTTATTTGTACAGCGTGCATTCAACAAAGCATTTTGGCACTTGGGTTTGGAACTGATATTACATTGCAAATGTTACTCTAGACTTCTCTGTGGAAATACTGTTTGGTATATAACAGATGATGTTATTTGGCCTAAAGGTTTTCCAAAAATGAGGACAACACGGCCAATTTGAACTGTAGACATGAGGCTATTACTGCATTGTATTCTAAACTGTTTGTTATTCTAGTCTGGACTGGGAACAAGGGTTTCATCTCAAATTTGACTGTAGTCTTCTGTTTTGTCTATTTCTGTCACATCACAACTGCTGCTCTTGCTAGCACTAAGAAAACACATCTGTTTAAATGATTTATATACTCCTAGAACATCAATAGCAAGATGGTAATTTCCAGACACTGGAAAACATGACAACAATTGGACGGTATATGATGAATGTCTCTCTCTACAACTTAGTTTCTGCAACTACCTTCTTGCACAAACCATTCAAATAGCTCAGAGAGATTTTCCAGGATGTGGGAATGGTATTCCATTTGTAACCTCAGAGTAATCCTTGAATGCAATATTTTGAATTATTGGAAGCATTTTCTTCAAGAGGTTTACATTTTCAATGTGTTGATTGTACAGAAGCTGCAGTGCTGAAATTTCTATATTTTAGCATGCATATAGTATTGATCAATGCACAAGGCTAAAGTACTGTAAGCTTAAACCTATTTACCTAGAAAAAAATGTAGTATACCCAATTGATGCCATTAACCCGAAAGGAGTAAGATATCTAATATACAAATATTCACAAACTTCAAAATGATCACAGTTTGTTCTATAACAAGTGAATACCAGATAGCCTCTGTAGAGCAACAACCAGGCTTGGTGTATGGATTGAAGACTACCTAGACTAGAAGGATACATTATGGTTGAGTTGCAAATAAAAGGGACCAGCAAAATATGACGCTGCCTACCAAAATACCTTGCATCTAACCTGCATATGATTAATTTTTCAGTAATACAAATGATATTAAAATACACTAATTGATGGCTTAGCATTTATAAAGCACACTACTCACCTGTTAGGGTCTAAAGGCGATGGTTTGGGGGGGTGGGTGCTGCTACTGCTCGAACAGCCAGGTCTTGAAGTGTCTCCTGAAGGTTAGCAAGACCTGTGTCTGTTGCAGGTGGATAGGAAGAGTGTTCCACATCTTGGCAGCGAGGTGGGAGAACAATCTGCCACTGGCAGTCGCTCTGTGGATGTGTGGAACAGGGGCGAGGGCAAGGTCAGTGGAGCGAAGCTGGCGGGTCGGGTGTAGAAGGAGAGTCGTCTGTTGAGGTATTCTGGTCCAACGTTGTGCAGTGCTTTGTGAGCGTGGGTGATGAGCTTGAACATGATTCTCTTGTTGACAGGGAGACAGTGCAGGTCTCTCAGGTGGGCTGTGATGTGGTTGTGGTGGGGGATGTCCAGGATGAGACGTTCTGTATGCATTGCAGTCTTTCCTGAAGCTTGGCCGGGGTTCCTGCCTAGAGGGGATTGCTGTAGTCCAGTCTGCTGTTTACAAGGGCTTGGGTGACCGTCCTTCTCGTTCCAGTGGGGATCCATTTGTAGATCTTCCAAAGCATGCGGAGGGTGTTGAAGCAGGAGGAAGAGACAGCATTTACTTGCTGGGTCATTGATAGCGATGAGTCCAGGATGAACTCCAGGCTACGTGTGTGGTCGGGAGGGGAGCAGGGAGATGGGAACGAAGTTCTTGAGGTCCTTTGGGTCCGCTTTGGGTTTCTTGAATCGGGCGTTGATCTCGGTGTGTTTCCAGCTCTCCGGGAAGGTGGCATTCTCGAAGGAGCTGTTGATGATCTTCCGGAGTTTGGGTGCAATGAGGGAGCTCGCTTTGTTGAAGATGTGGTGAGGGCAGGAGTCAGATGGTGAGCCGGAGTGGATGGTATTCATGATTTTGATGGTGTTGTTGACATGGATCCAGAAGAGCGGGAGGTTGGTGTGGCTGGGAGGCAGTGAGTCTGTGGTGCCGGTGGCTGACAGGGGGGTCTGGGTTTTAAAGTTGACATGGATGTCTTCAATCTTGTGGTAGAAGAAGGTTGCTAGGGAGTCGCAGAGGTCTTGCGATGGCGGAATGTCATTGGATCTGGGGTTGGAGAGTTCCTATATGATGTTGAAAAGCTCCTTATAGCTGCGTGCGCTGTTGTCAATGTGTTCTTTGAAGGAGATTCTTTTGGCAGTTCAGATGAGTTGGTGGTGTCTGCGTATGGCGTTCTTGAAGGCTGTGTGGTTGTCTGGTGTCTTCTTGGTGCCATCTCTTCTAGAGTCTTCAGCATGTTTGCTTGGATTCTTGGAGGTCGGCGGTAAAGCAGAAGGCCTTTCTGTGGTTGCATCTGTTTGAAGGTTTCTTGATCCGGCAAGAGTGTTGGCACAGTTGTTGATCCATTGCCTGAGGTTGTGGGCGTCTGTGTCAGTGTCTGTGGTATCGATTGGTGGGTTCCGGGAGAGGGTGGTGATCAGCTGGTCTTCGGTGACCTTGTTCCATCTGCGGTGGGGAATCCGCTGCGGGTGGTGGTCGGTCCAGTGGAGTTTGGTGGTGTGGCTGAAGAAGACATGTTTGCTGGCAGAGAAGATGCGGTAGAGCGTGTGTCCTGTGGAGTGGGTGGGTGTCATGACGAGCTGCTTGAGTCTGTGGTTGGCAAGGTTGTCCAGCAGGGTGGCGGAGTTCTCATTGGTGTTCTCGAGGTGGAAGTTCAGGTCTCCAATGAGGTTCATCCAGGTCTCGGTCAGGAAGGAGACGGGTGAACAATGGGGTGGCCTGGTGGCAGGTGGATGAGCAGCTGGCGTTGAACGAGTGGAGAGTGTAGCAGCATCGTGCGTCACGATTGTGGGGGGAGCGGGAACCAGGGGTTCCGGTGCCTGGCACAGTCTAGGCACAGAATGGCACTGACAGGCTTGCTTTAGGCATGCCTTCGGGCTGCCGGCATTGCATCAACTGCGTGCCCTGGCCGCCATTAAATAGGTATGGAGGGAGGAGAGAGCAGTTCGGAGGTGGGAGGGGGGTGGAAAATGGCAAAAAAAAGGGGGCGGGCTGCGGGGGCAGCAGCGGCGGGGAAGAGTGAGAGAGTAGAGAGCAAGAGTGAGAGAGAGAGAGCAGAGTGAGAGGAGAAAGAAACGGGGAGAGAGTGAAACACAGAGAGCAAAAGACAAAAGGAACATAAAGGGACAGAACACAGAAGAAAAAGCACAAAAAGAGTGAAACAGAGGCAAAAGAGGAAAAAAGGAGAAAAGAGGCAGAGGGCACCCAAGTAGAAGAGCAGTGCTCTCCAACTAGACACCAGGGATGAGGCGCAGGCAGAATCCTGCGGGTGGAAGAGGACCTCAAACTCCTGACAGAGGTCAGAGTTCAGAGGAACGAAGGGCTCAACTTGCTGGTGGAGCTACGGGAGGCAGAGCAGTTCACTGACTAGGTTGAACTCAATAAATATTGCAACAGCAAACATTTTATGGGAAGGAGAAAGGAATGTGTCTGTATTATTGCTGCATTGCATCTCCTATGATGTGTTCCTTTGGAGCGTATAGTTTTACAGTTGTAGTAAGAATGCAACTGTATTAGAATAATAACAAAATCTTATCAAATACTGTTACAATGTAGTTGACAGCTGTAACAGAAAGGAACAACCTCTATAATCAATTAGACCAATGAATTAGACCAAATTCATAGAATGCAGAAGTTTCATTGTTTACATATCTGAAGTTATAGGTTTTTTTCTTGTTAATTTGGTATAAAATGGTATGGGGAAACAATCTTATTATAATGTTATTTTTGAAAACAGGTTTGCAAAATATATTTTGGAAAACAATTTTATTGTATGCTACCTACAAGACTTCTTTAGATTCCATCCCACTTTTCAACTTGGAGTTTATATAATCTCTGTCTCTCACACACAAATGAAGCCTAGTTTTTTCTACAGTGCAATGGAGATTAATATTGGAAGAGCCTTTCAGTATGTCTATGTCACAGCAGTTAAAACACAATTAGGCAATAAAAACATATACAACAAAAGCAAAAATTATCTTTTGAAGCTGCTCTACCCTGTCTCCCCTACTGAGTACCCTGGCAAACTCCTATGAGCCCTATATGTACCGTACTGTTTTCAACAAAACCTCACAATGCGAAAGAGTTAGAACAACAACTAATAAAGCAAAATTGAGATTCTACCTCATGTCAGACCACTTTAGGAGTTTAGACATGTTTGTTGGAAATGACCATTGTTTGCTTGATGCATACCCAGATTTTTGCCTTGACTGTTTTTGCTGTAGTACAGCTCACTGTACTGCTGTTAACAATAGGTAAAGTGCCTGTACACACACTTTCAACATAAAGAAATTGGCATCCTCCTAACTGGCATATGTAACTCACCTATACGTCCCTAGTATATGGTACAAAAGTGTACCCAATGACTGTAACTGAAATGTCACAGGTGGGCTGCAGCACCAATTGTGCCACACACTTCTGTGCCAGTGTACACATCACTGCAGATCTATTGTTTATAGTCTGGGTGTGCAGTTTTAAAATGCATATTTGACCTGTCAAAAAAAAACCTCATGACAGGCCTAAACCTTTCTTTTAAACATGAATCAGTCAACGCTTCATAAGAATTAATATTCAGAAGGAGGGTATATTGTTTTTAAAAGAAGGGCACATGAAAGTCTAACCTTTAACATGTCCTTACAGTGAAAAGGACTGTTTTCATCACTGTAACAGTGTTGGCTGTTAGATTTGAAAGCATTGGGTTATAATATTACATGTAGTAATGCTATCTCCAGGTGGAAGACTACTAAAATGTAACTCTTGGGCTTTTTGAAATATGTATTAGAAGCTCAATTTACTTGTGAGGTAAAATGTATAATTAATAATTTGGAAAAGTTATTTTTCGATACCTTTTCCCTGTCGAAAGCATATGGCTCATTTATGCCATTTATTTATTGTGAAATTGCTCATGGAGCTGATGGAACGGCCTTGGGTATGGGAAAGTATTCAGTTCCTTTGGCAGGATGAACATATAAGATGTGCTCAGTTTCCGGATTAACTTCAAAGAGGCCTCAGGCAAATGTTACCTGGGTCCTTCTTTCTTCACACAGCCAGCCAGGCTCCAATCACAGTGACAAAAAAGCTGCCCCCAGAACTGGTTTAGCGTGACCACAGAGGAGCAATTGATCATTTGCTTCGCCACAGCTCTAGGGTGGCCACTCTAGTTCTGCATAAGGAGAGAAGGGTTTTGTCATTTTGAATTTAGGCAGAGGTAGGCACTTTGGGATTGTTTGTTCTAAGGCACACAAGAAGTGCTACCAAAGTGGGTAGCTTTGTCCCGAAGATGTTTTACCCTATCATTTAGGGAGGAGCCAGGAGTCACCCCCATGGACAGACTAATGCCAGGCATAAATGTGGCATTCACAGCATTCTCTTTAGACCAATTTCTTGACCTATGGAAGATCAGAAAAGGACTTGATCTGCTCTCAGTGACCTGAGTAGAGACTAGAATATAGGCCTGCTCTTCCTTATCTACACAGGACAAAGTAGTAGACTCTAAGTGTCATTGGGCTGATCTCCTGTTCAGGTTAAATTGGCACAACAAGCTACAAACGGCCTTTCCTCCAACTGCCCATCTGACCAGTTCCAATTGAACCTGTTATGAACCCTGATGCCGGACTCTGCTGAGTTTTGACCCCCAAAACCTGCCCCCTTGGCTGGTGTAAAAGTGTATTCCTCCTAAAATATATTGAAACCTAGGACTTAGAACTTGTTTGTGTCAATATCCTCTAGAGGACTGTCAAGCCTGTCTGACAGAGGTACCTTGCCTGCTGTGCTGAAGATTTCCCCCACTCAGAACTTTTCTGCAGCAGAAAACCAAATTCTGTGGAAAATCAAGGAGAAGGTTCTTGGCCTCCTAGAGCCCTGCTAGACAACAGTCTGCATTTTTGCCATTCTGGAAGGATCCAAGCTCCAAAAAGTAAAATCTTCAACGGGCGAAGGCACCAAATGTAGATGGCTAGCAAGGAACCTTTTCTGGGTGTTAAAATGTATCTCAGTCAGAGCTTTTCTTCCAAAAGTCAACAGCTTTACCAGGACTTAACCAGTGGTAATCTGATGATCTGGAGTCCTCGTCAGCCACAGCCTTCTGCCATGCCTGCTAGTGATTTGTGACTTCTATTTCTGAGTCTAAGTCCAGAGGTAAAACTTCTGACTGGGTTGACCTTATTTCTGTATCCAACCCGCGATTCAATGCAGTCTTGACCTTAACTTAGGCCTGGTACCAGTCTTCCAAGACAAGTTGATTTTGGTTAGTGCTTAATGCTTTTTGGTGTTATTTCGCACCCTAAATTTGAGAAATAACCTTAAACTTGAGAAATGTATATCTATGGTTTCCCCTGAATTTCTGTCACTTTTTGTCATTTTCTTGTCAGTTTTATGGTCTGGCCTGACTGTGCAGCTGTCTCAAGACAATTATGTGAGTACCACTGTAGAGGGGCTTTGGCTCAGCTCATCTATTGTGTGAGAGAACAGGGCTGATTGCAGAGGACCCCTAACATTTTGCTCCCATTTTCCACTTTTTGCTGGTGTTTTCCTGACTCTGATGGTGCCCTGGGTACTGCTAACCAGTCCCAGGGCCTGTGCTCTGTGGAAAATCAGTATGCAAATTAGGTATAATTGGCTCAGTCAACCTACCCATAAGTCCCTAGTATATGGTAGGGCATGTAGGTTTAGGGACCCCAGCATAGTGCACTGCTGAGGTGCCCAGTGTCATTTTAAAGGCAGGCCTGCCTTGCTGGCTGCTTTTAAATGAAAGTTATATGCAAATTCGACTTTGGAACTAAAAGTAGTTCCAAAGTCCTAAACTACCTTATTTTTACATATAAGTCACCTCTAAGGTGTGCCTTATGTGCCCCTAGGGATGGGTGCCATGTAGCTATAAGCAGTGACCTTATAAAACATAGTTTTATAAGCTCTGGTGAGGTAAAACAGCCAAATTTATTTTTCCCTCATTGTAGTGAATGGCCTCTATAGGCTAGAATGGGGAGACTTTATTTTAATTTTAATTTTAAAAGTCCCCTTAAGTAACAGATACCAGAAGTTTGGTATCAAACTAATTGTTATAATAAATCCCACAACTTCCAGTTGTTGGATTTAATATAACGTGTTCAGGTAAAGAGTTTTAAACTTTACCTGAACATTTACTGAATTCAGCCCTGCAGTGTTTTTGCTGTTGTGCTCTGATTGGCCAGCCTCTGGCAGCCTTGCCAGGCTGCCTTGATGAGGTGTGAAGTGGCCTGGCTTCACACAAAGAGATGTGCCTGTAGGAGGAGATCTCCCCTCAGCAGATGGTGAGGGCAGGAAGGGGGAGGGCTGCCAAACTGGTCTTCAAAGGCAGAGAAGGTCATTTGGAGCAACCCAGCAACACCCCACATCCTGCAAAGCCAGACAATTAGCTTGCTTAGATTAGGAGAGGGCAGGAGAGGGGTGTGTTTAGGATTTTTAGCCACACCAGTGGGTGGGCTCAGCCAGATGTAACCTCCAAAAATCACTTTCAGCCATGATGGATTTTTGAGGAATGTTGCTCCCTGTGATTGATTTTTGCCACACTTTCCAGGAAGTGGCCATCACAGGGGGTGGGACCCTGCACCTGATTTGAGAACCAGGACCCCCTGTTTTTCACCCAGGAGCAGGGATAAAACTGGCAGACCTGCACCCACACCTCAGTTCCCTAACACATCCAACAAGGAAGAACCAAAGGAGAAGAAGGACTGCCCTGCTGGACCCCTGTCCTGCACCTGGAACCTGCACTCAGAAGGACTGCACCAGCTGCACACTTGGGCTTCACCACAAGAAGGACTTTGCCTGGCTTCAACTGGTTGAAGGAGGGACTCTCTGTTTGCTACAGGTGAACATTTGCTAACCAGAGTCCCCTGCACCAACTCCTGAAGAAACCAACCAGCTGACCACTGTCCAGTGGCCAAAAATGAGTTGGCGCCAGGTGCATTCTGGGATGTAGTCCGCACCCCCAAGGATCATCTAAGAGCTTCTGGACCCTTGGGGTGAGCTGTGGACCCCAAAGGAACCTTAGAAGAACATCTGGGAGAAGCCCCAGAAGTTTGGGGAAGTTTGGAGTACTTTTGAAGAAAAACTCCATAGAGGGACCAACCCGCCGCAGCAACTCTAGCCGGCTTGCCTCAACCGCGACCTGGCCTGATTTACAGGTTCGTCCCGGTGAAGAAAATCTCCAAAAAAAGAGACTAAGTCCGAAGGTAAAAAGTTGACCGGGACCTCCCAGCCAGCATATCCGAGGAGGACTCCAAGGACGTAGGATCACGATCCAGCTTAACCCCGGTCGAAGGATTTTCACCTCGAAAAAACGACTAAGTCCGAAGGTAAAAATCTCTACTGAGGATTCCTGTGACGTGTATCCGGAGAAGATTTCCAAGAGGTCGGATTAGACTGGCAGGTTCATCCCACTGAAGTAAATCTTCAGAAAAACGACTAAGTGCGAAGGTAAACTTTTGACCGAGGCTTCCCGCGAACTGTAGCCGGGCAGGGCTCCATCGCGGTCGGCCTTAAACTTTGACTTTGCCCCGGTCGAGGTGCAACCAGATGACCCGATTGCCGCTTTTTGTTTCTAGGTGCTAAAAAAACATTAATTCTTTAAAAATTCATATCTCCGGTTCCCCTTATCCAATTTTATTCGTTTTTGTGTCATTTTAAAGATAAAAATATAATCTATTTTTATGAATTGGTTTTGGAATTTTGAACTGTTTCCTGTGTTTTATTTAATTACTGTTTTGTGATATTTGAATGCTTTACACTCTGGGGGTCATTCCAACCTCGGCGGTAAAAGTCGCTTAATGCCAGACAGAAGACCGCCATAACACCGCCGCGGTCGCGGTAATCCGCCACGGTCATTCTGACCCACAACAGGCAAACCGCCAAAATCCCGACATCCACAAAAGTCCGCCACACCAAAGGTCAGCGATAAACCGGCGATGACCAAACCTCCACCATCACGCCAACACTATCACGACACACGAATCCATGCGGCGGTCTTTCAACCGCGGTATTCCATTGGCGGTACACACGGCCGCGCTCAAAATACACATACCTGTACAAAACACTATCACATTGGACAATTCAAAATACACGCACCTGATACACATACACACACCACACCCACACACCCAATACAATATAAAACACACACCCACATCACCCACAAACCCTTACGACAACAGTTCACGAACGAAAGCCAGAGAGAGACACCACCATCAACAAACTAGCAGCAACAGGCACACAACACCATCACCCACACAATTCCCACGCACAAAACACCACACACCACCACATATCAACACACTAATCACCACACACACAACCCCACACATCACCCAGACCACCCCATGGCACCTCAAAGACACCCCAGGTTCTCAGATGATGAACTAAGGGTCATGGTGGAGGAAATTGTACGAGAAGAGCCCCAGCTGTTCGGGACAAAGGTGCAGCACACCACCATTGCCAGGAAGATGGAGCTATGGAGCAGAATAGTCGACAGGGTCAACGCTGTGGGACAGCACCCAAGAAATCGGGACGACATCAGGAAGAGGTGGAACGACCTACGGGGGAAGGTGCGTTCCATGGTATCCAGGCACAACATCGCGGTGCAGAAGACTGACGGCAGACCCCCACCTCCTCCCCCAGAATTTACAGCATGGGAGGAGCAAGTCTTGAATATCCTGCATCCTGAGGGCCTCGCAGGAGTAGCTGGAGGAATGGACTCTGGTAAGTCTCATCTTCACTACTTCATCCCCCCACCCCACCTGCATGCCAAATCATACCCCCACCCTCACCCCCACCCCCATCACACCTACTCCTAGCAAATGTCTCACCATCACAACCCACCCATCCCAAAACCTGGCCCTGCATCCGACCACAAAGCATGGACACCCATCACCAAAGCATGCCCACTGCACATACCAATCCCACCCCCCCAAAGCACCGTCACAACAGCCCCCACAAAGGAATGCCAGCCCTGGGGTACACGGCCACCCACCCATTGTACACTATGGCACACAAAGAAGCAATAATCATACGTTTGTACCCCTGCAGGACCCGAACGCCACGTCACCGCGCAGGAGGGTCCACAAATGTCCACTCCACCCCCAGAAGAGGCCCACAGTGAGGACAGCAGCTCTGTCGACCTGGATCTAGATGACCAGCCCGGTCCATCGGGGACCTCAGGACAGTCGGTTCCCCTCAGGCAGTCACAGGCCACAGCAGACCTTCCCCCCTCTGGGAACACCACCACAGCACCCACCCAGCGGGCCCATACCTCTGTCCCCAGGACACGTCAATCAGCGGTGTGTCCACCACTACAGGGAACCCTGGATAACCCAACACCCCAACAACAACAGGGACCTGGGGGCAGTGGTAGTGGGCACACGGTCCAGGGGACAGAGGCCCAGGGAAACAGGGGAACTGGGAGGGCTGCTGTGCGACAGGGGGGGGACAGGCCCAGGGAGCCCTCTCTCCACGAGGCCCTCTCCTTCATCATGGGAGCGTACCACCACTCCCAGGAGACGATGGCGACGGTCCTGGCCAGGTTTTAGGAGATCCAACTTCTGCAGGAGCAACAGTATATGGGGTTCAGGGAGGAACTAAGAAACATCAGTACCGCAATGGGTACCATCGTAGTGGCCCTGAATCAGGTAGTCACCACATTGCGGGACACTGTGGCACCACAAAGGGCCCCTGACACTAGCATGGACCAAGAACAGCCTACCACCTCCGCCGGCGCTAGTGGACAGGAGGCCCCAACACAAGACCAACAGGCCACCAGAACCCCACCCCCTGCAGAAGGAGAACCACCCCGCAAATGGACCCTGAGATCCAGGAAGAAGACAGAGTAAGATGTCAAGACCCCCACCAGCAAAGGATACCGCCCTGATAGTCATCCCACTGTCCCACATTGTCACCCTGTCCAACCTTAAATTGCCCCTGCTCCACTTCCCACAGGCATTTGGACAATGCACCTGTGATACTGATAGTCTGGACTCTGCCATGGACAATCCTCCACCATCACCCCTCACCGATTTCCAACCACCCATCCCATTTAGAGCACTTGAATAAACACACTTGTTGCACAAAACAATCTGGAGTCTGGCTGTGATTTTGAACAAATGTATTAGACATGACCGTGCAAAAATGTCCATTCACATTGTGATGCCAACAAACCGCTGTCACACAGCTGTAGTCCATGGGGAAACAAAGCAGATGTCACGCAGTGGGGCCCACATCTCTGAAAACGGAAGGGAAAGTCACAACACAGTTACCATACACTGGGGAAAAAAGTCAGACAGTAGAGAGATAGGAGTGTTGAAGTATATGTAAAATGACGGGTTGGACTCTTACCTGTGGGTCACTGAAAATACTGCTGTATTACTGTGTTCCTGTTCTCTATGTCGTCCTCTTCGGCTTCCTCCTCTTCACTCTCCACAGGCTCCACAGCTGCTACAACTCCACCATCTGGACCATCCTCCTGCAGAAAAGGCACCTGGCGTCGCAGTGCCAGGTTGTGAAGCATACAGCAGGCCACGATGATCTGGCACACCTTCTTTGGTGAGTACATTAGGGATCCACCTGTCATATGGAGGCACCGAAACCTGGCCTTCAGGAGGCCAAAGGTTAGCTCGATCACGCTCCTAGTTCTCCCATGGGCCTCATTGTACCGTTCCTCTGCCCTGGTCCTGGGATTCCTCACTGGGGTCAATAGCCAGGAAAGGTTGGGGTAACCAGAGTCCCCTAATAGCCACACCCAGTGCCTCTGGAGTTGACCTATCACATAAGGGATGCTGCTATTCCGCAGTATGTAGGCGTCATGCACTGAGCCAGGGAACTTGGCATTCACATGGGAGATGTACTGGTCTGCCAAACAGACCACCTGGATATTCATGGAATAATAACTCTTCCTGTTCCTGTACACCTGTTCACTCCTGCTGGGGGGGGACCAAAGCAACATGTGTCCCATCAATGGCACCAATTATGTTGGGGATATGTCCAAGGGCATAGAAATCACCCTTCACGGTAGGCAAATCCCCCACCTCAGGGAAAACTATGTAGCTCCGCATGTGTTTGAGCAGGGCTGACAACACTCTGGACAACACCTTGGAAAACATAGGCTGGGACATCCCTGATGATATGGCCACTGTTGTTTGAAATGACCCACTTGCTAGGAAATGGAGCACTGACAGCACCTGCACTAGGGGGGGGATCCCTGTGGGTTGGCGGATGGGTGACATCAGGTCGGCCTCCAACTGGGTACATAGTTCCCATATAGTGGCTCGGTCAAGCCTGTATGTCAGTATGACATGTCGTTCCTCCATTGTCGACAGGTCCACCAGCGGTCTGTACATGGGAAGATTCCTCCATCTCCTCGCATGTCCCAGCGGACGGTGCCTATGAAGGACAACATGGAGCACAGAGTCAATCAACCCACAGGTACGTTCCCACAGCTTGCACACAACACGATTCCCAATGCATTGAATGGCTTGTATGAGTGTTGATGCAAGGCCTAGGTATGTGTGACGCAGTAGAATTTAAGCCATGTGGGCCCTTGAAATGGTGGCTGCCTGACCTGTGAAGTGTGACAATGGGATGTGAGGTCAATGCGCTGGCATGGCACACCGTGGCGGTAGGCGGTCGAAGACCGCGGCGCAAAGCCGCATTGGTTAACATTGAACCCTATGGGTTTCAGGAGCCACTGAAGATGTGCGCCAGCGGTACGCACCGCCGCGGTACGCACCGCCGCGGCCGTGACTGCCATTTTCTATCTGCTTTATCACTCGATACCTTATCATCCACAGGAGAGGACCTATACTGCAAGTGCTGCTGTGACCTCGGTCTGGAAGAGACAATGGCTGCTGCGACTGGGGAAAGGGCCCCTGCCTTCGCTTCTGAAGAATTGGAGAAACTCGTGGATGGGGTCCTCCCCCAGTATGCGCTACTATACGGTCCTCCAGACCAACAGGTAAGTACACTGGGACCATGCTTTGTGGCCAATGCCTGTGTTGAGTGGGGTGAATGAAAGATGGTGGGGAGGGGAGCGAATGAGGCATGCATCAAACGACAGATGAGAGCATGTGCCACATGGCAAGGGTGGGGATGAGGGGCCACTCCCATCGAGCATGCAGAAGGTGATGATTTTTTTTCTCCCCTGTACATGTCACATAGGTCAGCGCCCATCAGAAAATCGACATTTGGCATGCCATCGCCAAGGACGTCCGGACCCTGGGGGTCCACAACAGACGGGGCACCCACTGCCGGAAGAGGTGGGAGGACATTCGCCGTGGGAGGGGTGCCAGTCGTACTTTGACCCCCCTGATGTCCCGGATCCTGGCGGTGGCCTACCCCGATTTGGATGGGCGCGTGAGGTCATCACAGCAGACACAAGGGGGTGAGTACAAGCACATTCTGCTGATTTTGCGTGCATTGGAGGTGTCTGGGTGGGGGAGGAGGGCTGTGGGTCTCCCTAGTCCAGGGCGATTTCTGTAGGCTAGGCCCCTCCGTTAGGCATGGCCCTGTGCCCCCGCCCCCCCCCTCTGTAGGTTGGCTAGTACAGCTATTCATGGCCCTGTGTCACCCATGTGTGGAGTTGTCGTCCATAGGGTTGTAGGCCATGTCCCACTGATTGAGTAGTGTACCCCAAGTGGGCGGCGTAGTGCAGGCGGCTTCTGTGTCTGTCCTCTCCGCCAACGGTGTCGCCAATGCATGCACTCAACATGTCTTTATTTTCTCCCCCCCCCCCTTTTTTGTGGTCTTCCTGTTCATGTGTGCATTAGCATCATAAGGCAGAGGAGAAGTGGCATTGGAGCACGAGGGAGCTGCATCTCACATGGCCATGGTGGCCATGCAACTGACTCGGAATTCACCAGTGAGACGGAGGGCGAGGGGAGCTCCACAGCGGGGACACGTGGTGACACCAGCGACACAGACTCGTCCTCGGAAGGGAGTTCCCTTGTGGTGGCGGCAACATCCGTGCCCCCCGAAACAACAGGTACAGCCGCCACCCAGCGCACCAGCCCCGCCCTCCCAGCAGCCCCTCAGCGTTCGCCCCGTGCCCGCTCACCCAGGAAGGTGGGCATCTCCTTCGCCCCAGGCACCTCAGGCCCTGCCCCAGTTACCCCTGCTGCCCTCAGTGAGGAGGTCATTGACCTCCTGAGGACGCTCATTGTTGGGCAGTCTACCCTTTTGAATGCCATCCAGGGTGTAGAAAGGGAGGTGCACCGGAGTAATGCATACCTGGAGGGCATTCATTCGGGTCAGGCTGCCCATCAGCGATCGTTCAACGCTCTGGCCTCAGCACTGACGGCAGCCATTGTCCCTGTCTCCTGCCTCCCTCCTCCAACTTCCTCCACCCAGTCCCACTCCCCTGTACCTCTGCCTATCCCAGACACACCTACAGACCAGCCTGCACACACCTCAACACCCAAGGGAAGCTCATCCAGACATAAGCACCACACATCACACAAGCATTCACCCAAGCAACATCCACATGCAGACATACCAACAGCCACTGCCTCCTCTGTGTCCCCCTCCTCCTCGTCTCCCTCCTCCCTCCCTGTGACGTCTCCACTCACACTTGCATGCACAACATCTTCAGCCGCTACGTCCATCACCAGCACACCCACCAGAACACTCCGCACACGTGCAGTCACCACCCCCACTACCATTTACACGTCCCCTGTGTCCTCTCCCAGTGTGTCTGTCACCCCCTCTTCCAAACCACACAAACGCAGGCAGCCACCCACCCAACAGCCATCCACCTCACGACAGCCTCCAGCACCAGCAACTGCACCCAAAGACACCAGACTTCGCTCTCCTACAACCACATCCTCTTCCTCCACTCCCATACCCACTACACCTACCCGTCCCTCTCTTTCTAAATTGCTTTTCCTTTCCAAACTTGACCTCTTTCCAACAACTCACCCACCCCGTCCATCTCATAAGACTCCAATCAGCACCTCAGCCACCACATAACCTGGACCTACAAAGACAATAGTCCAACGATTTTGGAGTTCCCCACCTTCAAGGCCAGCTAGTTCGGCTAGGAGCAAAGAGACGGCAAGCCCACCCCCTGAAAAAAAAGGCAAAGAAAGCGAGAGGCCAAAGACAGCAGGCTCAAAAATCACTACCCTGGCAACGTCAGGAAGTGGGGTGCCACCTGGCACACCGCCAAAGGGAGGAAAGGGCCACAGACGAGCAGGGAAGGGTGGCAAGGGCAGCACGCCCGACAAGTCCGGCAGCAGGCCAGCTGCCCAAGATGGCCCCACCAGCCCCATTCCAGGTGTGCAGGAGGACACCCACAGGCACGGTACAGCAGCACAGGAGGGCCCCGCAAGCGAAAAGACAGATGGGCACGAAGGGCCCGGCAGCCACATGTCAGGTGGCGAGTGAAATCCATGGCATGGCCGGAGCTGGTGACCTGGACACTCATGTCAAGCACCGCTGAACAGGGCCCTTCAAGTGAAGAACCACTGAACACCGCACCCTACTAACCCGTCTACACGAAGCCGGCATCCAAGACAAAGCCCTCAACTGGATCTCATCCTTTCTCTCCGGCCGAACCCAGAGGGTCCGACTCTCACCTTTCCGCTCCAAAGCCACCAACCTCATCTGCGGCGTCCCCCAAGGATCCTCACTAAGCCCAACGCTGTTCAACGTCTACATGGCCCCCCTCGCACAACTGGCCCGCCAGCACAACCTCAGCATCCTCTCCTACGCCGACGACACCCAGCTCGTCCTCTCCCTGACCGAAGATCCTCTCACCGCCAAAGCCAACCTTCACGAGGGACTGAAATCCATCGCCGAGTGGATGAGCAACAGCCGCCTGAAACTTAACTCCGACAAGACGGAAGTCCTCATCCTCAGGCGCACCCCCTCGGCCTGGAACGACTCGTGGTGGCCCACCGCCCTGGTCCTCGTCAGTAGCAGACTCGACTACGGCAACGCACTCTACACAGGCATCCCAACAAAAGACATCAAACGACTCCAACGCATCCAGAACGCATCCGCCTGCCTGATCCTCGACATACCCCGCCAATGTCACATCTCCCCTCACCTAAAGGACCTCCACTGGCTCCCCGTGGACAAGAGGATCACCTTTAGACTCCTCACCCATGCACACAAGGCTCTACACGACACCGGACCCACCTACCTGAACACCAGACTCAACTTCTACGTTCCCTCACGTCAACTACGCTCTGCCAACCTTGCCCTCGCCATCGTCCCCCAAATCCAGCGCAAGACCTCTGGCGGCAGATCCTTCTCCTACCTCGCGGCCAAGACCTGGAACTCACTCCCGACCTCACTACGCCAGACCCAGGACCTCCTCACCTTCAGGAGACTCCTCAAGACATGGCTCTTCGAACGATAGCAGCACCCCCCCCCCCCTTAGCGCCTCGAAACCCTAACGGGTACATAGCGTGCTTTATAAATTTATTGATTGATTGATTGAACAGGGCCCTTCAAGTGAAGAACCGCTGAACAGGGCCCTTCAAGTGAAGAACCGCTGAACAGGGCCCTTCAAGTCAAGAACCGCTGAACAGGGCCCTTCAGGTCAAGAACCGCTGAACATGGCCCTTCAAGTGAAGAACTGCTGAACAGGGCCCTGAAGTACTGGGTTTTTCAGAACCCAGTGGTGCCAGGGAACACACCCTAAGACTTCGAGTCCTTCCTGTTTCAGACTACAGAAACACAGAGTCTTCTTGGTGAAGTCAAAGATCTTGTTTATTGGCTGCAGGCAGTAACAGGTATCCTAGAAGTACAACACGGTGTATATTCTCAGGAGACTGCCCCTCTTGCAAAGCTAACCTTCTCTTTTATACAAAATATTATGCTTTAGGCAAACATTCCTTATTTTACAGTTGACCATTCACATATTTTCACTACAAAGAAATAGCAGGTTTATGATGACAAGCCCATATTCCAGTTTGTCCAGCCCTCAGTCAATTACCCGGCAAGGCTTAGTACTTTCATCAGATATCGACGGACCCCCAATATAAACGGGCACCTCCTCCTTGTAAAGCAAGCCATAAAGAACAAAACAGGGACAGGTGTGTGTAAGATTAGGCATGGTTTGTGTGTGATGAAAGGTTTATGATGTGTTGTGCCTTGATACTAATCTCATTCGGCCACTGGGAAAGAAACTGGCCGAACAGGTTTGGCTTCAGGCAGTGGAGTCAGCTTGCCCAGGTCACAGAGGAGTCAGCAAAGATGTACGTGTCCTTCAGACTCGTTTTCAGCATTAGACATTGGCCTATGTGAGGGCAATCATAAAATGGCTGTCGTTTAAATGGAACACGAGGGTTCAGGACGGAAACTCTGATATTCGGGTGATTTTGTTACCCGAATATGAAACAATGCTTGTGCATACTATTCTAATCATTCCCGGTCTGCTGATACCAAAATCGTTGTGATACGACGACGTTTATAACACGGGTCCAGAATTTTCAGTACCACAGCCCTTCAAGTCAAGAACCGCTGAACAGGGCCCTTCAAGTGAAGAACCGCTGAACAGGGCCCTTCAAGTCAAGAACCGCTGAACAGGGCCCTTCAAGTCAAGAACCGCTGAACAGGGCCCTTCAAGTCAAGCACCGCTGAACAGGGGCCTTCAAGTGAAGAACCGCTGAACAGGGCCCTTGAAGTCAAAAACCACTGAACAGGGCCCTTCAAGTCAAGAACCGCTGCACAGGGCCCTTCAAGTCAAGAACCGCTGAACAGGGCCCTTCAAGTCAAGAACCGCTGAACAGGGCACCGCCCTCTCAAGCACCGCTCCGCTGGGCACCGCCGTCTCAAGCACCGCTCCGCTGGGCCCTTCATCTCAAGCACCGCTCCGCTGAGCACTTCATCTCAAGCACCGCTCCGCTGGGCACCGCCGTCTCAAGCACCGATCCGCTGGGCCCTTCATCTCAAGCACCGTTCCGCTGGGCACCGCCGTCTCAAGCACCGCTCCGCTGGGCCCTTCATCTCAAGCACCGCTCTGCTGGGCACCGCCGTCTCAAGCACCGCTCCGCTGGGCCCTTCATCTCAAGCACCGCTCCGCTGGGCCCTTCATCTCAAGCACCGCTCCGCTGGGCACCGCCGTCTCAAGCACCGCTCCACTGGGCCCTTCATCTCAAGCACCGCTCCGTTGGGCACCGCCGTCTCAAGCACCGCTCCGCTCGGCCCTTCATCTCAAGCACCGCTCCGCTGGGCACCACCGTCTCAAGCACCGCTCCGCTGGGCACCGCCGTCTCAAGCACCGCTGGCCCATTGGCAGAAGGGGCAGGCCCGCATCTATGTCGGGCAGGGCTGCACGAAGCACTCTGGGCACCATCCCTCCTCCAGAACCAGTGGAGTCTGTAATCCACTTGTGAGACTGTGGCTTTGCACTCTCCAGGATTGTTCAGTGGGCAAACCACCCACTGTAGAGACTTGAGAGACTGTGGCTTTGCACTCCCCAGGATTGAACAGTGGGCAAACCACCCACTGTATGGACTTGAGAGACTGTGGCTTTGCACTCCCCAGGATTGAACAGTGGGCAATCCACCCACATGTGAGACTTGAGAGACTGTGGCTTTGCACTCCCCAGGATGGCACAGTGGGCAGGCCACCCACTGTAGAGACTTGAGAGACTGTGGCTTTGCACTCCCCAGGATTGCACAGTGGGCAGGCCACCCACTGTCTGGACTTGAGAGACTGTGGCTTTGCACTCGCCAGGATTGAACAGTGGCCATGGAGGCCCCTCGTGGATCTGGCATCATGGACTCATCTGGCTGAGGTTCACCCTCTTCCCTTCCCCCTGAGGTGCCTGTAGTTTTCCTATCTGATGCCCCTGCAGTGTTCTCTCCATTGGAGTCGGGTATCCTGTGTGGGCTTTGCCCATGTGTTTTGGCCCAGTGGCCCACGAACAATGGCTGTTACACAATTCGGACTGGACTTTTTATATATATATATATCTATAGTTATAGAAGTTTGATATATTTTTTTACTCAGCCGTACAATATAATTCCAAATTTCATCATCATTTCCTTTTGTATTTGCATTCTTACGGGGGGTTTGGGGTGTCACTCTGAGTTGTTGCTATGCATTGATGTGTGTGTAGTGGTGGGTGAGGGTGAGGGTGGGTGTGTCGCGTATGTGTGTGCCCGTAATCTTTTCTCCTCCCCCCTCCCCTGTGTCATAGGTGCAGTACTCACCGTTGTCTTCTGCGCCGGCGTTCGTGCTCCTGGTAGAGAAGCAGGAATACAATAGCTGGCAGTATTTGTAGTTCGGGTTCCATGCTGTCCAGATTCCTCGTGGAGTGTGTAGAGGTGAGCGTTTTCCATTTGAAATGTTTGTTTCCGCCGTGTTTTTATCGCCGGGGCTACCGCCCCGGAAAAGGTGGCGGATTGGTGGGTTTTGATAGTGTGGGCGGTACATTGTCTTTCGCATGTCTGTTGGCAGTGACCGCCGTGCTGTTTGTCTGTCCCGTCGTGGCGGTCGGAGTGTTAAAGTGGCGGTCTCTGTTGGCGGTTTCCGCCAGTGTCAGAATTCCATTTTTTTTACCGCCCGTCTGTTGGCGGGTTAGCCGCCGCTTTAACACCGACCGCCAGGGGTGGAATGACCCCCTCTGTCTCCTAAGTTAAGCCTTGTCGCTCGTTGCCAAGCTCCCAAGGGTTGAGTTGGGTTTAACCTGTTCTGTGCCTTGGATGAGGTGACCTCGTCCAGGGCTACAGTTCCCCTGTGCCTTGGACGAGGGGGGGGCAGAAACCTCTAGGCGCCAGGGCAAAAAAAAATTCTGTGTTTTTTTTTTTTGTTTGTTTGTTTTTTTAGAGATGGGTAGCGACCCATCAGGCAAGGGTCGCTGCCCTGGGGGGCAAATTGTATTTAGACCATTTCTGCCCCCCTTGGGGGCAGATTGGGCTATTTTAGGTCAATCTGCCCCCAAGGGGTCAGAAACCACTAGGCACCTGGGATTTGTTTTTTGGCGCCAATGTCACGCAGGGGGAGCGACCCCGTAGGCAAGGGTCGCTCCCGGGGGGGGGTGGGGGTTAGGGGGGCAAATTTATTTTAGGCCATTTCTGACCCCCCCTCGGGCCGGCTGAGCTAGAGGCCAAACTCAACAGGTAGGCACTTTGCAAAAAACACCTCTGTTTTCTGTGAAATAATATGTTGTGCCCACATTGTGTTTTGGGCCATTTCCTTTTGTGGGCGCTAGGCCTACCCACAGAAGTGAGGTACCATTTTTATCGAGAGACTTAGGGGAACGCTGGGTGGAAGGAAATTTGAGGCTCCTCTCAGATTCCAGAACTTTCTGTCACCGAAATGAGAGGAAAAAGTGTTTTTTTTGGCCAAATTTTGATGTTTGCAAAGGATTCTGGGTAACATAACCTGGTCAGAGCCCCGCAAGTCACCCCATCTTAGATTCCCATGCGTTTCTAGTTTTCAAAAATGCGCTGGTTTGCTAGGTTTCCCCAGGTGCCGGCTGAGCTATAGGCCAAAATCCACAGGTAGGCACTGTTTTCTATGAAAAAATTGGATGTGTCCACGTTGCACTTTGGGGCGTTTCCTGTCGCGGGCGCTATGCCTACCCACACAAGTGAGGTATCATTTTTATCGGGAGACTTGGGGGAACGCTGGGTGGAAGGAAATTTGTGACTCCTCTCATATTCCAGCACTTTCTGCCACAGAAATGTGAGGAACATGTGTTTTTTTGGCCAGATTTTGAGGTTTGCAAAGGATTCTGGGTAACAGAACCTGGTCCGAGCCCCACAAGTCACCCCATCTTGGATTCCCCTAGGTCTCTAGTTTTCAGAAATGCACAGGTTTGGTAGGTTTCCCTAGGTGCCGGCTGAGCTAGAGGCGAAAATCTACAGGTAGGCACTTTGCAAAAAACACCTATGTTTTCTTTAAAAAATTTGGATGTGTCCACGTTGCGCTTTGGGGCGTTTCCTGTCACGGGTGCTAGGCCTACCCACACAAGTGAGGTATCATTTTTATCGGGAGACTTGGGGGAACGCTGGGTGGAAGGAAATTTGTGGCTCCTCTCAGATTCCAGAACTTTCTGCCACAGAAATGTGAGGAACATGTGTTTTTATAGCCAGATTTTGAGGTTTGCAAAGGATTCTGGGTAACCGAAACTGGTCCGAGCCCCACAAGTCACCCCATCTTGGATTCACCTAGGTCTCTAGTTTTCAGAAATGCACAGGTTTGGTAGGTTCCCCTAAGAGCCGGCTGAGCTAGAGGCCAAAATCTATAGGTAGGCACTTTGCAAAAAACACCTCTGTTTTCTTTCAAAAATTTGGATGTGTCCACGTTGTGCTTTGGGGCGTTTCCTGTCGCGGGCTCTAGGCCTACCCACACAAGTGAGGTATCATTTTTATCGGGAGACTTGAGGGAACGCTGGGTGGAAGGAAATTTGTGGCCGCTCTCAGATTCCAGAACTTTCTGCCACAGAAATGTGAGGAACATGTGTTTTTTTAGCCAAATTTTGAGGTTTGCAAAGGATTCTGGGTAACAGAACCTGGTCCGAGCCCCACAAGTCATCCCATCTTGGATTCCCCTAGGTCTCTAGTTTTCAGAAATGCACAGGTTTGGTAGGTTTCCCTAGGTGCCGGCTGAGCTAGAGGCCAAAATCTACAGGTAGGCACTTTGCAAAAAACACCTCTGTTTTCTTTAAAAAATTTGGATGTGTCCACGTTGCGCTTTGGGGGGTTTCCTGTCGCGGGCGCTAAGCCTACCCACACAAGTGAGGTATCATTTTTATCGGGAGACTTGGGGGAACGCTGGGTGGAAGGAAATTTGTGGCTCCTCTCAGATTCCAGATCATTCTGCCACAGAAATGTGAGGAACATGTGTTTTTTTAGCCAAATTTTGAGGTTTGCAAAGGATTCTGGGTAACAGAACCTGGTCCGAGCCCCACAAGTCACCCCATCTTAGATTCCCCTATGTCTCTAGTTTTCAGAAATGCACAGGTTTAGTAGGTTTCCCTAGGTGCCGGCTGAGCTAGAGGCCAAAATCTACAGGTAGGCACTTTGCAAAAAACACCTCTGTTTTCTTTCAAAAATTTGGATGTGTCCACGTTGCATTTTGGGGCATTTCCTGTCGCGGGCGCTAGGCCTACCCACGCAAGTGAGGTATCATTTTTATCGGGAGACTTGGGGGAACGCTGGGTGAAAGGAAATTTGTGGCTCCTCTCAGATTCCAGAACTTTCTGCCACAGAAATGTGAGGAACATGTGTTTTTTTAGCCAGATTTTGAGGTATGCAAAGGATTCTGGGTAACAGAATCTGGTCCGAGCCCCACAAGTCACCCCATCTTGGATTCCCCTAGGTCTCTAGTTTTCAGAAATGCACAGGTTTCGTAGGTTTCCCTAGGTGCCGGCTGAGCTAGAGGCCAAAATCTACAGGTAGGCACTTTGCAAAAAACACCTGTGTTTTCTTTCAAAAATGTGGATGTGTCCACGTTGCGCTTTGGGGCGTTCCCTGACGCGGGCGCTAGGCCTACCCACACAAGTGAGGTATCATTTATATTGGGAGACTTGGGGGAACGCTGGGTGGAAGGAAATTTGTGGCTCCTCTTACATTCCAGAACTTTCTGCCACAGAAATGTGAGGAACATGTGTTTTTTTAGCCAAATATTAAGGTTTGCAAAGGATTCTGGGTAACTGAACGTGGTCCGAGCCCCACAAGTCACCCCATCTTGGATTCCCCTAGGTCTCTAGTTTTCTGAAATGCACAGGTTTAGTGGGTTTCCCTAGGTGCCGGCTGAGCTAGAGGCCAAAATCTACAGGTAGGCACTTTGCAAAAAACACCTCTGTTTTCTTTCAAAAATTTGGATGTGTCCACGTTGCGCTTTGGGGCGTTTCCTGTCGCGGGCGCTAGACCTACCCACACAAGTGAGGTATCATTTTTATCGGGAGACTTGGGGGAACGCTGGGTGGAAGGAAATTTGTGGCTCCTCAGATTCCAGAAATTTCTGCCACAGAAATTTGAGGAAAATGTGTTTTTTTAGCCAAATTTTGAGGTTTGCAAAGGATTCTGGGTAACAGAACCTGGTCCGAGCCCCACAAGTCACCCCATCTTGGATTCCCCTAGGTCTCTAGTTTTCAGAAATGCACAGGTTTGGTAGGTTTCCCTAGGTGCCGGCTGAGCTAGAGGCGAAAATCTACAGGTAGGCACTTTGCAAAAAACACCTCTGTTTTCTTTCAAAAATGTCGATGTGTCCACGTTGCGCTTTGGGGCGTTTCCTGTCACGGGTGCTAGGCCTACCCACACAAGTGAGGTATCATTTTAATCGGGAGACTTGGGGGAACGCTGGGTGGAAGGAAATTTGTGGCTCCTCTCAGATTCCAGACATTTCTGCCACAGAAATGTGAGGAACATATGTTTTTTTAGCCAAATTTTGAAGTTTGCAAAGGATTCTGGGTAACAGAACTTGGTCCGAGCCGCACAAGTCACCCCATCTTGGATTCCCCTAGGTCTCTAGTTTTCAGAAATGCACAGGTTTGGTAGTTTTCCCTAGGTGCCGGCTGAGCTATAGGCCAAAATCTACAGGTAGGCACTTTGCAAAAAACACCTCTGTTTTCTTTCAAAAATTTGGATGTGTCCACGTTGCGCTTTGGGGCGTCGCGGGCGCTAGGCCTACCCACACAAGTGAGGTATCATTTTTATCGGGAGACTTGGGGGAACGCTGGGTGGAAGGAAATTTGTGGCTCCTCTCAGATTCCAGAACTTTCTGCCACAGAAATGTGAGGAACATGTGTTTTTTTAGCCAAATTGTGAGGTTTGCAAAGGATTCTGGGTAACAGAACCTGGTCCGAGCCCCACAAGTCACCCCATCTTGGATTCCCCTAGGTCTCTAGTTTTCAGAAATGCACAGGTTTGGTAGGTTTCCCTAGGTGCCGGCTGAGCTAGAGGCCAAAATCTACAGGTAGGCACTTTGCAAAAGCACCTCTGTTTTCTTTCAAAAATTTGGATGTGTCCACGTTGCACTTTGGGGCGTTTCCTGTCGCGGGCACTAGGCCTACCCACACAAGTGAGGTATAATTTTTATCGGGAGACTTGGGGGAACGCTGGGTGGAAGGAAATTTGTGGCTCCTCTCAGATTCCAGAAATTTCTGCCACAGAAATTTGAGGAAAATGTGTTTTTTTAGCCAAATTTTGAGGTTTGCAAAGGATTCTGGGTAACAGAACCTGGTCCGAGCCCCACAAGTCACCCCATCTTGGATTCCCCTAGGTCTCTAGTTTTCAGAAATGCACAGGTTTGGTAGGTTTCCCTAGGTGCCGGCTGAGCTAGAGGCGAAAATCTACAGGTAGGCACTTTGCAAAAAACACCTCTGTTTTCTTTCAAAAATTTCGATGTGTCCACGTTGCGCTTTGGGGCGTTTCCTGTCACGGGTGCTAGGCCTACCCACACAAGTGAGGTATCATTTTAATCGGGAGACTTTGGGGAACGCTGGGTGGAAGGAAATTTGTGGCTCCTCTCAGTTTCCAGAAATTTCTGCCACAGAAATGTGAGGAACATATGTTTTTTTAGCCAAATTTTGAAGTTTGCAAAGGATTCTGGGTAACAGAACTTGGTCCGAGCCGCACAAGTCACCCCATCTTGGATTCCCCTAGGTCTCTAGTTTTCAGAAATGCACAGGTTTGGTAGTTTTCCCTAGGTGCCGGCTGAGCTATAGGCCAAAATCTACAGGTAGGCACTTTGCAAAAAACACCTCTGTTTTCTTTCAAAAATTTGGATGTGTCCACGTTGCGCTTTGGGGCGTCGCGGGCGCTAGGCCTACCCACACAAGTGAGGTATCATTTTTATCGGGAGACTTGAGGGAACGCTGGGTGGAAGGAAATTTGTGGCTCCTCTCAGATTCCAGAACTTTCTGCCACAGAAATGTGAGGAACATGTGTTTTTTTAGCCAAATTTTGAGGTTTGCAAAGGATTCTGGGTAACAGAACCTGGTCCGAGCCCCACAAGTCACCCCATCTTGGATTCCCCTAGGTCTCTAGTTTTCAGAAATGCACAGGTTTGGTAGGTTTCCCTAGGTGCCAGCTGAGCTATAGGCCAAAATCTACAGGTAGGCACTTTGCAAAAGCACCTCTGTTTTCTTTCAAAAATTTGGATGTGTCCACGTTGCACTTTGGGGCGTTTCCTGTCGCGGGCACTAGGCCTACCCACACAAGTGAGGTATCATTTTTATCGGGAGACTTGGGGGAACGCTGGGTGGAAGGACATTTGTGGCTCCTCTCAGATTCCAGAACTTTCTGCCACAAAAATGTGATGAACATGTGTTATTTTAGCCAAATTTTGAGGTTTGCAAAGGATTCTGGGTAACAGAACCTGGTCCGAGCCCCACAGGTCACCCCATCTTGGATTCCCCTATGTCTCTATTTTTCAGAAATGCACAGGTTTGGTAGGTTTCCCTAGGTGCCGGCTGAGCTAGAGGCGAAAATCTACAGGTAGGCACTTTGCAAAAAACACCTCTGTTTTCTTTCAAAAATTTGGATGTGTCCACGTTGCGCTTTGGGGCGTTTCCTGTCGCGGGTGCTAGGCCTACCCAACACAAGTGAGGTATCATTTTTATCGGGAGACTTGGGGGAACGCTGGGTGGAAGGAAATTTGTGGCTCCTCTCAGATTCCAGAACTTTCTGCCACAGAAATGTGAGGACCATGTGTTTTTTTAGCCAAATTTTGAGGTTTGCAAAGGATTCTGGGTAAAAGAAACCTGGTCCGAGCCCCACAAGTCACCCCATAATGGATTCCCCTAGGTCTCTAGTTTTCAGAAATGCACAGGTTTGGTAGGTTTCCCTAGGTGCCAGCTGAGCTAGAGGCCAAAATCTACAGGTAGGCACTTTGCAAAAAACACCTCTGTTTTCTTTCAAAAATGTGGATGTGTCCACGTTGCGCTTTGGGGCGTTTCCTGTCGCGGGCGCTAGGCCTACCCACACAAGTGAGGTATGATTTTTATCGGGAGACTTGGGGGAACGCTGGGTGGAAGGAAATTTGTGGCTCCTCTCAGATTCCAGAACTTTCTGCCACAGAAATTTGAGGAAAATGTGTTTTTTTAGCCAAATTATGAGGTTTGCAAAGGATTCTGGGTAACAGAACCTGGTCCGAGCCCCACAAGTCACCCCATTTTTGATTCCCCTACGTCTCTAGTTTTCAGAAATGCACAGGTTTGGTAGGTTTCCCTAGGTGCCGGCTGAGCTAGAGGCCAAAATCTACAGGTAGGCACTTTGCAAAAAACACCCGTTTTCTTTCAAAAAATTGGATATGTCCACGTTGCGTTTTGGAGCGTTTCCTGTCGCGGGCGCTAGGCCTACCCACACAAGTGAGGTATCATTTTTATCGGGAGACTTGGGGGAACATAGATTAGCAAAACAAGTGTTATTGCCCCTTGTCTTTCTCTACATTTTTTCCTTCCAAATATAGGAGAGTGTGTAAAAAAGACATCTATTTGAGAAATGCCCTGTAATTCACATGCTAGTATGGTCACCCCGGAATTCAGAGATGTGCAAATAACCACTGCTCACCAACACCTTATCTTGTGCCCTTTTTGGAAATACAAAGGTTTTCTTGATAGCAATTTTTTACTCTTTATATTTCAGCAAATGAATTGCTGTATACCCGGTATAGAATGAAAACGCACTGCAGGGTGCAGCTCATTTATTGGCTCTGGGTTCCTCGGGTTCTTGATGAACGTACAAGCCCTATATATCCCTGCAACCAGAGGAGTCCAGCAGATGTAACGGTATATTGCTTTCGATAATCTGACATTGCAGGGAAAAGTTACAGAGTAAAACATAGAGAAAAATCGATTTTTTTTCACCTCAATTTCAATATTTTTCTTTTTCAGTTGTTATTTTCTGTAGGAAACCCTTGTAGGATCTACACAAATGACCCCTTGCTAAATTCAGAATGTTGTCTCTTTTTCAGAACAGTTTAGGTTTCTGGGATCCAGCATTGGTTTCATTCCCATTTCTGTCACTGACTGGAAGGAGGCTGAAAGCACAAAAAATTGCAAAAATGGGGTATGTCCCCGTAAAATGCCAAAATTGTGTTGAAAAATTGGGTTTTCCGATTCAAGTCTGCCTGTTCCTGAAAGCTGGGAAGCTGCTGAGTTTAGCACCACAAACCCTTTGTTGATGCCATTTTCAGGGGGAAAACCACAAGCCTTCTTCTGCAGCCACTTTTTCCAATTTTTTTGAAAAAAATGAAATTTTCACTGTATTTTGGCTAATTTTTGGCCTCCTTCAGGGGAACCCACAAAGTCTGGGTACCTCTAGAATCCCTAGGATGTTGGAAAAAAAGGGTGCAAATTTGGCTTGGTTAGCTTATGTGGTCAAAAAGTTATGAGGGCCTAAGCGCGAACTGCCCCAAATAGGCAAAAAAAGGCCTGGCACAGGAGGGGAAAAGGCCTGGCAGAGAAGGGGTTAATTTACTGAGACCTAACTGGACTTAGGTGGAGGTTAGTGGCCTATTGCTAAAAGTAGGTACTTACCTGCCCTTACCAATAACCCGTTTTCCAACATTTTTGGTGGCAGCGGTGGGATCCTGTACTTGTGTTCAGTATCACATTTCATTTTTAAGTAAATCAAATTAAAAATCCTTTAAATTGTCCTAGTGCAAAAATTGTTTAATTTTTTTATTTGGATTCATTTCAATTATTGAACTTTTGTGATTTTTCTAAGGTCTTGTTTTCAATTTTTATAAAAGATTTTTGTTGACACAAAACTAGAGAACCATGGAGCTTGATCTGGCCAGCTACCCACACTGACAGTATTGGGAGCCAGGAGGACATACTTTGATCAAAAGTTGCAGACACCAAAACATTTTTGCCCTCCACCAGCTATGATCATTTTTTTTCTTATCTGACAGGCTGAGATCCAACTTTCTGGTGCAGAGTTGAAATTGTTATGCTAGAAATGTGTCTTAGATACTTAAATACTTTATTTTGCTTATTTTTCTCTAGTAGCAGCAAGCATGGGAGGAGGGCAGTCAATAACCTATATAGGGTTTTAGGTCTGGCTTGACAGTGCATCTAACATTTGACCTCTTAACCTACACCAATATTATTCTATAGTTCTTTGCTTCCACACAAATACATCTTCTATTTACTTGCAATGCTTCAGTTACCATGCAATATTCCATTGGAGCCTATTGGCATGTGTCAATGCTTGTATATATTAAATGTGCATGTTCTAAATTGGTTTGAGATTTTGGGATTTTGTGTGTGCTTTGACTTTATTACTTTTTTTGATACCTTATAAATACTTTACACTCTGTGCCATAGCTGCCAGGGGGCTGGGCTCAGGTTTATTTAATAAATGTAGTGGTTCATCTGACAATGGCTGTGGGTATTACGTGAAGTGGGTCCTCACCCTCCTCGATTAATATCCCAATGTCTTCAACATTCTACCAAAGTCAAGTCTAAAGTAGTTAAGTACTTGTTCCTGGCTCTTAAAATTTTGAAATGCATACGTAAGAAAAGAAACTGCTTCCGTGGGTGATTTCACCTCAGCTCATCCACGTGCCTCCTCTTACTTTGTATTAATTCACATTATATTTGCATTGCCCTCAGCCACACTGTAGGAGGCTGGCCTGGCTTGTAGTGGGTACCAGAGGGACTTACACCTTGTGCCTGGTCCAGGTATCCCTCGTTAGTGTAGAAGAGGTGTTTCTAGTAGCTTAGGCTGATAGGAGGTAGCTATAGCAGAGCAGCTTAGGCTGAACTAGAAGACATGCAAAGCTCATTCTATACCACTGGTGTCATATGCACAATATCATAAGAAAACACAATACACAGATATACTAAAAATAAAGGTACTTTATTTTTATGACAATATGCCAAAAGTATCTCAGTGAGTACCCTCAGTATGAGGATGACAAATACACAAGATATATGTACACAATACCAAAAATATGCAGTAATAGCAAAAAGAAGTAATGCAAGCAGTGTAAAGTTACAATAGATTGCAATAGGAGCACATAGGTATAGGGGCAACACAAACCATATACCCCTAAAAGTGGAATGCGAACCACGAATGGACCCCAAACCTAAGTGAGCTTGTAGAGGGTCGCTGGGACTGTAAGAAAACAGTGAGGGTTAGAAAAATAGCCCACCCCAAGACCCTGTAAGGTAGGTGTAAAGTGCACCTACAACCCCCACAGAGCACAGAAGTCGTGATAGGGGGATTCTGCAAGGAAAACCAACACCAGCAATGCAACAACAGTGGATTTCCGGACCTGAGTACCTGTAAGACAAAGGGACCAAGTCCAAGAGTCGCGACAGTGTCGAGAGTGGGCAGGAGCCCAGGAAATGCGAGCTGAGGGTGCAAGGAAGCTGCCACTGGATGGAAGAAGCTTGGTGTTTTACAAGAACGAAGAGAACTAGGAACTTCCCCTTTGGAGGATGGATGTCCCACGTAGTGAAGAAGCTTGCAGAGGTGTTCCCACGCAGAAAGGCTGCAAACAAGAACCAGAGTCCACCTGAAGTCAGAAAAGGGAGTCCCAAGATGCCGGAGGACAACTCAGAAGGTTGTGCACTGCAGGTTAGAGTGTCGGGGACCCAGGCTTGGCTGTGCACGAAGGAAATCCTGGAAGAGTGCACAGGAGCCGGAGCAGCTGCAAATCACGCATTACCCAGCAATGCAGTCTAGCGTGGGGAGGCAAGGACTTACCTCCACCAAACTTGGACTGAAGAGTCACTGGGCAGTGGAAGTCACTTGGACAGAGTTGCTGAGTTCCAGGGACCACGCTCTTCATGATGAGAGGGGACCCAGAGGACCGGTGATGCAGTCTTTTGTTGCCTGCGGTTGCAGGGGGAAGATTCCGTTGACCCACGGGAGATTTCTTCAGAGCTCCTGGTGCAAGAAGGAGGCAGGCTACCCCCAGAGCATGCACCACCAGGAAACAGTCGAGAAAGCCGGCAGGATGAAGCGATACAAGGTTGCAGTAGTCATCTTTGCTACTTTGTTGCGGTTTTGCAGGCGTCCTGAGCAGCCAGCGGTCGATCCTTTGGCAGAAGGTGAAGAGGGAGATGCAGAGGAACTCTGGTGAGCTCTTGCATTCGGTATCTGAAGGATTCCCCAAAGCAGAGACCCTAAATAGCCAGAAAAGGAGGTTTGGCTACCTATGAAGGAGGATAGGCTAGTAAGAAAGGTAAGAGCCTATCAGAAGGAGTCTCTGACGTCACCTGATGGCACTGGCCACTCAGAGCAGTCCAGTATGCCAGCAACACCTCTGTTTCCTAGATGGCAGAGATCTGGGGCACACTGGAGGAGCTCCGGGCACCTCCCCTGTGAGGTGCAGGTCAGGGGAGTGGTCATTCTCCTTTCCTTTGTCCAGTTTCGTGCCAGAGCATGGCTGGGGATCCCTAAACCGGTGTAGACTGGCTTATGTAGAGATGGGCAGCATCTGTGCCCATCAAAGCATTTCCAAAGGCTGGGGGAGGCTACTCCTCCCCAGCCATCACACCTATTTCCAAAGGGAGAAGGTGTCACACCCTCTCTCAGAAGAAATCCTTTGTTCTGCCTTCCTGGGCCAGGGCTGCCAGGACCCCAGGAGGGCAGAAACCTGTCTGAGGGGTTGGCAGCAGCAGCAGCGGAGACCCCGGAAAGGCAGTTTGGCAGTACCCGGGTCCTGTGCTAGAGAGCCGGGGGATCATGGAATTGTCTCCCCAATGCCATGATCTTAGACATGTTACATGGCCATGTTCGGAGTTACCATTGTGACGCTATACATAGGTAGTGACCTATGTGTAGTGCACGCGTGTAATGGTGTCCCCGCACTCACAAAGTCAGGGGAATTTGCCCTGAACAATGTGGGGGCACCTTGGCTAGTGCCAGGGTGCCCACACACTAAGTAAGTTAGCACCCAACCTTTACCAGGTAAAGTTTAGACATATAGGTGACTTATAAGTTACTTAAGTGCAGTGGTAAATGGCTGTGAAATAACGTGGACGTTATTTCACTCAGGCTGCACTGGCAGGCCTGTGTAAGAATAGTCAGATCTCCCTATGGGTGGCAAAAGAAATGCTGCAGCCCATAGGGATCTCCTGGAACCTCTATACCGCAGTACCATATACTAGGGAATTATACGGGTGTTCCAGTATGCTAATGTGAATTGGTGAAATTAGTCACCAGCCTGTTAGTGACAATTTGGAAAGCAGAGAGAGCATAACCACTGAGGTTCTGGTTAGCAGAGCCTCAGTGAGACAGTTAGGCATCACACAGGGAACACATACAGGACACATACGTATGAGCACTGGGGCCCTGCCTGGCAGGGTCCCAGTGACACATAGACTAAAACAACATATATACAGTGAAATATGGGGGTAACATGCCAGGCAAGATGGTATTTTCCTACACCCACTACATTGGGACATTGGTGTACCAACAGCAATGGCCTTTAAAACCAAATAAATTATATCCTTTACATCTCGATTGCATAGAAATCACTAGTATGAAATCCTACGTAAGGTTCGGGAAGAGGATATTAAAAGGCGTAATTTGCTTTGTACATATGTGAATGTGAACATACATGATCACTTGTGGGTAAATGAAAACTGAAGTCCAAACTTTTCTCATCCTGGAAGTGATTCAAAAGTTACCGGCACCGAGCACTGGAAGGAAACCGAATCACCACCAGATTTTCTGGGCTGTAGGAGAAGGACATTCTCCACAGCAACAAAAACCTCTTAGTTTGAAGTATAAACATGCTAATCGGAAATGCCAGAACTAAACAAGAATCAAATAGGTAAATGCATATGTTTCCCAGGGAGCTTCTGGATGTTTCAGGGCATAGGCACAAGCCAAGTGACTCCATGCAATGAGTGACATCACCTGCTGGCGGTGGCTGTCCATCTAAATCATCACATTACGATCTAAGAAGTGTATTTTTACACCTGGCTTTGAACTTATGAGCTCAAAAATCCGCACACGCAGAATGCCGTTGTCTGATGACTGTCAATAGCTCTAGTGTGTGCAGGATATCACCCGCTGTGCACTGTTTGTTCGGCCTTGTATAGGTCATTAGTCTTGCTGCAGCCTGTCCTGTTCACCATGGGACGTATGGTCTCGTGCTGCGGTACTACAATATGTGTATCCAATTTTTCGTATTAATCTTTCCCGAACAGTACTGAGTTGTATTGCTAAATAGATCAGTATTTACGGTTACTGACCTCTTTCAAGTAAGAACATGTATCGCTGATTGTGAAACCACATACATTCAACAAGTCATTTTGTACTTCTTCTCCATCTTCCACCAGTGATAATATTTTTTGAACAATTCATCTGTATTACAGCTGTCTGTAAAATTGCATGTGGTTGTTTTTAAATCTGGCACGTTCCTGACGCCTTTGGGTCACATCCTGTTTTGGGGTTGTGGCATGACAACATGGCTTCACGAAAGTAATGGGGTTAGTTAATCTAACAAAACAGCCCAGAGAAGCCACTGAAGACGTGCTTTCCTGCATATGGTAGTCCAGCACTTACTAAGAGTTGGACTAAGATCAATCAATTTGTTTTCCTAGGCTGCCTTCAGATGATGACAAATGCAAGGCACAAATTTCTTTCTTAGCTCCAACTTGCCTATAGCGTTATATTATTTTTCAAACGACAGTTTTCCACGGTACAGCTTTCCTGAGCTAATAACTTACAGGTGAAATAGGGGAAAACATGGCATTACAATTTTGTCCTTCATTACAACCTACAGAACCTACATGGTAACCACCCGGTATTGTATGTTCCTGGTGCAGTATTACTACCCATATTCTTGGGGCACTGAGAATGAGGCCCTTATTCTTTACGTTTTAAGGTTTGCTCCTGATCCTGTGAACTACAGCAGAAAAACTTGACCTCATTACCGGCAAATTTTAATGCATCTAAATTTAGTACTGTTAGAAATGGGGTCTCAGGTTGGCAGTCAGGTTACCCCCTGTCCAAGCAAGGACCCTCACTCTAGTCAGTGTAAAGGAGAATCGCACTCAGATAACCCCCGGCTCACCCCCTTGGTAGCTGGGCACCAGCAGCTAGGCTTAACTTCCGAGATAATGTGTTAAGTATTTGTACAAACACACACAGTAACACTACGAAATGACACAACACAGGTTTAGAAAAAATAGTTAATATTTTATCTAAATAAGACCAAAGTACGATAAAAATACACCATATACAGTTACAAATATAAATTTAGCACTTAAAAGCACAAAAATAGTGTCTAGAGTCACAAATGCTGCAAGTTGGTATTAAGCGGCGTCATGACGGAGTCGTTTTCTACAATGGGATGCCAATAACGCCATTTATGGAGTTGTTTAACCCCCAGGTACAGTACCTTAGCAAATAAGTCGAAAATAGGCCAGTGCACGGAGTTGAGGAGTGAGGCATTGCTGGATCCTATGCGGCATTGGTTCCAGTGCTACGGGGCAGAAGGGCAGAGGCGTCACCCAGCAGCGTCTGGTCCCTACTGCAAAGCGGTGGCAGGGAAGCGGAGTCTGTTGCGAAGTCGGTCCCTTGGTTCCAGCAGGCATGATGTCCGTCGAAGTCTCGATGCAGCGGGGCAAACTCACAGGGTCGCAATGACGTCACAGGGGCGCAGGTGCTGTGATGGCATTGGATGTTACAGAAGTCGGACTTACGACACTCCGAAGTCAGGAAAGTCCAGTGGGATCAGCGGCTGCAGCAATGCGAAGCCAACAGGGTCATTGGGGTCATTGCAGTTCTGCGAGGTCCACGGCCTCGAGCAGGTGGCATCACGGTTCCAGGCAGCAGCATCCTTCACAAAGTCGCACAGCATCGTCCAGCATCATTAGACAGGTTATTCTCCAGAAATTCACTTCCAGGGGTCCAGGAACTTGAAGGCACTCTGTGGCTAGGTAGAGTCCACAGCAGTCAAACTCATAACTGGGTGGTGAAGCCTTTGCTCTCCCTGAGGCTCCAAAACAGGAGGCACACTCTACTCCAAGCCCTTGGAGATTCCTCTCAAGCAGGAATGAAAAACAAAGTCCAGTGTCTGTCCCCTTGCACAGGCAGAAGCAGCAACTGCAGGATAGCCCAATGCCACACAGTCACAGGCCAGGGCAGCACTTCTCCACAGCTCTTCAGCTCTTCTCGGGACAGAGGTTCCTCTTGAATCCTTGAAGTAATCTAAAGTCTGGGGTTTTAGGTCCAATATTTACACCCCTTTCTGCCTTTGAAGTTGGCAAATTCCAAAGCAAAAGTCTCAAGTGTTTGTAAGATCCTTCCTTTTCCATGCCAGGCCCCAGCCATACACCAGGGGGTTGGAGAATGCATTGTGTGAGGGCAGGCACAGCCTTTTCAGTTGTGAGTGACTACTCGTCCCTCCCCTCCTCATCAGGATATGCTGGCTACACCCCAGTTCCCTTTTTTGTCACTGTCTAGAGGAGAGGTGCAAACAGTCCAACTCTCAAATTGACCCAGACAGAGAATCCACAAACAGGCAGAGTCACAGAAGGGGATAAGCAAGAAAATGCCTACTTTCTAAAAGTATCACAATCCAAAAACCAGCTGCACTGAAAGATGTATTTTTAAATTGTGAGTTCAGAGACCCCTAACTCCACATTTCTATCTGCTCCCAAAGGGAATCCACATTTTAATTAGATTTAAAGGTAGCCCCCATGTTAACCTATGAGAGGGACAGGCCTTGCAACAATGAAAAACAAATTTAGCAATGTTTCACTGTCAGGATATATAAAACACATTACTATATGTCCTACCTTAACCATACACTGCACCATGCCCTTGGGGCTACCTAGGACCTCCCTTAGGGGTGTCTGACATGTAAGAAAAAGGAAGGTTTAGGCTTGACAAGTGGGTACACTTGCCAAGTCGAATTTACATTTGAAACTGCACACACAGACACTGCAATGGCAGGTCTGAGACATGATTACAGAGCTGCTTATGTGGGTGGGACAACCAGTGCTGCAGGCCCACTAGTAGCATTTGATTTACAGGCCCTGGCACCTCTAGTGCACTTTACTAGGGACTTACTAGTAAATCAAATATGCCAATCATGGATAAGCCAATTACATACATATTTTATAAAGGAACACTTGCACTTTAGCACTGGTTAGCAGTGGTAAAGTGCCCAGAGTAACAAAAACAGTAAAATCAGAGTCCAGCACACATCAACAACATGGGGAACAGAAGCAAAAAGTCAAGGGAGACCACGCCAAGGATGAAAAGTCTAACACGTGTCCCCCCCAGCTAAAAGTGGGGAGCAACTACCCAACCTCATGGGAGTTCTCATCACTAAGGCGGAAGAACCTCAACAGAACATCAGCATTGGCGTGCTTTGTACCAGGTCAGTGTTCCACCGTAAAGTCCATCCCCTGTAGGGAAATGGACGACCTCAACAGTTTTGGATTCTCACCCCTCATCTGCATTAATCATCTGAGGGGCCTGTGGTCAGTCTGAACTCGGAAGTGAGTCCCAAACAAGTAGGGTTTTAGCTTCTTCAGTGCCCAGACCACAGCAAACGCTTCACGTTCTATGGCACTCCACCTACGTTCCCTGGGTAGTAACCTCCTGCTAATGAAGGCTACGGGTTGATCTAGGCCCTCTTCATTAAGCTGTGAGAGTACTGCTCCAATACCATGCTCTGAGGCATCTGTTTGCACAACAAACTCCTTGGAGTAGTCAGGTGCCTTCAGCACAGGTGCTGTGCACATGGCAGCCTTCAAGGCATCAAAAGCGCTCTGGCAAGCCTCTGTCTAGATCACTTTCACAGGTTGCTTCTTAGAAGTCAACTCAGTTAAGGGGGTAACAATGGTACCATATCCCTTAACAAACCTTGTGTAGTATCCGGTGAGACCTAAAAAGGCTCTCACTTCAGTCTGGGTCTTGGGAGGTTCCCAAGCCAGAATGGTATCCACCTTAGGTTGTAGGGGTGCCACCTGGCTACTCCCCACCAGGTGTCCTAAGTACACCACTGAACCCTGCCCTATTTGGCACTTGCTCGCCTTAATAGTGAGGCCTGCCTTCTTCAGGGCCTCTAACACTCTCCAGAGGTGATGCAGGTGTTCTTCCCATGTGGAACTAAACACAGCAGTGTTATCCAGGTAGGCAGCACTGAGCTCATCCAGTCCTGCCAACGCCTGGTTGACCAACCTCTGAAAGGTGGCAGGGGCATTCTTCATCCCAAATGGCATCACTTTAAATTGAAAGTGGCCATCTGGTGTATATAATGCTGACCTCTCCTTGGCCCCCTCAGTTAAGGCAATCTGCCAGTACCCAGATGTTAAATCAAACATACTGAGGTACTTGGCAGCGCCTAACAGGTCAATGAGCTCATCAGCTCGGGGATGGGGTGTGCGTCAGTCTTGCTGACCGCATTGAGTCCCTGGTAGTGAGTCTGACATGTAAGAAAAGGGAAGGTTTAGGCTTGGTGAGTGGGTACACTTGCCAAGTCGAACTTACAGTTAAAGTTGCACACACAGACACTGCAATGGCAGGTCTGAACATGATTACAGAGCTACCTATGTGGGTGGCACAACCAGTGCCAGCCAGTGCTGCAGGCCCACTAGTAGCATTTTATTTACAGGCCCTGGCACCTCTAGTGCACTTTACTAGGTATTTACTAGTAAATCAAATATGCCAATCATGGATAAGCCGATTACATACTTATTTTGTAAAGGAGCACTTGCACTTTAGCACTGGTTAGCAGTGGTAAAGTGCCCAGTGCAACAAAAACAGTAAAATCAGAGTCCAGCACACATCAACAACATGGGGAACAGAGGCATAAAGTTAAGGGAGACCACGCCAAGAATGAAAAGTCTAACACATATGCACTTCTGCTGTGAGCCGCTTTTGTATTTAACACATTTTACCCCGTAGTGTTCCCGTAGTGCTGAAGATAATTGGCAAAGTGACACAGTGAGTGGACTAGCCAGACCTCAACCATGTGACTTGCAGGGTGTGTGCAGGTATCAGCAGCAAGTAGTTTGCATGCCTAGATGTCTAAAAAAATAACAAGCAGTGGCAAAATCAATAAGTCTCGGCAATGGGCGAATTCTGAGCTTTTGATGATGTCAAAGTGAATGTTTTTAGCCGTATGTTTGTGAGGTTTTGGATGTGTCATCTGTGCTTGGGTTAAATGTGTGTGTTATTGCGTTTGAGGGGGTGCCTGTAGCTGTGTGTTATGTGTGCATGTTTGTGTATATTTACACACACACACACGTTGTTCTGTGATATAGCATTGATAATGTGTGATTGGGAGTCACTGGACTGCCTGTGTATGAGTGTTTGGTGTGTGTTTACACATGCTCTTGTGATGCGCCTGTGAGTATGTATTTTATTCTGTAGATGGTGAACTAAATGCGCAAGCCCAGAAAGGAAAAGTACTACAAGGAGTTTATCAATACAGCGGGTAGCGTACGGTCCCCATTTGTCCGCAGCTCTGCACAGCATAATTCACATGCATTATTTAGCAAATCAGAGACCACACACGCAGATGACATTTCTGAACTCTTTGGTTTTTGTGCACATGTGATCATGTAGAGAAACTTTATAAAAATACCCAGTACTGAGATTTGATCTGTCAACAAAAAAAATATGCGCAATGGTGGTGTTAAGCCTAAGTACTTAAGTACTCTACTTTTACGTATCCACAAGAGCAGTTTTCATTTTCACAGAATTTGCTAATTTCCTGCAAGAATATTTAAGTGCTGAGAATGTCTTCTGGAAAGTATGTTTCTCCTCTGGGGCCTGTGGACCTTGTGTTTGCCACACACCAGTTAAGCAGTCCTGAGAGCAAACCCTTGGTTTTCAAGCAGTGCGCAGGAGGATGGCAAAGCCTTCTTGGTAGTAGCACCTGTCCTGCGGTCAGAAGGTCAAGCCACAAGGCTGCGCATGCAACAGACACCACCCCTTCCTTCCTTCCTGTCAGTGCAGTCAAATGACGAGGGTCTCATTTACAAGGCCATTGCATGACTGTTGCCTCCATTTGTTGATGTAGCGGTGGTGCTATCAGTGCTCCACACTGCTCCAGATTTACAAACGGACAAATTTGGCCCAATGCATCAGTTTGTAAATCCCTGCGTCACATTATACCTGCGCCAGGTATAATGTATGCTGGGTAGGCTTTCCCATGGGAAAAGGCATGCAGAAATAATGAAGTGAAATTTACGTTTCACTGCATCACTCTGCGACTTCAGTGTGTCAAAATTTTACCACCCGCTCAGAGCAGGCGTAAAATTTTACCACCTACTCAGAAGCAGGACTTTTCTCTATGTCGGCCTCCTCCTATTGCTGAAATAGAGTAATTTTTTTATGCTAGTCTAGTAATACATTAGTTTAGGGCCAACAGGTGCGTCACAATTTCTGATGCATCTGCAAAAATGTGCACCGAGGAGCTTTGTATAGTAACTACAGCACATCCATGGCGTTTTAAGGAGATCATAGGGAATCGCAAGAAATCGTACGCATCGAGCCGATTCATCATATTCATCATATTCTTTTAAAGGAGGCCCAGAATGCGTACTTGTTGAGAACTCTCCTTGTAGGGAGGGAGAACACACAAGCTGGAAGCCTAAGATCTAACAATTGACTGGTATAAACCTTGCTCCTGATGATGCGGCTTGGTAAGGCTCTCCAGACTCTGGAATCATTTCTCGAAATTACACAGCCCTAATTTCCTATTTTATGAAAAGCAGGGCGATTACGTTTTCACAGCATGGGTGCCACCGGTAGGACATTTTTTCCACCAATGTTATTTAGCGCTGGCTGTGGCCGTGTTGGCAAAATATCAGCATTTCGCAATTCAGAGGCACTGATTAGATCAATTCAGCAATAATCCACTGAGCTTGTGAACTGCACTTTCTAGCGGGATGCCCTAAGGACATTCAGGTGGGCTTCAGGTTGTATTAGCAATGAACTCTCTTCGTGGATGCAGTGTTCTTGATTCTGTACCAGCTTTTAAAGTTAATGAATCATGCCTCCCTCTTAAACACATATGTGATCTTGGCCTACAGCTCTAGTCAAGTGTTCACAAATTACAAGTTCATTTTGAGGTGGCTTGGTGACATGAATCACAATTGTTGATGGGGAACAGTGCTGTTGTTCTGTCTTTGATGACTATTTCTCAGCCAAGAGCACTTAAAACTTGGGAAAAATATGTCCTCATTGTGTACAAAAACTTATTTTTATTGATTTACATGTGTACTTCGGAAGAAATGTGTGAGCGTTTTAGAAAATGTGAATTTTAAAACCCATCATATACTACTTGCCTAGTGATTTCGTTATTGGCAAATGGTCCATGTGCGACGCCTTCAGCTAACACTGGCTTTGAAGTCAACTTCACTTTGCATGCCAATGTGGTATAAATGTCTCAGCATGCAAAGTGCTATTGGGTAGAGGGGCAATTAACATGCATTTTTCACAGTGTATAGTGGAAAGCGGCTTGCACTTTTCCTCAAGCAGTGGGGCTGTAGGGATTCGATTGTTTCAATGTGTATTTTTAATCACTGAATAGAATAACATTAGATATCAACCCATTCTATGAGTAATATGGGTCACAAACCCTAAAGCACCAGGGAGGAGGTGGTACAATTTGTCACATGTCTGCAACTGTAAACGAGAGCTCTGGGTTTTTCTCCCTGCTTCCTTGTGGCTAGTCATTTCACCCACCAGTGCCTCCGTTTATTTATCCACGCAAGTTTGGAGCTCTTAGAAATAGGCTCTAATGTGTAAACGTTGGCCATTTTCACTGATGTGGAAAGAAGTGCTAATTTACCAGGCTGTTTGAGTATTGCAAGTAAGCGCCTGATTTGAATGTTCGGGCAATAGTTTTATTTTACTTGGCTTCATATAATGACTGTGGTTCAACGCCCTGAATGCCTGTGTGACTCTACTTCAAGGCGCTGAGTACTCATGGCCCTAAGTTGAAAGTTTAAGACCTTCACTAAAGAGGCACATTTGATACATGCAGTGTTTTCATAGCCCCAGCTTGGCTGTGTGCAAAAGCGTATTAGCACATGACTCTGGGCATTACCTCAAAAAAGACACATGAATTGGCTTTTTTTCTGAGATGTTCCAGTGCCAGCCACTGGGGAGGAACCACAGAAAAATCATTAAACCTTCCCTTTAGTTGAAGGAACACCCAAATATTATCAAGGCATAGAAACAGAGAGACCCTTCCTTCAACCTGACGGCTCTGCCTGTACCATAAAAACACAGAACAGGAACAGTCCCTGCAGTCTTGACGGTCGTGGTGGAGGGGGGGATGACTTCGGAAAGTTCCCAGTTCTGGAGGGGCTGCGAGGTCTTGTGGCAGATGGGAGGGCGGCCTCTGCGCTGCTCCTCTGCCCTGCTGCTTTTGATCCTCCTCTCACTCCCACCCTGGAGTAGATCCAGGAATTCAGCATACGTGTGAAGTGGACTTCGGGCTGCTGCTGATGCATTGACTTAGTTGTCCAACTTGTTTTGAAGGGGGAGGGGCAAGGAGGACCAGAAAAGCAAACACACTCTTTAAAGTTCATGAAATTTCACCTTGCGTGGGTCGAGAGCCTTCAAAATGCTTAGTTTGCAGGGTGTCCAGTTTTGACATTTTTATTTTGCGGCAATTAAAACAAGAGAAAGAGAGAGAGGACGAGCTGGCCCTGGAAAAGCCCCCCATTGCTGTTGGTTTCATGTTTGCAGAGGGAGCTAGGGGAGGAGGAACTTGCCGGAGGAGCTCTGAAACACACACCCACAGTGTAAGAGGAACAGGCAAATGTTAAAAACGTACTCCACTGAAGAAGAATTAAACAGGACAAAGCGTAATGAATCAGTAGTTGGTTCTGCTCTCAAAGAGAACAAGCATTTTCAATGCAATGGGTCTCGCATTTGCTCGAGGTAGAGTTATTAGCGTTGTAAGCTCCTAACCGGACTTTTTTTGCTACACATATTAAAAGAAAAAAGACGCAGCGCGATCGCTCTATGTAAAATGCCGCGCGATCATGCTGAAATTGAAAACGGAAAAAACGAGCGCAATCGCACTGCATGGAAAATAAACAGATAAAGTAGTCCGGAAACCATGCTGAAAACATCAAGCCTGGTATGTTTTCAGTAGTTTACCGGTGCTGTGTAGATGGGCTAAACACTGGAAAAGGCATGACGGATGCATGCATTTCACAAATGAAAGCAAGCAGATTTTAAAAGGCAAGCCCATGAGCCAATGAAAGTGACTGACGTGACATGAGCGAGGTTGAAAGCCCAAAGAGAGATTTCTACAGGGGACGGAGCACTTTGCGCTCGCCCCTAAAAAGGCAGCATAAAAGAAGCAGAACTGGCCACTAGCAAGTAAGTAGTTTAAAAGAACACTGCAGCCAACAAATGAAATAGCATTGAACTCACAGTATAAGTATACTTAAAAGTACACAAGAGCTCAAACGCTTACGCTCAACCTAAAAATGGACAGCATTCCAAAGCTGTGCGTAAAATGTTTTCATCTCAAGTGCAGAGAAATAGAAAAGCATCAACGCATTTCAAACCTTGTTCACGATGCTGGCAGCCATCTTTTTCACACATATAAACCAATTCATCCTAAGTCATTTGTGTTAGCGATTGCATATTTGTCTCAGCATATTAACAAATCAGTTATGGCTCAGAGAAGACATACAGCGATATTACTATATTATTAAAAACTCAAATCAATTCTGCCCAAGTGGGCTAATGTCTAAAGTCATCATGCAGTTGCCAAATTTAAGTATAGCTGTTTTAATAATATTTTTTGTTGTTTAAAGATACTGCCTGGGTGGGTGAAAACAAGGTAATTCATTTGGTGGCTTCAGACTTTAGCCCAGTTGGGATATTACATAATCCTCCTCTTCAGGAACTATTAAAGAATCATTTACACTGGGAGTAAGGCTGTGAAGGGTTTGTAAATTTCCAGGGAAGTGAGCATCTATTTGGGTGAAAGGCAGGATCTACTTCAATTTATCAAACTGCTCGTTTAGTTAGCCATCAAAACGGCACCGTTGTAAAGCATGGTGTCTCATGACCTCATATGTTTTGTCTTTCATGCCTACCAGGAGCGCCCTCACATTATACATTTGCTTATTTTCCCTGGCAATATGCTAATATTTGCAATCCATATCCTTGTTTGAATGCTTCTCATATTTAGAGAAAGGGATTGTAACTGTAAAGTGAATAATATGTAAGTAAATCCTGGTTGTATTCTAGAAAAGTCCCTCATAACATAAAGGTGAGGTTTGAAGTCGAGCCATATAGGTTTTGTTTGAGATATGACACGTGTGGTTGCTGGCAGTCGGAAATTGGCCCGAAACTTGCATTTAGCAATCATTGTGTATACAGGTTGGGTGCATGAGGTTAAATGTGCAACTTTGTAGTCACCGAGTTCCTGTACTGCAGCACTATATGTGGCCGTAGAATTAGACTTCTTAAATTTCTTTACTAAACTTCTTTTTATCACAATCTTGCATCCAGGATTGCCATCCATCGAATTATGTTTTTCTTATTTGTTTAGGGGCTGTTGTGCTAAAGATGGATTTACTAAAATAGTTCAAATTTGCTTTTATATTCAAGTCACGCACTTCATTGGAATTAACGTTTTTTATAGCCTTTTTTAGCTTCTGCATGTTTTCCTTAGCACTGGCAACAGACCTCAAGAGACCTCAAAAGTATTTTACAGCCGTATGTCACATTTTTACATATGCTAATGAGTCAGCCTTGCCTTGGAAAGTGAAAAAAGCAAAGGTCCTCAAGGATTATAGGACACCGAATGCTGAACACTGCGAACACAGCTATTATTCTTAAGGTTGCAAATCATAGGCAAGGTTGTGAAATACTTAATGATTTGATTACACCTGAAATCCACAAACCACCCCCACCCCCACGATGGCTGCATCAGTGTACACTATGATATCATGAGTGCATCCTACCAAGTATTTTATGTAATGATGTAAGGAAGTGTTTCAGGGTGGCAGGTTTGTTGCACTTGAACAGCTAGATGGCTACTGAATATATAAATGGCGAGTGAGGGCTGCTTTAAGTGGCTGACGTCAGTGAGTGCAGGAAGGAACACGTCAGTCCCAGTAATATATTGCACTGAGTCTGGCGGGACTTACATTTTTGCTGTTCGTGTATGCGCTGCAGTTTAGTAGCTGCGCCATCTGCCAATTTGTTCCTCGCGCAGTACTCACTTAATTGCAAATGTGCACGCATACTTTTGAAAACATTAGGAAAGACACCACTGTATACTTGATTCAATTACATTTATTGCTGGTTTTACAGAATATGCCTCTTACTGCAGATGTTCTTGAGCGTTTAGCACTTCACGTTGCATTAACATCAAAGAGATATTCTGTAAACCGTTTTTGTTCAGATTTCAGAGCAATATCCTGTGTGTACATGCACTGTTGATACACTATCAAACGAGTGGTGGGATGTTAGCCAATGGCTATGATAGATGTAAACAGTGTCTCTTTTTATCAGTTTTCTTGCCTTTCTATTTGAGTTCCAAAAAACGACATCATATGCTAATTTAGGAAGCAAAAAGAGCAGCATTCATTCATATAAATCATGCTTTTTGCATATTCAAGAATTCTACGATTTTTTAAAAATCTTTGGAATTTGCTTGACCCTGTGGTTCCACTGCTGATCAACCAGTGTTCATCAAATATTCTACTTAGTTAGTTAATTCAAATACCGATTCAAAGCTCACTCTCATTAATTATGAATAGCAGATTGTGAAAACATGTCAATATCGCCTGACTAGACATATAGACCTAGGTTTAGTGTCCTATTTCACCTAACTGTTACGAAGGTAATTGCCGGTCTTTTGTCTTCCTCTACTCAGAGGTGACATGTAGATATGGTCCTTGCATGGCATTCCGTGGACCCCAGAGACATTTCTTGACGTTTGCGGCACCCATTGGTAGGGTTACATGAAGTTCACAAACGGAGTTTGGAACTGACAAAATGGTGATGTGGGTAATACGCATTTGTGCAATTCTAATATAATCTTCGCTATTGGCCTAATTTTCTCAAATTTTGTGGATAAGAGATTACTAAATGGCCTGTGCTTTCCTATGGGGATACTCCTTTACAGATTGCACTCCGACCTCAGGATAATTTTAGCTTATTATAACGCCCACAATTGTAATGTGTGTGCTTTCCCTGGACTCAGATCCACATCTGGTTGTTGATTGTGTGCTCTTGACTTCTGAGTCCACTGCTTCAGCACCATCCACTTCCATGCTGTGCCCCATGCACTGTCCCCTTTGAAATACTCCACCTGCCCCTCTGACCCTCCTGCTCCTCATCCTCAGGCCTCCACCACTTCTTCATTTCACCTCCCCAGGATGACGTAACCAGAAGAGGCGTAAGGGAGCTCTATTCCCTGCTACATGATGTCCCACCATGGGACATAATGCTTCACTCTTGATGTGCACAACCCTAGATTGTGCTCTGCATGTGCTGGGAACAAGATACATTTCCATTAACCGTAGGGATTCATAGACCTAACTCAAGGAAACAGAGAATCAGTAAATGTTCTTTAGATGCTTCTATTGGAATGTGGAATCATTTTTTGGGGGTAATATAGCGCTGGTCACTAAAAGGCTTCTATAGAGGTGCAATGTTTTTATATATATATATATATATATATATTTATATATATATATATATTTATATATATCAAATGTTCAATAATTGTATTTAAAAACCTATCTGAATTGAGGTGATGATTAGGTGACTTATATGGTAATGATTAATGAAATACTCATCCAGCGGTAAAATATTTTAGGTCCAAAACAAAGAAGTTGACTTGTAACTTAAATTAGTTACAGCTTTACAACAAAATAAGATTTAAATGAGAAACATACTTTGGGCTCAATTTGCAAAGAGAAACCTATACACATAGATCTTCCCATACTTGGATTTATGCATATGATGGGACGGTAGATCTCTGCCTGGGTGGTATTTACCAACACCAGGTTGGAAATATCGACCCACTAGTAGGATCTACATGTCTCCAACCTTTTACAAAAAGAATAGAGACTCTTAGCAGTGAATTTATGACCATGTAGTTACTACTAGTAACTTTATGACACAGTTTCAAATCTATGTTTTTAGGCACAGATCTTCACCTCTACTATGAAACAATTAGAATGGATAAGCACACGTAAGCATCATCCACCTGACCTAAATAACACACACCTCACAAACAATTAACTTGCAAGCACTTTATTACAGCCCACACCCTAGCCTCTGTCCTCTTCATCTTGGACTATATTACGTTGCTTGACGATACTGAGCCTGAGACATGCTACACCTTGCTGGATGCAACTAACCATTCTTAAGAGGATGGGGAACGTCAGAGGGAAAGAGACAGGCCTTGTAGTTACCTGTTGAAAATTACATAGAACTGCATGCTCAGCTTCCATACACCTTCTGAGGAGTGGAGATAGTCACCATGTGGATGAGTTAGCAGACTCTGTTGGTGCACTGGGAATGCAGGTATGCACTCTGGGTGACATCAAAAGTGTCATGATAAGAGAAGGCAGGTGAAAGAGAAGTTTTCCAGGATTAAGGTGGCAAAGAGTCTTCTTGGAGGTGAATCTGGATCCTGTCTCCATCTAAGCCTTCTCAATCCCAAAGTCAGCTCACTCACTCTGCTACAGCCCCCACCCCTCTTCATAGGACCCAATTATGAGTCAGCCAGAGGGTAATTACCACATTGATTTGTGCTACGCCTGATCCAAAAGCATACCAATTTTTCTGGATGATAAGTCTAGCAGGAAAAATCACATGAGGATTTGGTTCCAGCAGTAGCCAAATCTCATTTCCCGTTTTTTATTTGACAGGCAGGAGCACAGAAAAATAAACTTTTGTTCCCTTTTTCTTCTTTCCTCTAGTCCATCCTTCTATATGATTTTATGACCTCAAGTCCCATGTGGTAAATCCCCACTCCATGGGGTGTTACTCATAATTGCAATGTGCTGGTGCCAATTTACTTCAGATTTACCCCTCTGCTGTGAGACTTGAAATCAGGGCTTTAGTGTACCTTTAATATTCATTTTCATTGCACTACATGATTATTTTATACAGCCCCCATATCAAGTGCATCAGTAACAACCACTGGAGTAGAGGTAACCTGCACTGTGGCAGGACAGACTCAAGCCCCAATTCTAAACATATGCCTACCAACAACCTAGATTTTCATAAGTGATATCAATGTCAGTAACACAATACAGAGACTTGTATATTTTTGTCATATCACAAAACTATCAATAATATCTCTAAAATATGTGTTGAGGCAAAAAGTATGAAGAGCATACTTATATTTTTAATGTATTATTTTCCCATACCTATCATGTATTTCAAGGTTTTGTGCTGTCTGCCCAGCCACCAACTGCTACTAACTCATCTTCTGCTCCAACAAGTGTGCCAACGTGAGCTCTGGCTACAGAGAACAGCAAGATGGCAAAGCCTGCCTGGCAAGTCTTTATCCAGATCAATATAAAAATGTACACCTGTATTTTTCACTTCTCACATTTCACAAGACAACACTTTTTCCCTCATTGGTTACAATTATCTGGCATCTCCCCAACAGAGAATCTTAGAATATGCATATAGTTTTCTACCTTCTTCTGTTAACAACTTACCCTCCTATAAAAGGGAAACGAACATAGACACACTCAAACTAAAGATATTCTTTGGGGTGATGGACTGATTTTGATGACTCTTGCTTTAGTATCACTTTAAACTAACATTTCACATGATTGGGGTAATGATACCTTGCAGTATAACCTTAAAAAGAAACCTGCCAATTTACTTGAAGGTACACACGTGTGGTTTGAGAAGAAGAAAGTCATCTTCCATAATGGTACTTTAATTTTTGAGGGCACTGACTATCAGTAGATACTCAGAATAGCTGTAGGCTCCAGATGTGACCCCTCTTATGCCAAACATTTATGGAATGTTTTGAGGGGTGCATGTCTGGGGCCCACTAGCTTCCTCATGGATTGACAAAATCTGTTATTGTGGGAACTGTATTGAGGATATCCTCATGATACGGACAGGTACGCTTGCAGAGCTAAGTGAGTCTTCAACTACGTGAACATCAATGAGAAAGAGATTGAATTTACTCTTAATTTCCACACTGATAGAATCTCACTTTTAGATGCAGAGTTTTACTGTAAGTAGGTCAATATGGGATGCAAAATGTATCATAAAGAGACATTCTGGTAATTCTGTTCACACTCAAAAACACAGATTCTCTTTGGAGAAATGAAATAGACCAAAAAAACTACAGTGAATAATGTGAATTTTTCAGAAACATTACCCACATGAAAACCAAATGAGATTTAAAATCAGAGGTTATGAAAAACAGGTGATCAAACGTTGATAGGATTTGTACACTAATTCTTAAGAATCATAAGAGTGCAAGTCAAAGGGAGGCCCTCGACTGACAACATCACATGGTGCTGGCTTACAAAAACTTATCAGAAGTTTAACAGACATTGGTAAATGTTAGCAGGAAATCAGGTGACATCATAATTGATAACCTAACACCTTGGTATTACATTTCCTAGAGGTATCATGATCAGAAACATATTGATTCCTACTTACCCTAGGAGAGATACCAACAGGAATCAGCTCCTATCACAGAAGAGTTCTTACTTCACATGTAGTAACTGCTCAATGTGCTCTTTCACGCTGGGTAAAAGACAGTCTTTCAAATCTAACACTAAGGCCAATTTAGAGATTAAAATGTATATCACATGTTCAACCAAATATGCCATTTATGCACTGGTTTGTAAATGTGGTAAGATTGTTAGTTGGAGCATGAGTACATCAGCGAAAGAACATTTTGCTGACCTTATCAGGGAATCTAAACAATGTGATACACTTTACCCTTTTGATGTAGGTTATAGAGCATATAAGACAGATGTCCAGGGCATTGATGTCAAGTGTCATGGAATTCTGCATATACTTAGAAGCCCAAGCATTGGTGACAGGGAACTTAGGCCCTCAATATGAATTTGGAGGTCCGTCCTGCAAAAACACCTGTGATGGTGGTCGAACCGCTGCAATCTTGGTGGTCCGACTGCCAGATTACGATCCTGGAGGTCGAACCACCAGGAGACCACCACCTCCACCAGGATCACGGATTCCAACGGATTGAAGGTGGTCAAAGTCATGGTCAGCTATGGCAGTGCTGAATTCGGCATCACTGTTATGAGCATGACTTTCATTTCCACCAGCCTTTTCATGTTGGGATCCCCACAATGAAAAGGCTGGCATAAAGGCAGAGTTGGGGGCCCCTACACTGCTCATGACCATGTCATGGGCAGTGCAGGGTCCCCCCCTGTCAGCGCCTTTGGAATGTGCACTGTCTGCAATGGCAGAGAGTGCACATTTCAAGGGTGCTGTGTGCGACAGCGTTGGCCTCGGCTCCCTGATACAGCAGCACTGTTTCCACCAAACTGACCAGAGGAAATATTGTAATACGATGTTTCCACCAGTCAGCTAGGTAGAAACATTGCAATACGGCGTGAGTGAGGCCGCTGGCTTAACACTGCCTCACCACTGCCGTATTGGAGTTGTGGTGGTTCAACTGCCTAGCTTGTAATGACACTATTAGTTTACACAGAAACTATGTTTTAAAAATATTTAAATTTTGAAGGCACTTTTGAAGGCAGTAGAAAGAGGAGAACAATAGTATCAATACTCCTCTGGGACTGCATTATTTTCTTCTGATGGACTAAGAATGACCAATTTATTCGGAAATTATGAATCAGTGTTTCTATAGCGATTAGAGTTGAATACTAAATACAGTAACCAGCATTCAGAGTGACATAACACATAACAGTGTGTGATTCAGACTTTTACACACCAACACTTAGGTGACACTTTATTCTGATCAGTTTGTATATTTTTTATACCTAGACAATACTTTGATGTCTTTGCATCTGGTACTTAATTTTTACCATGTTTGTATATATATATTAATAAAGATGGGAATGACATTTCTTCAAATCAGCCTCTCCATTGTTTTTTATGGCCTTATGGATTTTGAAGTGTGTACAAGATGGCGCCCACACAGTATGTCCCATATGTGATCCATGATACATCATTGAAACATCTGGGACTACCATTTTAGGCCCACATATTTTATTATTGTATACAAACTAACTGAAAAACCTTTTAGATCAACTTTAACAAGAATGCATTTGTTTTCCTACTAGTCATGAGCCTCCCTCTTTTCCAACTGTTTCTTTCTAGTAATTAGGAAGTACATGCAAGGGGGCAACTACATGAAATGCCACAACCATGAGCATTTTTACTCTTTGGATACTTCTTAGATTGTAATATGAGCATTCTAATATTTATTACCTTTGACATTGAGACTTGCTTATTCTATAAAAAATAATATATAATTAATTATCAAATTCTGACATGATTTTATTTTTCAGAGATTAAGAGATATACCCATGATTGTGCCCATATGGATCACCACCGTTATAAGTAAATTACTTTATGGGCACACCGTGTATTAAACTCTGAAATGGATTGACATTGAGTCACACCCACTACAAATTGGATAGCTATTTGAGCATCATCATCTATGACTTTTACAAGATGATGATGAAACTTTATACTTATGTAAGCCAAATTTAAGATTTGTGCCTTTTTGCTTTTTGCACAAAATGGCACAGGGAGGAAAAGCTACCAGCAAGAGCTATCTGCTACCACATGTACTACAGGGATACTATTCAGTGCAAGTGAGGATTATTTTAAACTTCCTCACAACTGCTTTAACTCCTAACAGAGCCCAGTCCGCTTTATGCTAGTACTGACCAATAATAATCCAACAATTTTGGGAAAAGGATAAGGGGTTACAGCCAGAGCTGCCAACTTTGGAACTGTTTAACCAGGTTTAAGTCACAGCATTGGCTCAATATCCTGTGAATCTGGCCAAATCACTTAAACTTCCCTCCCCATGCCTACAAAATTAATGTGACGTTTCGTAATGTAACGCCTGCTGAAATGAAGTGCTCCACTTCCTTTGGCTCATGTTTGCGATATAGAAAAACTGCAAAAAAAGGAATTGTATATCTCTCTCTCTCTCTCTCTATATATATATATATATATATATATATATATACACACACACACACACACACACATGGATATTATGTACAACATAGGCACTCCTTTTAATGTATTTGCCACCTCTTATCTTTGTGGACTCAATAGAGGATCTGAATTCAAGGTACTGACCTGTTCCCTGTTCACTTGACTGATTCTAAAAACACAAAAGCTTGTGTGAGTGAATTACTGGAGATACTAATTTGACACTCTTCTCACATTCAGTATAAGAATCAGGAGTTATTTAAAATCCATTGTTGTCTCATACAATAAGTGAGAATGCTAGGTATGAAGAGATCTGAGTCATCTGATAGTATTGATGCCAATGCCACTGATGCCCTCCCTGCTTTGCCCCTCCCACCTGCCTCAGCTCTCGACACTCGATCACCTAGCTCCCACTCCCATACTTTGTCCGTTCCAACTTTCCACCTCTTGACGAGGTGGGGGGTGAGATTCTACACATCCCACAGGATAATAGGTGCAGTTTTCAGAAGCTTTACAGATTTTACAGAGAATCCTAGAATCTATTTTATTGCTATTAGAAAAAAACAATAATAAATCTGAATAATTCTCTTCATATGATATCCTTTATATACGGATCTCTTAGCATCAACCGTGCTCCCTTGAGCACTTTTCAAACCCCAACAAACTCCTAAAAGTAAAAACGAATGCCTTTTATTAAATGGGTTCTCGACCATTACCTGTTACTCCTACTTTTATCACTACTAAAAGTATGGAAGCTCACACTGGGAATTAGTTCCATGAATAATTTTGAAAGAAATTGATCTACTACACAGGAGCAGGTTTTACATTTTTCTCATCTAACACCCTTTTATGGGAGTAGAGTCAAGTAGTTCTATTTCAAATGATATATATCTATACTATGTATTCACTAGTATTAACCATATATATATATATATATATATATATATATATATATATATACTGGAAGATGCAGGATCACAAGAAAACAACAGCCAGCCAGGGCAAAAATCTGGATCCCAAAGGATACAATGAGCCACAAGAAAATGTAATATCCAAGAAAGAAGTGACTCAAACAGATGATCTCACTAAAGAACAAAAATATATTTCTACAACGTTTCAGCTTCCACCTTCCTCAGGTAGTACAAGATTGTTTGCTCAGTGGCTGCACAGCTGACACTGGTGGATTTTCAAAAAGCATCTTGAGTGAAGATTCCAATTGGAATGTGGAATCAATGCAGTCCTGAGAACACTTCAGATATGCATAAATCAAGTGGTATTGTCAGTGATGTTCAGTCCATCTGGATGCAGTGATTTTAAACGGTACATCCAGAAATTTTCTTTGAAGTCCAGTAGTTCTTCCTTTAAAACATGTTCCACAGGGAAAATCTTCAAATCTGATAGTAAATGGTCCACAAGGTTAAAATGGTTGGCTACAGGCTGGTCAAGTTTCTTGTTAATTGTTGCCGATTTGTGGTTCCTGAATCGTGTACGGAGGTCATTTACAGTTTGACCTACATATTGTTTTTTACAGCTTTGACGTTGGCACTGAATCACATAAATAATGCATGTAGAGCGACATGTAAGATGCTGTCTTATTCCATAGGTCCTTTTTGTAACAGAGCTAGTTACTGATGATGTTTGTAAAATGTATTCACATGTGATGCACCTTTTGGAATCACAGCAATGAACTCCTGCATTTGTTACAGCTTGCTTAAGTTCAGCTCTCACAATAAGTGATCGTAAATTGGGAGCTCTGCGGTAAGCAATGACTGGCGGTTTTGGAAAAAGCTTTTGCAATTTTTCACAAGTAGATAGTAAGGGAAAAGTTGTTTGTATTATATTTCTGTATTTGGGAGCTGATGGATGATAGTCAACCACAAAAGGGATTCTGTCACTTTTGTTTCTTCTGTTGTTATTCCAAATAAGTGCTTCGCTGGGTAACTGCAAAGACTTGTCAATGTGTTGCAGAATGATATTCAGAGGATAGCCTTGCTTTTTAAATAATCTAACAAGCTCCTGTAAATGGCCTTTACAAGTGTCTTCATTGCTGCAGATGTGTCTTATTCTGAGTGCTTGGCTGTAGATGATGCTAAGTTTAGTGTGGCGTGGGTGACATGAAGTCCAGTTTAGATACAAATGAGCATCTGTAGGCTTGTGGTACAGATCAGTTATAATTTTTTGTTCATGAATGGTGAGTAACACATCCAGAAAAGGGAGATGACTCTTCTGTGTAGTGTTGCTGCCAGTGAATTTGATGGTAGGATGGATACTGTTGATAAAAGTTGTAAATTGCTCAAGTGTTCTGCTTCCTGCATTCCATATTATAAACATGTCATCAATGTATCTTAGCCATACCAGTGGTTTGATGTTAGAACTCGCAAGTATATAGTCCTCCAGTTTTCCCATGAAGATATTTGCATAGGAAGGAGCCATCCGAGTGCCCATTGATGTCCCTTGTATCTGCAAATAGTGTTTACCATTGAAAAGTTACCCAGTTACCCAGGGAAGCACTTATTTGGAATAACAACAGAAGAAACAAAAGTGACAGAATCCCTTTTGTGGTTGACTATCATCCATCAGCTCCCAACTACAGAAATATAATACAAACAACTTTTCCCTTACTATCTACTTGTGAAAAATTGCAAAAGCTTTTTCCAAAACCCCCAGTCATTGCTTACCGCAGAGCTCCCAATTTACGATCACTTATTGTGAGAGCTGAACTTAAGCAGCTGTAACAAATGCAGGAGTTCATTGCTGTGATTCCAAAAGGTGCATCACATGTGAATACCTTTTACAAACATCATCAGTAACTAGCTCTGTCACAAAAAGGACCTATGGAATAAGACAGCATCTTACATGTCGCTCTACATGCATTATTTATGTGATTCAGTGCCAACGTCAAAGCTGTAAAAAACAATATGTAGGTGAAACTGTGAATGACCTCCGTACACGATTCAGGAACCACAAATCGGCAATAATTAACAAGAAACTTGACCAGCCTGTAGCTAACCATTTTAACCTTGTGGACTATTTACTATCAGATTTGAAGATTTTCCCTGTGGAACATGTTTTAAAGGAAGAACTACTGGACATCAGAGAAAATTTCTGGATGTACCGTTTAAAATCACTGCATCCAGATGGACTGAACATCACTGACAATACCACTTGATTTATGCATATCTGAAGTGTTCTCAGGACTGCATTGATTCCACATTCCATTTGGAATCTTCACTCAAGATGCTTTTTGAAAATCCACCAGTGTCAGCTGTGCAGCCACTGAGCAAACAATCTTGTACTACCTGAAGAAGGCGGAAGCTGAAACGTTGTAGAAAAATATTTTTGTTCTTTAGTGAGATCATCTGTTTGAGTCACTTCTTTCTTGGATATATATATATATATATAAATATGTATATATATAGTTAATACTAGTGAATATATATATATATATATATATATATATATATATATATATATATATATAGTTAATACTAGTGAATACATAGGACAGGAATCCTTCAATAATGATGAGTCTTCTTGGGCCTGGCTTTTTGGACAGCTAGATGCTAATAATAAACAAGCATTTGTAATGCAACGGGTCTCGCGTTTGCTCGCGTTAGAGCTATTAGCATTGTAAACTCCTAAATGGACTTTTCTTGGCACATAAACTAATAATGAAAAGTAAACCAGTTTCACATATGCGAGCTGATGGGCACCATGAGCATTAAGGAGACACAGAAAAGGAAATAGAAGTTTGCTCGCAGTGAAACTTATCGACAAAAGTGCAATTATCCATTTTACCGGCAAAAGTGCAATTATCCATGTAACCAGCAAAAGTGCAATTATCCATGCAACAGGGTCGATGTCATGCAAAGAGTTTGACTACTGCCCAGCGAAATTGCGCTGCGCAGGAAATGAAAAGATAAAGTAGTCTAGAAACCAGCTGAAAACACAGAGCCTCATATGTTTTCATTAGTTTACCAGTGCTCTTGAGGCGGGCTAAACACCGGAAAAAGGCATGGCGTGTGCATGCCTTTCACAAATGGAATCAATCGATTTTTAAAAGACAAGCCCATGAACTAATGAAAGTGACGGTGTGATACGGGCGTAGTTAGAAGCCCACAGAGAGACTACAACATGGTCCAGAGCCCCTCCGCGTGCTATACCCTATAAAGGGTTTCTAAGTTGCCTTTTTAGCAAGAACTTTCAGCTTCTATCCTGGAATTTAGAGATCATAAAAAGTGAAAAAAAGTAATTTTCTTACCAGTTTAAAAGCATCTATCATTTGTCTACAATAGACCTAGTCCTCTAAATACATTAGATCTTGATAAATACTATGTAATCAATAAATTTGCATTGTTCTCTAGTAAAAGCCATACAAAGGGAAGCTTAGCTTTATTACTATCAATAATGTACAGATGGAACTTTGTGTCTCTAGTAGTGCTGAGTAAATATATACAACGCACGAAAAAAACTGCTGGGTCAAAACCTTTATAACAAAAAATCACTTCTCCTATGTAGTCTTTATGCACCATCAGGTAAGGAAAATGATGTGATATTGGTCAGTTCTTTCGATTTTATTGAAAGGACAATCAAAAATTACTCCAGTTTTCAGATTGTAATCGTGGGAGACTTTAATGTTAAAATATCTAATAATCTCTTCCAAATAAAGAGATAGATAATGCCTGGAACATTTAGCACTTTACGACAGAGGGACTTTAAGGTGCCTTTCCTGATGTAGGGGAGGAGGGGGCAACACCACCTGATACCGCTTCAAAGCGTGACACGCTTCCAACTCCACCAACAGCGGGCCCATCTGCGCCTGTCAGAGCCCGGAAAAGGCTGGGCCACCCACTTATGTCTGTAATCCAGCTGCAAGAATGGTAAAGCAAAAATACACATGTAACATAAGTGTGGTTGAGTCAAAGGTTGCTCATAAGTGCCCGTCCATTATGAATTTCTTACTTCAGTGGTTGGGGCCTATTGGACTTTTTGGCTTACGCAGGGTCATCCCCAGTCTTTTTGCCTCCTTCCTCCTGGTTTTTCTGACCTCTAGCTGTTGGCTCTAGGACTCTGAGCACTTTAGCACTGCTGACCAGTGCTAAAGTGCAGGTGCTCTCCCATCTAAAGTTGGTATGATTGGCTTATACCTAATTGGCATATTTAATTTACCTATAAGTCCCTTGTACAGTGGTATCTCTATACCCAGGGCCTGTAAATTAAATACTACTAGTGGCCTGCAGCGCTGCTTGTGCCACCCACTGAAGTAGACTTTCAAACCTGTCTCAGGCCTGCTAGCGCAGGGCCTGTGTGCGCAGTTTTTTGCCACAGGGACCTGGCATCTAAATTTACTTGCCAGGCCCAGAACTCCCCTTTTACTACATGTAAGTCACCCCTAAGGTACGCCGTAGCTAGCCCTATGGGCAGGGTGCCATGTATGTAGAAAGGCAGGACATGTGCCATATTGCATGGCCTGTCCTAGTAGTGACAAACAGCCTAACTTGGTGTCTCACTGCTGTGAGTGCTGCCTTCTCATTGGAGTGCATTAGAAATGCCCTGCCTTATGTGTAAAGGGTATTGTCTGATATATGAGGGGTAGCGTAGGCGTGTTTGGTATGGTTGTGATGGTGATAATAAATACTGCTTACTGGTGTGGGTGTATTTTTTATTACTATCACAGAACACTTCTAGAAAGTGCACATTTATCTGTGCTTATGACTCTGGTGTTTTGCAGCTTGACTCCAATCCACGTCTGAGCAGAGTGACAGTTGGGGCTTTGTGCATACTTTTCAGACAGCCTGTACACAGGGAGGGTGGAGGTGTCACAGAGGTGCGTCTGCATACTGAATAGTCTTCCTGGGCTGAGAGACGGGAGAGGCGGGGCACACCTGCATTTGTAAAGACTGTGCCCTGGCCTCACACAATAGGGCCGTTAACCCCCCACTGATGTTTGGAGCCTGTAATGAAAGGAGAGAGGGGGCACTCCCAGAACCAGTTGTAACTGGCTGGAACCTCCTCTCCCCACCATTGTAAAACACTGTAAGAACATAAGTACAGGGGATTTGTCCCCACAATTTGGAGACACTTGGAATCATCTTGGAACTGGACACCAAAGGCTAAAAGAACTCACCAGGAACTGCCATGGACTGCTGCTGCTGTGCTGACCTGTGACCTGCCTGGTCACTGTGAAGGACTTGCCACTTGCTGCCTTTCCCTTGTGATGGCCTGTAGCTGGGCCCTCCACCTGAGGACCTTGTCTTAAGATTCGGCTCCCCAGGGGCAGGGTGCTGTGGCCCCTGACCCCTGCATCCATTTCTTCATGAGGGGTGCTTCTCCGTGGTTGAGGCTGCCATAGCACTGATTGCAGCGCGCTTATGGAGCCTTGGGAGCTCGTAGGCTCCTTGCTGTATTGTGCCCCTTTAAATAAGATCACCGCAGCGGCCCGGGAAGCTGGAAGAACACTCGCGCACTGCATCGGGTGCAGGCGAGTGTCTGCTCGGGCCCCAGGAGGGGTCCGATCTTCTTGTGGCTTCACGGCAGGACCAGGGGAAGGCGCGGGGAGTGCCCCCTTCCCCCTGGCCTCTGCGTTAGAAGCAGGACGCTCCTTTTCTGCTGTTAGGTAAAACGGGCATTATTGTGGTCCCCCCCTTGGTGGAAGTGCCTGTGGAGGCCCGGGGGGGCCCCCAGAGATCGCAAGCTCCCGGGAGGGGCCTGTCATTAAACCGGAGGGGGTGCATGGTGCCCCCCTCCTGCCCTAAGTTGTTTTTGCTGGCTTGTGTTGAGGCCCTGGGGGCCCCCATTAATCACGGTCCACTGAGGGGCCTGTCTATAAAAGAGAGGAGGTGCATGTCGCCCTCCTCTGACCCCAGAGTATAAGGGAGGCCCCCGTTTTGCATATAGGAGCGCCGTGGGCCCCATTGTTCGCCTTCTAGGCACTGGAGGTGCCTTCATCCAACCAGGTACTGTTTAAAGGACCAATATAGTTGCAATCCAAAGTTCTTTCTACAGACTTTTGTTTGATTCATATATTACCTACCTGCGTTTGATGTTTTTACATATGTGTATGCAAATGTTCCTTTTATGGACATGCTTGCTAATATGTTTTTCTAACTTGCCATATGTTTTCTAATGTTCCTACTATGGGCATTTTATGATATTCTCATGACGAGTGCTGTGATGTAATACGTGTTTTCCTGACTACTGCTTATGTTGCAGAATACTGAGTAACCTGTGTGTTATGTGTGACTACTGCTAGTTTGCAGAGTAACTAATGTGTAACGTTCTGACAACTGCTAAGGAAGCAGGATAGTACTGATATGTAATGTTTGGTCTGATAATTGCCTTGTGTACAATACAGTATATTTTCATATAATCTGGTGTTGTGTTTCCTTTGTGGTGGGGATATTGCGTCACGTGTGTGTTGTGCAAACGCTTTACACATTGCCTCCGGGTTAAGCCTGACTGCTCGTGCCAAGCTACCAAGGGGGGAGCAGGGGTTATCTTGGACGTGTAACTCCCTTGCCCTGAGTAGAGTGGGTAAGTTCTGCCTGGCTGAGGTGCATACCCTAGCCAACCAGAAACCCCATTTCTAACATTGGTTGTCAGCGGTGAGGATAGGACTTGCGCTTGCACAATACCATTGTGACTCATTATTTCACTACAAGGATTGCGTTTAGACCATCACATGTTTGGCTTATCTTAATTTTCTCTCTTTGGTCATTTTTCCTGTCTTCAGTTCTCATGCTTGGGTATTGTGGTTGTCACATTTGAGTTATTTGTACCTTTTCAAGATGGGGCTTACCTTTGATTTAGAGGACCTGCCGTTTTACACGCAGGAGGAATTAGAGGGGTTCTGTAGAGAGAGAGGGCTGCCTGTAGAAGGGGACCTCAGGAGATCTCTGAATTTCTTTGAAAGGTTTGTGACATATACCTAGGGAGGGAGTGTGCTTAGGGGGTACCCAGAGGATCCTGAGTGTAGCGAGGGTTCCCAATGGGAGGGCTCCCAGACCTCATCCCTAGAGAGTGGTAGAGAGACTGATCAGGAGGGTGACAATGACCGGTTGGGGACGCCAGTTGATAGGGAAGGCCCCAGTGATAGGGAGTCCCTTGCTGGGTCCAGTGTAAGAAGCAGGGCTACCTCTCATTCCTTGACGCCTGATGAGCTAAGAGATAGGCGGGATGAGACGGACCTGAAGTTTCAGTTAGCGCGCTTAGCTGTTGAGGAGAGAAGGGCTGAGGTAGAGAAGGCCTTAGTACAGGAGAGAATGGCAGAGGCAGAGAGGGCCTTTGCCAGAGAAAGACTCGCTCTAGAGTGCAGTCTGAAGGTTCTGGACTCACCAGCGCTGCAGGTGGAGTCCAATGGTGGCAGCAATGTACAGTGCTGTAGCAAAGATGTTCCTCACATAACCATAGATCTGGTACCTAGGTTCCAAGAGGGGGGTGACATACGTCAGTGGTTAAAGGAATATGAGAGGGCTCTGGTAGAGCGCAGGATCCCTGAGAAGGATTGGGGAACTGGCCTAGGAAGCTTTATTCCTGAGTAGGGGAGGGATGCCCTACTGACTCTAGAAGAGAGTGACAGGGAGGGGTACTCCACTATGAAGAACGCACTGATTGAGAAGTATGGTTTAGGGCCCTAAATGTGGAGATCCAAAGTGTTGAAGAAACACTGGGCATAGGGGTGGATACTTACACATTGAGTCTGGTTCAGCTGCCGAAAAGGAATACATGAACATCAAAGAGAAAGAGATTTATTTACTCTTAATTTCCACACTGATAGAATCTCACTTTAAGATGTAGAACTTTACTGTGGGCAGGCGTATATAGGATTCAGAATGTATCATAATGAGGTATTTTGGTATTTCTGTTCACACTCAAGGACACTGACTAATGTGATTCCCTTTGGAGAAATGATATGGCTGCCGAAAAGGAATAGATCTGAGGTGGGGAAGGCATAAGATAAAGGAGATGCCCTCTAACAAGCAGAAGCTGCAAAAGGGATGACTACTATTTGGGAACCTGTGATAGCGAAGGTTCAACCACCTGCTAGAATGTCAGCAATTGGTTGGGTCCCACCAACCAAGAGAAAAAGAAGAAGGACATAGGGACAAAACCTAAAACTGGCATGGTGAAATCTGCCAAAAACATAGATTCTAATTCTGTTTTGTCTTCTGTGCCCCCCCCCTGACTTTACCTGCGGGAATATTGAGCTCTCCCCTTCTCTTGCAATAATTTATTATTGGAGCCTTTGTTCGAAAACCTGCTGAATGAAGTTCTGAATGTAAACCAAAATGTTATGGAGACTGTTCAAGTAAAATTAGTGACCTTAGAAGCTACTGTTAGCAAGTTGAATTCTTCAGTATGTGGGAATTCGGGTAGCACAAGTGAACACCAGTCTAAAGCTCCTTAAGAAGTCAATTGTATATACAATGTGCATGGTATGAACCACCCAAATTCCTAACAGAATACGTATAGACCCGACAGGCACTCTATAAGCACTGAGATGCCAGGGAATAATCAAGAAACTGTCTATTACAATAAAGTCAACACGTAGGAGTAGGATGGCAGAAAATAACATGGAAGGAGAAGGAATTCAAAGTCCTTTTCTTCTTATATGGTCGACCCATCTCCTGCCCCATTAGATCGGAATAGTGTCTTTGGTTGCCCCGTCTTACCCTGGTTAGTAGGAGGGAAAACAACTGCAGACTACAACTCCCCCACAAATCCTCTCCTTTGGTGGCAATTCTGGTAGATGTTCATGCCATTGAAGCCGGGCGTAATTGAAACCACTCCTGAGCTTATTCGTAAGGTCACACTTTTGTGCAACAGTCAACTGGGCAAGAGCAAGATCATGACTGATCACATTATAATGGTCAAAAGAGTGGTTTGGGTGGGCTATAGGGAGAAAAGTTGGAAGAGGGATTGTATTTTCATCAATTTTAACTAGCCTGACTTATAAGGAATCATAATACACAAGGCAGGCTATTCTAGTTACTTCCCCATGGGGATAAAATTGGTACTATTGGGCTTTTTCTATTGTCCAGGGGGCACTTTCTGGGCTGAGAGCCCAGCAGCAAGTGTGGTATCTACACGAGGCCCAGAGACCAGTTTTTCCTCTCAGGGAAAGGATAATCTAGAAAATGTGGGTGTTGGTCCCACAGGGAATGTCCCACTTACATGTAGCTCGGGCTTGAGGGTGGTGAGCTGGAACATAGCAGGATTGAATAATAAAAGAGCAGATGAGAGGTGGCTCAATTCATTGAGGGAACAGCACATAGTAGGCATACAAGTAACCTGGGACACGTATAACTCTTTCTTATATGGATGGGTATTCCTCCTTTTTCTTCCCAGCCAACACTCCATGGCAGAGCCATAGGGGGACTAGTGACTACTGAGTATCTTTAAAACTCCCATGCAAATCTATACAGCTAGACATGGGCTCTAGCAATTTGCTGGCGACACAGCTAAACTTTATGTAAGCACCCTTCCTCATGGTGGTTAATTGCTACAACTCTTTTACCCATGCAGAGCATGGGAAACATCAGCTGGCCTTGAAGTGCTTTTTAGAATTGTATGTGGAAAATCATGTTCACCAATATAAGTTGCTTTTTTAGGAGATTTTAACAATCATCCATATTATTTTATGTGTCATTATAAAAAGGATTCATCTACAGAATGTTTTAATCAAAGTCACTTTGAGCACATAAGGCAACAACTTCTACTTACTAATATTATGGCTGAATTCTACCTGGTACAGGAGATAAGGGGACACCCCCAATTTTACAGGTAGGTATTCCTGCTCGATTATTGATTATATGTTTGTTTCAGCCCCATTAGTGCGGTCTGTCTTACATTTTGAGGTAAAATGAAACCAATTTATCTACCACCATCCCTTCGTTTGACCATAGATTGGAGAATAAGGGAGGGAGGCAAACTACCAACAGGTCCAAGGCGTCCTGACATCTCTCCGAGCCTCAATCATGCAGATTGAAGTGGAATAAGGTCCCCTTGAAATCCTTTTTAATCTTCAAGGTGTCTGGGGGCAAGATATCAGCCTGTGTTTAGATGGTGCAACACAAGCCGATGCCCTGATGAGCCCATTTAGCAGGATTTATAACTATGTTTCAAATAGTCGAATGAGGGGGAGTAGTAAATGGAAACATGGAGGGGAAAGATTGTTTGATTATAATTGTTCAAAATGTTGAATGAGGAGGAGTATTAAATTCAAACATGGAGAGGAAAGATGGTTTGATTATAATTGTTCCTAAGCTCATCAAAGCCTGTTCTTAGCCCGAAAGGCCATACCTAGGAATCAGGTGTTGATAGCATCCTCTAGGGAGAGTTATAAGTGAGCCCTAGTAGTTAGAAAAAATTAAATTAAAAAAGACGCCGGGACCAACTACTTCAGACTGATGTCCTGAAAAACAGTGCTAGATTTTGGGAAATTGTGAACCAGACTTTTTTTAATGGTGCGTCTAACTGTTTTGTAAAATGTACAATTATTTAAGATATGTGGGTTATGCATTTTAAGGAGATCTATGGGAGTAGAACAACAGATGTGATAAAAAGCCAGAGTGAAGACTTAGCAGGGTATTTCAAGTTGATGTTCTCTGAGGAGGAAGGTATAGAGGCTTGTCTAATGGCAAGGCATTGGGCCCTGATGGGGTACCAGCAGGTTTATACAAGACAGACCCCAGGTATTGGGCTAAAATCTTAACTAATGTCTTAAATGCTACCTACACCACTGGTATACCCTCGTCCTGGTCTAGATCTATTATCCCAGTCTTCAAGAAAGGCACCTGAGATGACCCATGATCCTATAGACTGATCTCTCTTACTGATTCAGTAGTGAAGGTAATGGGGAAAGTGATTCTCTTGAGGCTAACCCCTTGATTGAACCAAAATAATCTTTAGGTTCAGGCCTGGGAAAAGCATGTTAAATCAGTGCCTGAACCTGCAGTTAGTCATTGGGAAATACACTTTAGCCTAAAGGGGTAGTTTATACCTAGCCTTTATGGACTTAACATCAGCCTTTCAAAGGGTCTATAGGGTGAAGTTATGGTTAATCCTTATCAATTATGGGTATAGATTGCATGATTGTGTACTCTTTGCATGATCTACATACAGATTTATCTACAGTTGTGAGATTTGATTAGGCAGGAAATATTTCCTCGCCCTTTAGTGCACACAGGGTGGTCAGACAAGGTTGCATCTTAGTCCGACTTTGATTTACACATCACATTAATAACCTAAGTGAAGTTTGTAAAGATATTCCATGAGCAGGGTTACAGGCAATACCAACACTTTTATATGCAGAATATGCAGTGTTGCTACCAAGAAACAGTTGTGGGGCTTCAGCTACTTTCTAAAACCTTTGTCAGTTTCAGGAACACTCTGGATCTGAACACTAAGGGGGTCATTCCGACCCCGGCGGGCGGCGGGCACCGCCCGCTGGGCGGAGACCACCAGAAGACCGCACCCCGGTCAAATGATCGCGGCGGTCATTCTGACTTTCCCGCTGGGCTGGCGGGCGACCGCCAAAAGGCCGCCCGCCGGCCCAGCGGGAAAGACCCAGCAACGATGAAGCCGGCTCCGAATGGAGCCGGCGGAGTTGCTGGGGTGCGACGGGTGCGGTGGCACCCGTCGCGATTTTCAGTGTCTGCCAAGCAGACACTGAAAATCTTGCTGGGGCCCTGTTAGGGGGCCCCTGCACTGCCCATGCCAATGGCATGGGCAGTGCAGGGGCCCCACGACACCCGTTCCCGCCAGCCTCTTCCTGGCGGTGTAAACCGCCAGGAACAGGCTGGCGGGAAGGGGGTCGGAATCCCCATGGCGGCGCTGCTTGCAGCGTCACCATGGAGGATTCCTTTGGCCAGGGGAAAACCGGCGGGAAACCGCCGGTTTCCCTTTTCTGACTGCGGCTTTACCGCCGCGGTCAGAATTGGCCAGGAAGCAACGCCAGCCTGTTGGCGGTGCTTCAGTGGTCGTTGGCCGCCAGGGTCAGAATGACCCCCTAACTATGCCCCGTTTGACATTATGGTGATAGGACACAAAAGTAAAGTCTGTGGGAAGTGTGTTATTGAGGGAACTGAAATCACCAGAATGGATACCTTCTCCTATCTAGGGGTCTATATGATGAAAGAAGTAGCTGGGTTCTGCTCAAAAAGGAAAAAAGGAATGTAATGGACAGATTTGTAGCATCTGTTTTCGATTTTGCCAGCCGACTGGGTGCTTATCAATCTAAATGTATCTCACTGACGAGCAACATTTGGGGATATAAGGATGCCAGGGACTTGCAGACTGTACTGAACAAATGTATGAGACATCTTCTCTCAGTCCCACAAACTACCATTTCCTATATATTCCACAAAGACCAGGTGTCGGGTATAACTTGGACCTCTTAGCATTATCCCCCCTATTAAGAAGGATTGGGATCTGGATAAATGCTGAATTAGAATTAAATTAGACAATCATTATGGATTGTATGTCTTTGGAAAAGGATAACTCTATACTGTGGCTAAATTATATTAAATGTGCAGTTGATAAGTTGGGATGGTCAGAAGAAATTAGAAAGTCGGATTTAAGTTGATAAAAAAAAAAAAAAAACTCTGTTGCTCAAGCCAAGCAAGAAGTATGTGAGCTTAGCAAATCCTCAGTATGCACCCACATCTTATTAAAGATGTGCCCAGCAACAGAGCCTTATTTAATGTATTGTGGTTACAAATCCCTATCATCACTTTCTAATACCGAGATTTAGGTTAAACCTAGTGCATTGGTTGCTGGCAGATACCCAGGGGAGGAACAAAGGGGGTCATTACAACATTGGCGGTATAAGGCGCCTACCGCCGTACAGAAGACCGCCAATACACCGCCGCGGCCGCGGTAGACCGCCACAGCTATTATGACACACATCACGGAATCCGCCGAAATTCAGACACCCACATAATACCGCCACACCAAAGGTCAGCGATAAACATGCGGAAACAAATCCTCCACCTCCACGCCAACAGAAACACGCCCATGCTATTACGACCCACGAATCCACGCAGCGGTCTTTCAACCGCGGTATTCCATTGGCGGTACACACCGCCGCACTCAAAATACACACACTTCTACAAAACACCGCCACATTGGACAATTCCAAATACACACACCTGATACACATACACACCACTCCCAAACATCCAATACAATATAAAACACACACCCACATCACCCACAAACCCCTACAACCAGAATTTCTGAGAGAAGGCCAGAGAGTCAGCAGAGAATAGACAATCCCATCACACAGAGGCACACAACACCATCACCCACGCAACATCCAAGCACAAAACACCACATACCACCACACTCACCACACTCATCAACACATACACCACCCCACACATCACACACACCACCCCATGGCACGCCAAAGACACCCCCGCTTCTCCGAGGAGGAGCTCAGGGTCATGGTGGAGGAAATCATCCGGGTAGACCCACGGCTATTTGGCTCACAGGTACAGCACACATCCATAGCCAGGAAGATGTAGCTATGGCAAAGAATAGTGGACAGGGTCAACGCAGTGGGACAGCACCCAAGAAATAGGGAGGACATCAGGAAGAGGTGGAACGACCTACGGGGGAAGGTGCGTTCAACGGTATCCAGGCACCACATCGCGGTACAGCGGACTGGCGGCGGACCCCCACCTCCTCCCCCTCAAATAACAACATGGGAGGAGCAAGTCTTGACCATCTTGCATCCTGAGGGCCTCGGAGGAGTCGTTGGAGGAACAGACACTAGTAAGTCTAATCTTAACCATCATAACCCCCACCCTACCTGCATGCTATCACACACCCCCACCATCACACCCTCCCCTATCACCCCAAATCCTCACCAATCTACCCATGACACCAACCACCCATCCCAACCCCAAGACCTGCATGACATAACTAAGCATGGACACCCATCACCAAAGCATGCCCACTGCACAGACCCAGAACACCCCACAACCATCAGCACACAAGCCCCCACAAAGGAATGCCTGAACTGGGGTTCACGCACACCCAACCATTGCACACCATGAAACACACACATGCAATAATCATGTACTTATACCCCCGCAGGAACCAGAAGGAACCTCACCACACCAGAGGGTCCAGACAACACCACTCCACCCCCAGAAGAGGCCCACAGTGACAAACACAGCTCTGCCCTACTGGATCTTAATGACCAGCCCGGACCATTGTGGGCCTCAGGACAGTCGGTTCCCCTTGCCCAGCCACAGCCCAATACCGAGCTTACACCCTCTGGTAGCCACAGCGATGAAATGCCCACCACCTCCGCCGGCGCTAGTGGACAGGACGCCCCGCCACAGGACCAACACACCAGCACCCCATCCCCTGCAAACGGACAACCACCACGCAAGTGGGCCCTGAGATCCAGGAACAGGACAGAAATATGGCAAGACCTCTGCCAGGAAATAAGACCACCCTGATTGTCCCCCCACTGTCCCACTTTGTTACCCTGTCCATACTTAAACTGCCCCAGCTCCACTTCCTATGCCCAGATGTGCAATGTACCTGTGAGACTAATAGACTGGACTCTGCCATGGACATTCCTCCACCATCACCCATCACCATTTTACAACCCTCCTTCATTTTTTAGCACTTAAATAAACACCCTTGAAACACACAAAAAAATGTAGTTGGTCTATGATTTGTAAATCTGTATCATCAATTACAGTTTCATAATGGGTTACCCATTGGAAGGCTAACATACCTATGTCACACATCACAAGCCCTTCAAGGATGCAAACAGTTGACACGTAGGTTACCACATTTGTGAAACTGAAATGGAAGGGGACAACTCAGTTAACAAATAGTGAGTGAAATGTCGGTACAGGATAGAGGTAGATGTGTGAAAGTTAATGTAATGTTAAAAATGAAAATGTTCTCACCTGTGTGTCACTGGAAATATTGCTGTATGACTGACTCCCTGTTGTCGTTTTCGTCTTCCTCAGCTTCATCCTCATCACTGTCCACAGGCTCCACAGCTACCACAACACCGTCATCTGGATCATCCTCCTGCAGAAAAGGCACCTGACGTCGCAATGCCAAATTATGGAGCATGGAGCAGTTGATGATGATGTTGCACACCTTCTTCGGTGAGTAGAATAGGGATCCACCTGTCATATGGAGGCACCAGAACCTGGCCTTCAGGAGGCCGAAGGTGCGCTCGATCACCCTCCTAGTCCGCCCATTGGCCTCATTGTACCGTTCCTCTGCCCTGGTCCTGGGATTTCTCACTGGGGTCAGTAGCCATGACAGGTTGGGGTAACCAGAGTCCCCCAATTGCCATACACGGTGCCTCTGGAGTTGACCCATCATATCAGGGATGCTGATATTCCGCAGGATGTAGGCGTCATGCACAGAGCGAGGGAACATAGCATTTACCTGCGAGATGTACTGGTCTGCCAAACAGACCATCTGGACATTCATCGAATGATAACTCTTCCTGTTCCTGTACACCTGTTCACTCCTGCGGGGGGACCAGAGCTACATGGGTCCCATCAATGGCACCTATGATGTTGGGGATATGTCCAAGGGCATAGAAGTCACCTTTCACTGTAGGCAAATCCTCCACCTCAGGGAAAATGATGTATCTCCTTACGTGTTTCAACAGGGCAGATAACACTCTGGACAAGACGTTGGAAAACATAGGCTGGGACGTCCCTGATGCCATGGCCACTGTTGTCTGAAAAGACCCACTTGCAAGGAAATGGAGTACTGACAGCACCTGCACGTCAGAGGGGATTCCAGTCGGATGGCGGATTGGTGACATCAGGTCTGGCTCCAACTGGGTACATAGTACCTGGATTGTGGCACGGTCAAACCTGTAGGTCAAGATTAAGGGGGTCATTCCGACCCCGGCGGTCAAGGACCGCCGGGGTCGGCGGGAGCACCGCCAACAGGCTGGCGGTGCCCCGCAGGGCATTCTGACCGCGGCGGTTTGGCCGCGGTCAGAACAGGAAAACCGGCGGTCTCCCGCCGGTTTTCCGCTGCCCTCAGGAATCCTCCATGGCGGCGCAGCTTGCTGCGCCGCCATGGGGATTCCGACACCCCATACCGCCATCCTGTTCCTGGCGGTTCGCCCGTCAGGAACAGGATGGCGGTATGGGGTGTCGTGGGGCCCCGTAAGAGGGCCCCACAAAGAATTTCAGTGTCTGCTGAGCAGACACTGAAATTCGCGACGGGTGCAACTGCACCCGTCGCACCTTCCCACTCCGCCGGCTCCATTCGGAGCCGGCTTCCTCGTGGGAAGGGGTTTCCCGCTGGGCTGGCGGGCGGCCTCCTGGCAGTCGCCCGCCAGCCCAGCGGGAAACACAGAATCACTGCGGCGGTCTTCAGACCGCGGAGCGGTGTTCTGTCGGGGGAACTCTGGCGGGCGGACTCCGCCGCCCGCCAGAGTTAGAATGACCCCCTAAATGTCTCTCTTCCATTGTCAACAGGTCCACCAGCGGTCGGTACACCGGAGGATTCCGCCATCTTCTCATATGTCCCAGCTGACAGTGCCTACGAAGGACAACAGCGAAGAAACAGTCACTATTCCTCCAGGTATGCACCCACAGTCACACACAAGACTACACCAGACAATAAACCCTTCCTGTATGTGTGTTGAGTGTAGGCCTCAGTATGTGTGACGCAGTTGAAAATGAATCCATGTGGGCCCCTGAAATGGCGGCTGTCTGACCTCTAAACTGGGACAATGGGATTATGGGGTAACAGCGCTGGCGTTGCACACCGTCGCGGTAGGCGGTCGTAGAGCGCGGCGCAATGCTGCATTGGTTAACATTGGACCCTATGGGTCCCAGGAGCCAATGAACAGGTGTGCCGGCGGTGGTGATGCGCCCCGCCGCGGACATCACCGCCGCGGACGTCACCGCCATTTTCTATCAGTTCAATCACTAGATACCTGACCTTCGACAGGAGAGGACCTACACTGCTAGTGCTGCTGTGACCTCGGTCTGGAAGCGACGATGGCTGCTGCGTCTGGGGAAAGGGCCCCTACCTTCACTGCACAGGAGTTGGAGAAACTTGTGGATGGGGTCCTCCCCCAGTACATGCTACTCTACGGTCCTCCAGACCAACCGGTTAGTACACAGGGAGCACGTTGTAGGGGCTAGGCCTGGGTGGACAGGGCTGGGTGGAAGAGGGAAGTGGGCAGAAGTCATAACACAGTAAAGCATGGGAATAAATGGCCCACATGGTCAGAGTATGGAGGGGGCCACACACATAGATGGTGCAATTGGTAATGACTGTTCCTCTTCCCTTGTGCATGTCATGTAGGTCAGCGCCCACCAGAAGAGGGACATTTGGCGTGCCATCGCCAAGGAGGTCCGGACCCTGGGGGCCCACCAGAGACGGGGCACCCACTGCCGGAAGAGATGGGAGGACATTCGCCGCTGCAGCAAGAAGACGGCGGAGGCTCAGCTGGGGATGGCCTCCCAACGTGGGAGGGGTGCCCGTCGTACCATGACCCCCCTGATGTTCCGGATCCTGGCGGTGGCCTACCCGGAGTTGGATGGGCGCTTAAGGACATCACAGCAGACACAAGGGGGTGAGTACAACCTCATTCTGCGGACTTTGCGGGCAGTGGTGGTCACTGTGTCTGGGTGTCTGGGTGGGGGAGGTGGGCTGTGGGTGTCCCTAGGCCAGGGCGAGTTAAGTACGCAAGGCCCCTCCGTAATGTAGGCCATGTGGCACTCTACCCCACCTCAGAAAAGTAGCAAGTTGAGGTATAGTTGCCCCTGTGGCATCCATGTGCGCAGATTTCCACCATTGCCATGTAGGCCATATCCATGAAATTGCATGTGCAGAGGGCAGGAGCACGGCGTTGTGCATGGGGCTGCTGCTTCTGTCTTGTCCGCCAACGGTAGCGGTATGCCATGCACTGAAACTCGGGAGTACAGTGGCACCGGAGCACGAGGGAGCTGCATCCCACATGGCCATGGAGGGCCACACCACAGACTCTGAATGCACCAGTGGGACGGAGGGCGAGGGGAGCTTCACGCCGGCCACGGATCACCAACCAGCGACATGGACTCGTCCGCCGATGTGAGCTCCCCTGTGGTGGCGGCACCATCTGTGCACCCCACTTCTACAGGTACAGCCGCCAGCCCCCCTACCAGCACCGCCCTCCCAGCAGCCCCTCAGCGTTCGCCCCGTGCCCGCTCACTCAGGAGGGTGGGCATCACCTTCGCCCCAGGCACCTCAGGCCCTGCCCCAGTCACCCCTGCTGCCCTCAGTGAGGAGGCCATTGACCTCCTCAGGTCACTCACTGTTGGGCAGTCTTCCATTGTGAATGCCATCCAGGGTGTAGAAAGGGAGTTGCAACACGGTAATGCATTCCTGGAGGGCATTCATTCTGGTCAGGCTGCCCTTCAGTGAACCCTGCAATCTCTGGCCTCAGCACTGATGGCAGCAATTGTCCCTGTGTCCAGCCTCCCCCTCCAACTTCCTCCACCCAGACCCAATCCCCTGTACCCCAGCCCATCCCAAGCACACCTACAGACCAGCATGCACACAAGTCAACACACACAAGTAGCTCAAGCAAACATAGGCACCACACACACCACAGGCACTCACACAAGCATCACACCCATACAGACACAGCAACATCCACTGTCTCCACTGTGTCCCCCTCCTCCTCTTCTCCCTCCTCCCTCCCAGTCTCGTCTACACACACACCTGCATGCACCACATCTACAGGCACTAGGACTCGCACCAGGACACCCAGCACCACACGCCGCTCACCTGCACTCACCACCTCCACTGCCATTTACACGTCCCCTGTGTCCTCTCCCAGTGTGTCTGTGACGCCCCCTCCCAAAGAACCCAAACGCCGGCAATCACTCACCCAACATCCATCCACCTCACAACAGCCTCCAGTACCTGCACCTGCACCCAAAACAGCTAAAGTGACACCTCCTACAACCACCTCCTCTTCCTCCACTCCCAGACCCCCTCCAGCTACCCATCCCAGTGTCCGTCAGAAACTCTCCCTATGTCAAATTGACCTTTTTGCCCCCACCCCCCCTCCAATTCATCAGTCCCGTCGTAGCGCCTCAGCCAAAAAGCCTCCAGTACCAGTGGTGCATGTTCCAGGTTTTTGGAGTGCACCATCCGCCAGGGCAGGCAGTAGGACCTGGAGCCAAGGCACTGGCAGCCCACCCCCTGTAAAGGCTCCGAAATTGGAGAGTGGACGACGGGACCCATGTCAAGTGTCCTGGTGGGTCAACAAGTGAAATGGGATCGAAGGCGATTGGTGAGTCAGCTGTAACTCCAAAAAAGGTTGGGAAGGTACAGAGGAAGTCTGCCCAGCCTGTTGTGAGTGTCACGGCGGAGAAGTGCGCCATCATTTCCGGCGGTCCAGACACAACCGCCAGCACCGTCGTCACTGGTCCAGAGCCCACCGCCAGAGTCACAGCCCAGGAGGGCCCAAGTATCGTCACTGGTCCGGAGACCACAGCCAGAGTCACAGACCACTGGTCCGGAGACCACTGCCCGAGTTACAGCCCAGGAGGGCCCAAGTATGGCCACTGGTCAGGAGACCACCGCCGGAGTCACAGCCCAGGAGGGCCCAAGTATCGTCACTGGTCAGGAGACCACCGCCGGAGTCACAACCCAGGAGGGCCCAAGTATCGTCGCTCGTCAGGAGACCACCGCCGGAGTCACAGCCCAGGAGGGCCCAAATATGGTCACTGGTCAGGAGACCACCGCCGGAGTCACAGCCCAGGAGGGCCCAAGTATGGTCACTGGTCAGGAGACCACCGCCGGAGTCACAGCCCAGGAGGGCCCAAGTATTGTCACTGGTCAGGAGACCACCGCCGGAGTCACAGCCCAGGCGGGGCCAGGATGCCACAGCCCCGCTGGGCAATGATGGAACGTCATGCCACACACCAATGTCCAGTGTGGAAATCGTCATGCCACACACCAATGTCCAGTATGGAAATCGTCATGCCACACACCAATGTCCAGTATGGAGATCGTCATGCCACACACCAATATCCAGTGTGGAAATCGTCATGCCACACACCAATGTCCAGTATGGAAATCGTCATGCCACACACCAATGTCCAGTGTGGAAATCGTCATGCCACACACCAATGTCCAGTTTGGAAATCGTCATGCCACACACCAATGTCCGTATCAGAACCACCATGTCAGAGCACCGCTGAACAGTCCTGAACCACCATGTCAAAGCACCGCTGAACAGGGCAAAGACCGCCATGTCAAAGCACCGCTGAACAGGGCAAAGGCCGCCATGGCAAAGCACCGCTGAACAGGGCAAAGACCGCCATGGCAAAGCACCGATGAACAGTCCTGAACCACCATGGCAAAGCACTGCTGAACAGGGCAAAGACCGCCATGGCAAAGCACCGCTGAACAGGGCAAAGACCGCCATGGCAAAGCACCGCTGAACAGGGCAAAGACCCCCATGGCAAAGCACCGCTGAACAGGGCAATGCACCGGGTAGGAATGAATGGCACGCCACATCGGCATCCTTATCCCATGTGCAGCTGGGACAGTGACAGGACACTACCTTTCACGGGGAGACTCATCCAGTCTGGGCACCAGTCACCCCCCAGTACCAGTAGGGACCTGCATCAACTTGAGAGACTGTGGCTTTGCACTCCCCAGGATGGTACAGTGGGCAAAACACCCACTGTAGAGAGTTGAGAGACTGTGGCTTTGCACTCCCCAGGATGGTACAGTGGGCAACCCACCCACTGTAGAGACTTGAGAGACTGTGGCTTTGCACTCCCCAAGATACATCAATGGGCATGGAGCCCCGTCGTGGATCTGGCTTTGCATTCATGTGGCTGAGGTGCCCCCCCTTCCCTTCCCCAAGGTGCCTGTAGTGTTTCTATCTGATGCCCCGGCAGTGTTCTCTCCGATTTTGGTCAGGTATCTTTTGTGGGCCTCGCCCATGCATTTTTGAACGGTTTGTGCACGGACATTGTTGTGTACATATCTGCACTACTTCTTGTATTGTATATATAATTATGAGTGATTTAGAGATATATATCTGTATATTTTTGTATGACATGTATATTGGCACATTACAATGTTTGACCGAAATTCGCATTGTCTTTGCATTCTTCCGGGGGGATTGTGGGTTGTTAATGTGATATTTTTGACAGCATTGGTGCGTATGTTGTATAATGCGAGGGTGGGGGTGTTTGGTGGGTGTCCCCCTAACTTTTGCCTCCCCCCTCCCCGTGTTGTAGATACAGTACTCACCGGTATCTTCTGCGCCTACGTCGCTGTTGGTCGTGAAGGAGCAGAAAGACAAGGGCAGGTAGTATTTGGAGTTCCGGGTCCATGGAGTCGTCGTTCCTTGTGGGATGTGTAGAAGGTGAGCGTTTTCCCATAGCTAAAGCTGTTTCCGCCGTGTTTTTATCCACGGTGAATCCGCCCCGGAAAAGGTGGCGGATTGGCGGGTTGTAATGGTGTGGGCAGTACATTGTCTTCCGCCTGTCTGTTGCCGGTGAACGCCGCGCTGCTTGTCTGTACCGCCGTGGCGGGCGGTGTGTTAAAGTGGCTGTCTTTGTTGGCGGTTTCCGCCAGGGTCATAATTCCCTTTTTTTGTCCGTTGGACTGTTTGCAGTATTACTGCAACTTTTACACCGTCCGCCAGGGTTGTAATGACCACCAAAGTCTGTAATATGGGTCCTTGTAATTGTGACTGCTTTTCAGAGCAAGACGTGATGCATTTTATCATGTTTTGTGACCAATATAGCGAGTTAGGACAATAATATATTTTACAATTACTAAGATGAAAGCAATTTGCACAAGCAAGATCGGTGTTTGTATATTTGCAGCTGATGCCTAATATTCAAGTTAGTTTCTTTAACGGGGGCAGAAAATATCAGAAAGAGGCAAGTGGCATAATTCTTGGGAATGGAGGTAAATGAACCCCTGCTGCTGTGATTCTGAAATTTTTTTAAAGAGATTATTGTCTTATATTATGATGATGTGAAATGTTTTCATGAAATCAACTTTTTCTTTTAAATTAAAGTGTCTGTAACTTTTATGGTTTGATTTAATCGAATAACATTTATTTGACTGACTGATTGGCCTGGGACATACCAGAATCTTAACAATTGCTCAGTTGATACTAGAAATAGACAACTACTGGAATTCTTAAAAATAATCAGAGGAGTAGTACTCAGTGGAAGAATTGCACCTGATATTCTGTGAGGAACCACCAGAACTGGCAGAACAGAAATCTTCAACAATTGGCTATATAAACTTGAGTTGTGATCTATTTGGGCAAACATCTGAATTAAACATGGCTGATCAAAACTATAGTGACCATACAATCTTCAATGTTTGTTTCTATCCAGTTTCTGCTTCAGTATACCTTGGAATGGTCTTTGGAGTTTGGTAGCAGCCAGGTTGACATATCCCCCAAGCAGGGTCAACTTTTTGAAACTCTAGACATCTAAACCTGTTTATTGGAAACATTTATGGAGGCCTGGTGATGGGCAATGACAAGAAATGTAATATACTAATAGAGTTTGAGAAATCAATAGGATCATAGAGGAGTCTTGAAAAACCACAAAAAGAAATAGCCTGTGGTAAAAAAAAGATGTTGTAGATATAAAGTTATCCAAAGAGCTCAATACACTAACAAAAGGAAACTGTTTCTTTATCATTACAAATTGTGGTATAAAGCAATTCAGGTTTTAAGAAAAGAAAGAAAAAACACTGTCTTTCTTGTAAAAGGAGAAATAATCTATTTAAATTGTATTAACCTTCATCAAGCTGCAACTACCAGTAATTTTAGAAAATACTAGAGGTCAATGGCTTTTAATTGTGGGACTAAAAAGAATATTTTAATTACTTCTATTTTTCACCTATACATGGTCCTGACTATATTACTGAGTCATATGCTGCAAATGACCAAAAACATGTCTAATATTTTGAATGTATTTGATCAATAACTCAGGATTCAAAGTATGTTTCCCCACCATCAATCAGTCAGATTGCTGACTACATAAAAAATGCCAGGTCGACTGTGGCCATGGGTCCATATCAAAGCCCAGCTCTAGCTTTGAAAGCCAATCCAGAACTGAGGGGAAGAGTTCTAGCCTCATTATGCAAGGGCTAATAGCTTACCTCATGTGGCTAAGGGACCACAAAAAGCCCTAGTAACATAAGAGTACTTATTAGTTTCACACAAGAATGATCCCTTTACAATATATTTGTAATTTTCACTAAAAACGTAGATTGCACACTGCAACATCTATATTGATGGTTGCCTGGACAGTTGTGACTAAATTTAAAACAGGCAGTTCCGAGATCATGTTTTTCTCTAGATAGTGGCCACTGTAGTGGTAAAAAAAGGAAAGCATCTTTTATCAACAAAATATCCAGTGGTAAGAAGTGAGATTTTTTGTCCCTGTCCCTTGGTCATAATATTAGAAGGTTGATACTGCTATTACAGTTGGGTAACCTGCTTATTACTTTCTGGGCTGATCAAGTAAGTGACCTTCTTGAATGTCAACTCTGTAATAATGGTAAACAGGACTTAAATTGTGTTGTTTTCTTCTGCCCAGCACTAGGTGCGCCTGGAAAGCAGGTTTTAATACCATTATAACTCAGATTTAATTTAATCAGTGTGGAGGAATTCTTTCATTCTATGTTTTTTTATTTCAAATAAATATGTGTGTTTTAACTTATTGAAATGTTTAAAGAGTTATCTGACGATATTTTAAATAGGAAATGTTGTAACTTTAGTAGTTGTACTCTATAACATGTTTTGTTGATCTCTAATGAGGTCTAAATCAATGTTGAATAAAATTGAAGTTGAGAATTCATGTCTATGTCCTCACATTACAATGGTTTGTTTTCTTTGGGAAGGTAGCTGATATTTATAATTTACATAACAGTCTAGATTTCCATTTCAGGTTACATGCATATTCAAACTGCATGCATTTCTCCACTAAGGGTACTCTTTTTGTGCATCACGTTAAAGTTGATTTCACTTGGTATCCACAATCCATTTTAAACCTTATGGAAATTTTAGATATTACCGCAATGAATGTATTCAAACTGGACTGAAGTTTGACATTTATGTCTTCTAATGTTAAAGAATTGGTGCCAGTGCTGATGGCATATATTGTGCTCTATATAGATTGACCTGTGCCTTTTACTTGTCGAACACAACATGGGTTGGTAAATAGTTTATGGATTTTAGGTACTAATTCGAAACTAGTAGTACCTGCTATGATATGTGTGTGAGTGCATGTGTGTGCAGATATCTGTCCCTAATAAAGTCACCAAGTCCCTACCCGCATTGACAAAACATGCTTTCACTGGGCTGGAGTACTTATGAAACGGCTAAGGTCTGTTATAAAAAGAAGACTATTATTGGACATTTTAGGCTTGAACCTTATTTCAGTACTATTATGATATTACATTTTGGTGTACAAGCATTCGTATATTTAATATTATGAAACAATGCAGCCCTGACTGTAAGCTATTCTCTAACCATGCTTGGTACCCATGACATACCTAACTTGTACTGAATCCTGTGATTTAAACTTTTTTTATAGTGTGTTCAGGTGTGCATCTCAAAACCTCTGGTAACCCAATTTTCCTCTAGCAGTCATATATTGTTACTTCTACCCAGGAAAACCTCTATAAAACAAGCTCCTAAGGAACTCCTATAAACTGCACTTGCCAAGGACATGCTTCAAAGCCATGGATGCGCATCCATTTCTATATAGTACTCTCTTGACTCCACCTATCTGCCCAGTTTACATCTCTGCTTCAACCTCCAAAGCAATTAGAACTATAGTCTTTTCTCAATTTTCTGAGACCCATGTGAGTTTTTAGGATATGACTCAATGCTTGATGGTCAATGGTGTTGAAAGCTGCACAGAGGTCAAACAGGCTCAGTAGTCAAGGTTTTTTGTATAGTTAACAAGGAGGGTACCATAAACTACTTGGAGTGTGGTTGTTTAAAATTATAGCATGGTTTGAACACTGATTAACAGCCTTGGAGTAGTTTATTCTTGCTGATTTGCTTCTTTACCTGGGTGGTGACTGCCTTCTCAATTAATTTTTCACTGACTTGGGTCTGGGTTATAAGACAAGAATTGGCAAGGTTAGCTGGGGTAAGTGTGGGTTTTTTCAGAAGGCAAATATCTATCTAGTCTTATGGCTTTCTGGGGATGACTCCTCAGTAAGCGATCCATCATTGAAAATGTGAACAAGAGGGAAAAAGGCTTTTCGTTGCAGAGACTTCTTGATGGCGGAGGGAAGCATGTCACCTTTAAATGAGGTGGCTTTGAGTAAGATTAAAATATTGGTGAGGTCTGTGTGGGAGATAGTGTTAAAGAATGACCAGTTAGTGGTATGGAGACTCGGTACATGATAGTGTGGATGTCCTAAAAGATATTGCAGATATTCCTCATTTTCCTACTCTCTACAATGCTTCTCCCACATTTTCACCTAAAACAAAAGCCTTGGCATACAGTCTAGTCCACACATGTGAAAGAAAACTTTGCACAAAGGAAATAGGTTAGGAGGTGGTAGAGATCTCCAGTAGGCCTGGGTAGAATTTCAATTATGCCAGAGTAATCTGAGTAATTCCAGTAATTCTATGTTACTCTTTAATGCAGAATTAACATTAATAATGTGATCACACATGCATGCATAGTTAAGAGAAAGTTGGGGAGAAATGTGCTACCAAAATAGCACCTGGAGCGAGCACCCTGTCCTTGTTATTTGTGTTCTTTTGCATTTAGTACTATTTAGCAGGACAAAATGTATAGCAGATAGCACTAAATGCATAATTACCTTGCAGAATTTTGGGGTAATTCTGCATTATTACGGTACACAGAAGCATGCGAGGTATACTCACCCCTAATTTCCAGACAAAGGTTTGTGAAGAGCACCATGCTGGAGTATGTTACATTATGTAATAAAAGTGATTTGTGTATAGAGACTATTGTGCCTGTTTTTGTAGGTTGATTTTACATGAGAAATTCATCAAAATCTTTTTAAACAATTGGAGAATGATTGTGAGACCAAGGGGAGAAGATAATTAGTAAGGGGCATGGGCAATGACTGAATAAAACAGTTCTGAAACCAGATCATATTGCAATAATACACAATACAGCAGTGCTTAATTTGATAAAAAAAATAAGTAAGGGGCAAAGCCCTCATCAGGAGGCCAATGCAGCATGCACTAGCCAGTGCGACTGCCAACATTGCCAATGTCATAACAACACAACTGCTGACTATCACACTACCCCACGTGTGACAATTCTGACTACTCTTGTCCTCAAAGCCATAAGAATGGCTTGGGCAGCATGCATTAGTCATTTTTAATGTATGTTAAATTAACAAACAGCTGTTATTGTGCTTATCTCTAAATTAGACAGACAGTACCACCAGGTGGCAGACTGTCATAAGTGTTGGTGTTGACAATTAAGTTCCTGTGCTGAGCACCTGAAACTGCTGACTCAAATTCTGCACTGCAGTACAGACTAACATTCTTCTAAGTCAGTATTTCATTCAGGAGGCAAAATATGCTGGCTTTGAGGGTACTGTAGAGTGAGAATACAATAGTCCGTATTTAGCAGGACATGAAACATCATCAATAAAGTCCAGTAATCAAAAGGATAAATGAGCAAGACATGAAACAGCAGCCAAGACTATTCAGTAATCAAAAGGATAAACATTGTCAAATAGGAACGCAATTTCAAAGCTGACAACATTAAGCATATCAGAAAGGATGATTTTAATATAAATGAGAAATGCATGCAAGGATTAAAAAACTATAATAAACAATTACTATGGCACAAAAAGACCCCTAAAAATGCTTTGCAAGCCGCAAATCCATTAAAACACTATGGGCCTCATTATGACCCTGGCGGGCGGCGGAGGCCGCCCGCCAGGATCCCGCCCTCCAAATTACCGCGCCACGGCCAAAAGACCGCGGCGGGTATTACGAGTTTTCCCCTGGGCTGGCGGGCGGTTCCAGTTAAGGGGAAAACGACCTTCCCACGAGGATGCCGGCTCGTAATCGAGCCGGCGGAGTGGGAAGGTGCGACGGGTGCTACTGCACCCGTCGCGTATTTCACTGTCTGCAAGGCAGACAGTGAAATACATTTTGGGGCCCTCTTACGGGGGCCCCTGCCGTGCCCATGCCATTGGCATGGGCACGGCAGGGGCCCCCAGGGGCCCCGCGACCCCCCCCTACCGCCATCCTGTTCATGGCGGCTTTCCCGCCATGAACTGGATGGCGGTAGGGGGGGTCAGAATCCTCATGGCTGCGGAGCGCGCTCCGCAGCCATGGAGGATTCCAATGAGCAGCGGAAAGTCAGCGGGAGACCGCTGACTTTCCGCTTCTGACCGCGGCTGAACCGCCGCGGTCAGAATGCTCATTGGAGCACCGCCAGCCTGTCGGCGGTGCTCCCGTGGTCGGTGGCCCTGGCGGCCACCGGCCGCCAGGGTCAGAATGACCCTCTATATATGGTCATTGGGACATCAACCAGACCACATCCAATAAGAAAATAACTGAAATGGTCAACAAAATAGACAGTTTTCAGATTCACATACATGAGCACTGTTACTTAGGCCAATGGTACTAAAACAACGCCTACGTCAACACCATTAACTACCTTCTGTGGGCATGTTCTAATTTTAAAAAGCATCTGCAAATGGGGCCAGCAGTGAGTCACATCCAACACATTTCTGAGAGATGTAAGCAAAGAAAACATTAATTTGACACAACATAAATTGAAATACAATCAGCAGGCATACAGAAATTAAATATGATTAATAAGACTTCCCCCCCCACCACAATTTACCTTCCATCGATCCTCATCACCCGGTCCCTGGAATAGCTAACAAGATTCCAAGGTCCATGTGTGATGTGCTGCTCTAGTTCAATTTTTTTTCTTTTGAACTCTGGGACTTAAAGTTCTGTTTTAAAATTGAATAAATAAAACTACAAGTCCCAGAATTCAATGGAAAACCTAGACTGGAGCAGCATATGTCACATGGACCTTGGAAACTTGGCAGGTCTGCCCTGGGCACCGGGTCACAGGTCAAACAAACATATACCATGTGTGCATTATTAGGATTCTCTTGTATCCTCAGAATATTACTGTATGATACCAACTGCATTTTTTATTTGTTTTTTAAATGAATAAATAAATACAATAGCACTCAATTATCAGCGAAGAGAACCAGGGTCCAGAAGGGCATTTAGCACTGATACTAACACAACAAACAACATGAGAACACTGTCTAAGACTGGCAACAATGGATCAGGCCATTGTTGCCGGTCTTTGACAGCATTTGCGCTTCCTCATGCACCTTAGAAGTTACCAATTGTATTCTACTCTGGCATTGTCCTTAAAAGTCGAGCTCCTATTGCCGGTCTGAGATAGTGTTTACACTTACCCAGTACATTGGATGTTATTTTTGGATTCTCACTTTGGCATTGCCCTTATTCGTGGTATCCACGTAGCTAATTCCTTCTAGTCCAGTTATGTGTTGCCAGGCATGCATTGTATTGTCCTGATGATGATCCTTACATTTATGTGGAGCAAAATGTTGTCGACTAGAACACGGTATATATGGAATTGAATATTGGGTGCAGCAGTGTTGTGTTCTAAAAGGAAATGTTGATTATATTTTCAAGGTTTTTTTCACTTTTCATTTGCCTAAATATGTTATGTACCTGTACAAAAGCGCCCCTGTAAGGGTATTACCCTTACATTCAATCTTACTTATAAATATAAAAGTTGATCTAACGCTCCCGGTGTATCAGTTAGAACTTACCCTTTGCTTAAGGACCCCTCTTCCTCAAAGCAGATTATTACCCTTGGTCCCGAATCATCCTTGGGTTTACCTTGTTTTTAAAGCACTTTTATAAAGTTGGCATTTTCTTGTCTTAGCCATTTAGTGCATGTAGCCTGTCTCTGGGCCACACGACTTGATGTAGTTGACAGTTGGGCTTTGTGCATTTCTCCTATAGAGTTACACACAGTAGGGAGCTTGTGTGTGTCCGGATGGGCCATTACCGGCAGGATTTGAGTGCTGCCACTCTAGTCCTGGACCCTTGGAAGTGGGCTTAAGGTACCCTTCCAGCCTCTCTGATTCAGTGTAACTAAAGCATCCCCTTTGATCTGCTGTCTGGCTCAGACCAGAGCAGAACCATTGTATTGCCACTGCTGTGAAGATTGAACCAGCTGCAAAGACTCACATCACAGCTCAGTCCATTGGAACTGCCACTGTACAACACACCCTCGACATAGGCCCTTGCATCCTTCTTTGACAAGAACATCCAAGCAGACGTCAAACTCCACACCCCAGGCTTGCAGCTCCTCCAAAACAACGCATCCCCTCAACTGTGTGACTGTCCTCAGGACCACACATTGTATTGCAAGCCCTCTTTGATAGGATCCTCGATGATGCCACAGGACCTTGCATTGCAGCCTTGCTCCATCATGATATTGATGAATCACTTCAGCTACACCACGCATCTTCAAAAAGGATCCTTGCCACACTCTGCAAAGCAGGATTTAAGGTACTTTGCTCAGCAGGCCTAACTGGGCCCCTAGTAAAAGGCCCACGCTCTGTCATGATTGGTATGATATTGAGACTTCCGGTCTGGACTGACCATATATCCAAAATTAGCTCTTTGTCTTTTTTGGTGCTATTTTCACAAAAACATTTCAAATTGCATATCTCTGGTTCTACTGATTAGAATTTTGTCATTTTGGTCTTGTTTTATTTATTAAAGAGATTTTAATTTGTCTAATTTGGTGTGGGTTCCATTTCTTGTGGTGTTATCACTTTATTACTGTTTGAAGTGTTGCACAAATACTTCATACATTCCCTCTAAGTTATTACTGACTGCTCCGTATCAAACTACCAGAGGGATGAGGACAGGGTAATTTAGGGTTGGCTTTTTCCTCACCCTGACAAGGATTGTGGTTGTTGCTCGTGCAGGGTTCACACATGAGTCAGCCAACAACCCAATAGCTTACAATATGCACTTGCACTGCTGTTGCTTCACGCAAGTCTATGCAAGGCAATGCCAGTGCTGAAGTGAAATTTACAAAGCCACTCAAATTGAGATTTGTGTGACTTTGCATCACTTTTCATCCGCAGAGAAATGCACAGCAGCTGCCTACTCAACCTTGCATTATGTTGCATCAGTTAGGCATTACATGGGGTGAGCATGGGTGTTCCCACCCAGTCTTCTGGAGAATTATTTTTATTTCTCCTTGGTACTTCCTCTTTGCATGTGTCCTTTATTTTGCAGGACAAATACAAAGGGCTATACGCCTTTAAGGATTGTTTTTGTGAAGGGCGGTGTCCTGTCCAGCACAAAAGAAATCCTGATCACAGGGCAGGCACGCTTACATCATGGCACAAGGGTGCCTCTGTTAGCACTTGGCATCCACAAAAGCACCTACACAACGAGAGAGCTGACCAGCACCATAACTTTGTAAACATGGTGATCTTCAGCTCTCTCCCTTTCATGCAACACAGCCCAGCAACTTGCCTTGCTGTTTTGCATTGAGTGAGCACAAATCTGACCCCCCAGTGTATGAAATCTGTATCAGGTGATGAAAAAGTGGGACATGTATTATGTACAGTTCCTGTAATCATATTTAACCTTTTTGTTGTTGGATAGGTTGTATCAAAATAATTGAGTTTATTGAACACTGGACAACTTTGGAGGATATTGAATCACTATATTTAATTCTTTGTCAACATCTCTCTGCCAAGCACTCCCTCACATGCGTGTCTCACTCTAGTCATAGCGTCCATTGATATTGACAGTGTGGTCTTGTATATCTGATATTAGTTTTTGCCCCCTTAATTTTGTCAGCAGTTTGTGCAGGACATCATGTGCGGGTGGATCAGTTTATTCATCCCTCCAAGAGGCTGATAGCACCTGCATGAGTGCTGCATGGATACTGTCCACAGACATGAAATTTTCTCCTACAGATTTTTGTTTTCAAATTTGGTACTCTACTTAGTTCAATGGAATCAAAGCAGGACTGCAACATACAGAATGCTTATGGTCATCACACAAATGTTCAGAACTGTGAGCTTAGTGACCTGGAATCCAGTGGTCACCCCATGGCAATCATAGATTTGTTAGTGTACTGAACCACTACATTTACCTGTTGAACTACAACCATGTGTATGAGCTCATCAGATTTCTAATCCATGTACACTAGAATATTTCAATGGACACTACTCATTTGTTGACAAGAAACATATGGACCATCTACAGCATCTACAGTATTATAGAACTGAACTATAAGACTATGCCTACAATGAACAATATACAAGCCAAAAGTTTCTCAAACACATATTAGCACTGTGAAAGTTATAATGTAAAATGGTTTGTAACCTAAGATTCACGTTGGTTGTTAATAATGCATTAAAATCACATTATTTTAGACATTTAAGTCCAAGTGTAATATGAAACCTCACAAGTAATATAACACATCAGTGCATCAGTGTTTGTCTCCTGCATTTACTATATACAGCTGTAAATGAGATTTCAATATTGTGTACAAAGCATACTGTTGGAGGGGGTCAATGAAACCCTGCAAACAACTACTGGCAATGTCAAAAGATTTGGCTGTTTTAATCAAGATTTTTCTTCATGGATTGGAGAATTTGTGTGCATGATTATGTAAATGGCTATGAGAAAGTGGATTATTAGTTAGTGGAATTGTAGTCCACTACAAGTAGTAATATCACTATACATATTGGGTCCAGAATAGGTTTCAGTAAAGTAAACTTGAGCACAAACCCTTGTAACTATGACAAAGTAGACAGGCACAACTTAAGAACATGTGTAAACCATTGAAAGGTACCAAAACAGTTAAAAAGTCTAGAGAGCAACACCATAAAAATCCCACTACAATTTATTACAATGTAGAATACTTTAATAAACAAAATGTAGCCAAAACAATAAAAAACAATAAGGGGATCTAGAAAGATGAATTCTAAAAGTATGAATTAGATTTCAGTACCAAAAAGTGCAAAGTGCCATTTGCAGGCAACTGGTAATGCTAGATGGGGGCAAATGTAAGGATAGAGGCAGACGGTGATTGAGTTCAGGTTGAATATGAGACTCAGGTAAGTCCTGGTCAAAGAGTTACCTTCTCAATTTTTTTTGAGAAAGGGTGATCATCGGCAAGTCACCGGCAAGGCAATCTGCATGCTGGATTTGAGTTGGGGTTCGACAAGGACGGGATGTTAAAGAGTGGGTTCCCAATGCGGTTGTTGACAAAGGCAAGAAATATCCAAGTGGGTGAAATCTGGCATCCGTGCCCAGGAATGTCCAGACATTGGTCTACTTAGTCTTTGTAAAGCCCTCTACTTTCAGACTTTGAAACTTTTCCCGGAAATCAGATCTTCTTCAGCAGGGCTAACAAGCAAGTTAGGTTGCCAATTTGATGTTGACAGCTTTGGCATGATGGCTGACCTTGTCTCCTGCTGGCTCTCCAGAAGAAAAGTTGGAAAAATGTTTCTACATCACATCTTTTGTAGTTTGGGCAGGATGACTGCACCCTAACACCAGCCAATGGTTCCAAGAACTCAATAACAGCATGTTGGGCTCAGGACTCACCCCAACAGAAGCCACAAACGGAGTGTAGTGTATGTCAGCTGGAATCTTCAAGAAAGTGGTATTATTGCAGCTGTTGTGTCCCTTTAGCTTAACAGCAATTGACCTATAGAGTCCCCTTTTTGGTCCTGGGTATAAGTGGGAGCAGGTCCAGCCCTTCGGGTTCTGCTCACAGGTCACAACATCTAATGCAGTCCTTATCTTGTTTCCCACAGCTCCAGCAGTTTCTGAAGAGGGTGTCCAGGGGTGCTGTATTTATTTCTGGCACTAGTATGTGGGTGGGGTTGCATCTTGGTCCCTCCCTGAGCAAAGTAGTAAAGGTTCCTAAGGTGCCCCTGCTCACTTTCACAGCAGTTCCTGATTTCCTACTGTAATAAAATCACACAGTGCCTCTCTCTACCTAAAGTCAAAATGTCAGAAATGCTCCTCCCTTCTTCAGAGCTCTTGTGCCCAACCCTAGAGGTGTGACTTGTGACTAGGAAATATGACACTGTTCCCCTGTGGTGATTCAGAACAGGTTCTTGGGGCAGCTCCTTTTCCAGTGTAAATAGTGCCTGGCTGACTAGAAGGGCAGTAGAGGATGGAGGCATAAGTATGTATGGCAGTGGCAGGGTAGGCATCCTTTGAATTTAATTAAGCTGCTCAGCACTGCCCAGATGGCCATCCTGTCAGAGGAAGGTTAACTCCACCTCATTTGTCTCACCTCTAGGAGCCACTTTACACAATCAAGGAGCCATTCAGTTATTGAGTGACACTGAACACTGCCAGAAAGACACATTTGGCTTAGGCAGGTAATTCAAAATCTGACTTGACCATTTGCTTGGATTTAAATGTACCATTAAAATGAGTCCTTGAATCATCTTTACAGTTTCTCCCAAACTGAAGTTAAGTATTAGAAGGTGCTATGTTGTAACCCAGTGCGTTCCTATGGGAGAGTCTGTTCTGCCAAGACAACTTTGGTTTTTTTTTCACTGCCAGGAGATGTGAAACCTAAAATACACTTGTCCTACTTATTAAATACCATAAACTGTGTCTATCGGCCTTCAGTGCCTACCTAGGGGTGACATAAACCTGGTGAAGGTTTATATTTGAAAGGTTGAAAGCTGAAAGGTTGAATTGACAGTTTTAAAATGTCATTTCCGGTTTGCAGGTGCAGGCCAGGAGACATGACTGATGTTGTCAATTTAGTGGCAACACAGTATGTGCTGCAGAGGCCTTAGGTACACTTTTGTATCATATACTGGGGACCTATAAGTAAAGTAAACATGCCAATCAGGAGTGCAGCGAATTTCAACGTGCTCTATGGGTCAAAACATATGCAGTGGGGCCAAGTTAGCTGTGCCCCAGTGTGCAAGGTCAAAAACACAGCAGCATCATTCCAGAAATAATGGAGGTGATTATGCCAAAAGAGTCATTTTCCTACAAAAGAGAATGAATGTGAGAACAGGTCAATGGATGGGTGATTGAGTGAGTGCATGAAGAAGGGGTTACAGGTCAATGGTGAGAGATGAAGAAGCAGCAGAACTATTAGTGCAATAGAATAAAACATACAGGAACAGCAAACTGGAGGTCCACCAGAATCAGGTGCATGTGAAGCATTACAATGATAGGGTGAGCTGCAGTAGAATGAGCGGGGTAACAAATGATATGCAGCATAGTGTGATCTGTTGGTGCAACAGAATAAAGAGTGAAACAGATTGTGGGAAACAAGTACTTTCCACCAAGTTTCAACATGGTTAACATTCCTTTAAAAGCAGAAAAAGAGATGGTGTGCAACAGGTTAAGCAGGATATTTGGTTGTGTTCTTCACATCAAAGTGAAGATGAATTCAAACATTTAAGGCACAAAAATATGTGGTACTAAATGGTGATATGGGCACAAGGAGGATAACTGCAGTGAAAGCAAATTCAAAACTCTTGAGCAGCGAGATTGGAGTTGGTGAATGTGGAAGTATTTCATTTCTAAATAAAAAATGTGGGCTGGTCCCCCAAGATTTTCTTAGGAGCTGGTGAGTGGGAATGTCACAGAGATTATCAATTTAGTTCTTGATCAAAGCATTGTAGGAGTCTGACAGCATCATTTAATTTAATTTAATAATACATATTTGCTAATAAAGTGCTTCCTAAACTTTTTGAACCATGACCCATAAACATTTGTGTCCCACCTACCTTTAATGAACATGAGGCAGCTGGGATTTTTCAATGTATTTTTTTAAAATCGTTTTTTTCATGTATTATTGAACATCAATATTCCTATCACACAATCTGATTATTTATATATAGTAGGACTTTCACAACCCACCAAAAATTGACTCACTAGCCACTACTGTGCCATTGGCTATTGTAAATATATAAAATAACGGAGGGTACTATTACAACTACAATGTTCACGACCTTTCCACATCATAACACACAATGCTGTTGTGTTCTATAGATTCACCTACAACAGTAAAACTGGTTTCTGCCAATTATTATTTTGACCCTTGGCCTCATTGTCTGCAATAGTTCTTTCTCAAATACCTTGCATGAACTTTCACAAGATTTTCATGAACATTGGAGAGTTGCAGATCCAGTCCTTCTCACCAAGGTAAGGAGGCCAAGATGCAGCAGGTCAGCACAGCCAGGCAGTAGTTCATCCAGAGCAGCTGTCCAGCAGAGTGGCAGTCCTTGTAGCAGCACAGCAGTCCTTCTTCCTGGACGGGTTTCCACAGGCCCAGACATGTACTGTAGTGGTAGAGTCTGAGGTCCAGTTCTTATACCCAGTGGTGCCTTTGAAGTGGGGAGACTTCAAAGAAGTCTTTGAAGTGCACAGAAGTCATCCCTTCCTGCCCTGGCTCCTGACGCACTACAGCGGGCTTATGCAGCCCTTTGTGTGATATAGCTTATTCAGGTGTAAGTGTGAGACTTTGGTCGCTCCTCCCTCCATCGTGTCAGGATGACCCATCAGGACCCATCAAGTCACACCTAAGCCCATTGTGTGTGGCTGTCTAGAGGAAATACACAAAGCCCAGATGTCACCCAACCCAGAAAAGTGATCAGAGACAGGCTACAGGCACACAAGGCTAAGAGCAGGAAAATTGAAACTTTCTAAAAATGGCATTCTCAAAGTTATAACAATAATTCCGACGTTACATAGGATTCGTATTGCAATGATATTGGTACTAAACATGACAGATCTCCCTCCCCTCAATTGGGAACCACAGCTTATTAAATGTAAAAAGGAATCCCGAATGTAGTGAAATATGAATTTGGGAGTTTTTCACTATAACCAGGACATGTAAGAAAGGCACATGTCCTACCTTTTAATTACATAGCACCCTGCCCTATGGGATACTGAAGGCCTACCCTAGGGGTGGCCTATATGTAATAAAAGGGGAGTTTAAGGCTTGGCAAAGGGTTTTAAATGCCAGGTCGACATGGCAGTGTGACACTGCATTCAGGCTGAGATGGCAGGCCTGGGACTTGTTTTGGAATTCTACAAAAGTGGGAGGCACAATAGGTGCTGAAGGCCCACGGGTAGCATTTAATTTACAGGCCCTGGGTATATGGTATACTACTTTACAAGATACTTACAAGTAAATTAAATGTGCTAATTATATATATACACCAATCAAACCATGTTTAGGGGGTGAGCACAAGCACTTTAGCACTGGTTAGAAGCAGAAAGAGCACAGAGTCCTAAGGCAACAAAAACAACTTGAGCAAAATTGGAGGCAAGCACGCAAAACGTCTGGGGGAAGACCACCCTAAAGCTGACAGGTCAAACAATGAACGTATGTGTATTTCTGTGTTCATGCTGTGAATGGGTGTGTGTGTTTGTATGTGCTTGTGAGTGGGTGTGTGTGCGATTGTGAACAGATGTATGAGTGAGTGTGTATGTAGATGGGTGAGTGTGAGTATATATGGGTGTGCATGACCCATCCACTCTCTGTTTGAATTATCAGCCGCCTCTAATAGTGTCTATAAAAGACATATGAAGTAAATTAAAGTAGGTATAATTCAATTTAAAGAGTTTTTAAAAAGTCGATATATGTAATGGCCTCCAAATATATCTCTTAGAATTTACCCTCTTCAGTGAAGGTAAATGCCCTACCACAACAATCAGAACCAACATACCCATGATGAGAATCCTTATGTCTTGTGTCCCAGTGTTTGTCTTTCAGTACTTGAGAAATATTGTAAGGTGTATCATCAGGGACAGCATTGTGGCCTGGGAATGTAATACTTATTCAGTAGAAAAGTGAAAATGATGGCAAAACAGTTAAAACTGTATCTCCAAATTAGAATCAAGTTCTAACTTGGATGTTGGCTTCAGTCTCTAAGCATTTGTAGGAGAGTAGATGTTTAATCGGTTTGAGGTACTGGAGATTTCCAAATTTGTAAGTTTGTGGCCCGAGTGAGACAGTGGAGCCAAGAGCAAAACATACTGACGTCAAAACGGATGGAAAGAAAGCTTTCACTTTTTATTTGTCAATAAGTGAGTGCTTAATCTGGTTTTCATGTATGAGAGTCAAGGCCTGACTGCAATTCCAGCCCAACTCTACATAGATATTATTTTCTGGCCAGTAAAATTGCTCAGATATTCCCACATCATTGAAATATGGTTGCAGTAAAATAGGCCAATCTTTATCCATGAATGCCAATTCACAAAAATGTTAGGGGCAACGGAAGTGAGATCAAGGCCCTTTGATCCATGATAACATCACAAGAATTGACGTTACACAATGTTAAGTAAGTTTTGTCTCAAATCATTTCACAGAAAGCAACATCTCTAAAATAAAATAAGTGCACCATAGGTTCATTATTGATAATATAACAGAACAATTGCTAAACCAGTCATTTAAGCTTTGTCACTGTACATATACTTATAAGTCTACTATCACTTTTCCTAGATGCAGCCATCACATATCTAGCTGCAGCCATTACATTCAAGCCATTCTATACCCAAAGCAAAATCTCAATTTCTAGTCACAGCCCTATATACAGTGCCTAAGAACAAATTCAACAGGAAAATTACCATAAAAGAAACCATATTTCTGACAAGGGTGAGGCCTGTTGCTGCAGTAGCTAGACACAGCCTTCAAAAGCTCACAATATTGGCCCCAACTCCAAGCATTTCATCCTGTTTTAGTGGTAATCCTCCCTATCCTGCTAGAGAGTAGGAAGTCATTTCCTCCCTTTTCTGCTCTTACAGCTACTCTACATTTCCACCATTTTGGAAGTGATTATGTTCATTACTCTCAGTAGTCTAACAAATAGCTAGACAGACATTCTAAGCTTTTTACAGTGCATGGTTTAGAATATATTATTCTGCACCACTATGCCAAGAGTCTGGAGTCGTTCTCCAAATCCATAGAAAACTGAACAAACAGTTTCTGTAATGACCTTAACAAGGTGCCTGATTTATATATTGGCGGTCAGGTTCTCCATCACAACAGTGAAAGATATTCCTGCTGTCATAATCTTACTTCCATTAAATTCTTTTAGATTTACATTTTAGAGGATGGGATATCTGTCCCCGTTGCAATGGAGTAACCCTCTGTCAATGTCTATATCAGGCCCTTTGTCTTAGACATTAACTTCACCCAGCGGTGATCCAATGCCAGCAGTGAACAGCTTGTATAGATTCCCTCTACCCAGCTCTATCCACCTTTAGATACTATGCCAAAGAAATATCTCCAAATAAACACACCCTGGCTATCATTACAAGTGACCAGTTAAATTGTAATATATTCACAACACTTGGCTGCACATGAATCACAATTATAAGGGTACAATGTCTATTCGCCTGGTTATTACCAGGTGCCATAAATATCATTCCATTTGTTGCATTCAGCAGGTCAAACCTGTCAGAATTTAACAAGAGGAAAAGGCATGGTTTTCAAAAGGACATATGGATTTTTGTTTGGTAAGCACCGTAATCCACATGTTACCACCAAAAAGTTGGAATGTGCGAAAATTATAGCATCCAATAAAATTCGAATACATTGGTATCCCAGTCTCAGTGGGCTTTGCACAACTCATCGCAGAAGTGTAGGATGCCTAAGCAAATATAAAGAACACAAAGTTTACTCTTTCCTTACATTTAGTATCTTTGGATGGCAGACCTAGCTCAATGGATGGCAGAGAATGCAGTACATGGACACAGTATCTGGGCACCACTGATGGGCGCTGCAAACAGAGGTTGCATGCAATGAATTAATTGGAGCTTTGATATACAAGATATACAACATGGGTTCACATAATTTAAAACAGCATACACATCACGTACTCATAGACTGACTCCAGGAAACATTGAAGGGGAAATTCACAGCAAACTTTAACATGAGGTTGATGCAAAATTAAAGAACACAAGTGAGAACACTTTTGATGTTCCAAAAGTACTGGAGAATATTATTAGAATGCTTCGGACACATTTAAAAAAGGCACTGAAAATGGATATTTCCACTTAAATACATATATACTGCATTGCAGAAACACTGAAAAAAATATAATGGTACCCCCAATACTAATATGGAAGTCATTTGAAAGAAACCAAGGGGCAGATTTAAGAGCCCCTAGCACACCCTTGCGCAACATTAGCTTCATTTTTTTGATGTTAATGCAGCCCAACGAGGCCAAAATCACCACACCAAATTTACAAAGTGGCAAAATGCATGCATTGCGCCACTTTGTAACTCTTTGAGCTACATTATGCCTGCGCCAGGCATAATGTATGTGAAGGGGGAGTTCCTTTGTTAAGGGGGCCAAACAAATGCATAAAGAAATCTAAGAGATTGCTTTGCGTCATTTTTTTCAGCACTTTTAACGCCTGCTTAAAGGGACAAACACCATTATTTACAATGGGCCACAATGGGTTTTTCAGGATTAGTGTCAAAATGTTTCACTCTAATTCTACAAAGCTCCGAACTAGCGTCAAAAAGATTGATGCCAGTTCCCTAATTACTGCCATGGTGCACTGTATCTTGGATACAGCGCACACATGGTGGTGTTACAGGGGCGCTAAGGGGAACAAGAAAGTGGCGCTGCACTGGATGTAGTGCCACTTTTCTTAAATCTGGCCCCAAGCTTCTTTAAAAAGACTCAAGATAGGTTGTAATGACAGTACATTTTGTAACAGGTGTACAATTTATCTGGTGCTGCTGGGTGAAATAAGAAAGTGGAGATTAGTGCCACAACTACTAATTCAAAATTAACATTTCACAGACAAACTCGGTCAGCACAAGAAGCAGGTGACAAGCAGCCAGAGAATGAGCCCCAGGGGTGTATGACAATGGTTGCGTGACATACCTTCCTTTGTCCTGAGCATTAATATTAAAATGCACCATTTCTTCACAATAAATACCTTGATTCAGTCAATGTTTTATACTTTTGTTTGCACTCACTGTGTTCACTTTCAAAAAGTTCATAAAAAGACAAAAGTATCAAGGTGTTCATAGCAGCTCACACTCACGCCTTTGCAGGGTTTTCCTTCTGCTGCATGTCCTGGGGACATAAGAGGAAGGGAAATGATCACCTCCCTTTTCTCCCCTAGACATTTGGTAGCCAATAGAAAGCTGCTGAAGGGATAGGGGTCCGGTAAGGGGCTGAAAGAAATCACCTTTAAGGTGTCCAGGTAAGGGGCTGAGGGAGGGGGGAGAAGAGATAACTACACAATATAAACTTGAGAGCTGTGTTTGCTTTTTGCTCTTTGTGCATCCCAAGGACCACTGACAATGGTCACAAGACTAGTGCCAGGGGTTGCAAAGGGCAAGGCACAGTCACAGACAATTGGCATCCAAGTCTTGATCGGGCAAAGTGACATTCTATTGGGGGATACTGCCCTGCCCGTCGTGTGATCGGGCCCTGAGTGTGATCATAACTTCAATGATGAGTTCCTTCAATAGTCTGTGTATGACCTATAATAGCAACAATTGCAGAGCACGGACTCAGGCCTCCTACAATGTCATTGATGACATCTCCTGTGTACTCAGACGTCTTCACTGGTTCTTGATGAGACAATTTAGGGTTTTTGCCTTGCACATGCAGTAATGTATGACTTACCTGTAAGCAGTCAGTGGTGAAGAAGACACTTATACAGGACCAGTCATTTAGAAGAGAGAAACAATTATTTAAGGACAAATCTCAGATGAACACGTACCTGATATTTTTTAGACTGTACTCTACCATACCAACTTTTATTCTAGCCAATGTACTACCTTAATTAAGTTTGGAGATTTTCCATCACTACAAAAGTTTGAAAATGTGGCCTCTGTCATCCTCATTCAATACTGCAAAGTCCACTTTGACCATTACCTGCGACCAGCTTAGGTTCTCTGATATGAGCACCAATGATATCTCTATTTCAGAATGTACTTATTTTGCACAGGACCCAAAAAAGTGTATCTGCTCCCCTTGCTCACTGACCTAACATGTCTTAAGTTCACAAACCTGCCCTTTGAAACTATTCCTAATAACAAAAAAATCAGAGCACCTTAACTTCTTCCTGAAAATAAATTAGATCAATACTGTAGGAAGTTACTACCATTTGTAATGTGTACTTCCAGATTATTGTCCTATTTTTTTTACTGTCTTGGGAACTCTGTGCACTTTACCCCTGCTAACCAACAGTAAAGGTTCTATGAGTCTGCTTTTTAACATGGTTGTATTGGCATAAACGTAATTGGCATAGGTAACTTACGGATAAGTCCCTAGTATATGGTACAAGATATATCCAAGGTATGTAATTTAAATGCCACTAGAGGAGTGCAGAACCTATTGTGGCACCCACTACAGTGGAAATGCAAAATCGGCTTCAGGCCTACCATTGTGTTTTAAAACTGCAATACAAGCTGTCACACTAACCCCTTTTGACAGGTGTGGCAGGTCCAAACATTGCTTTTATATAATAATAAGTTACCCCTAGGTAGGCCTTATAGCCGATAATGCAGAGTGCACCCTATTTAAAAGTGCAACATGTAGCGATGTTAAGCTAAACATGTCCTTAAGTGACTTGCACCCAAAAACTATTTTCACCATAAGAAGGTGTTCCATAGTGCAACAGTGGGATGCACTAGTATAGGTAATATTGCTATATTTGGCTTAAGAAACAACTCAACATATTATTGGTGGACCTTAAGGTCTCAAGGCCTGAAATAATGAAAATGCCAAAGAAATTCTCTGTAAGTTGCTGGTTATGCTACATTCCATAATGACCAATTGTGAGTGTGCTTTTGTTCAGGACAACTCTCTTAACGGCCTGTCCAGCCGTGAAGGCTGCACCACTGCATAATGGAGCAGTTCTATGTGTGACTATTGGACCTGGCCTTTTTACAGGGTCATCCCCAAACTTTTTGCCTCCTTCCTCCTATTTTTTCTGACCTGTTGTTGTTGGCTTTTGAACTCTGGGCACTTTACCACTGCTAACTAGTGATAAAGTGCCTATGCTCTCTGTGTAAATTGTACTTGTTAGAAATGGGGTTTTTGGTTGGCAGTCAGGTTGCCCTCTGTCCAAGCAAGAACCCTCACTCTAGTCAGGGTAAGTCACACACAATCCAAAATCAGCCTGTGCTCACCCTCCGGTAGCTTGGCACGAGCAGTCAGGCTTAACTTAGAAGGCAATGTGTAAAGCATTTGTGCAATAAATTATACAACACCATAGCATAACACCACAAAAATACACCACACAGTGTTTAGAAAAATATATAATATTTATCTGGGTATCTTCAGGTCAAAACGATCAAAGTTGCAATACGAATTTGTAAAGATATCACTGTCTCTTACTGTGGGTTGCGGGGAGTACCAGATGTCCCGGGTCTGTGCGTGGATTTTCCTGCTTGTTTTCCGGCTGCGCGTCGTTCTGCGGGGCTGCGCGTCGAAATTTCGATCTCACGGCAGGCGTTGCGTCGATTTCTCCCGGGAAGTCGGGCGGCGTTGTCCTTGCGAGGCCGTGCGTCAAAGTTTCGATCTCACGGCAGGCGTCGCGTCGATTTCTCCTGCGGAGTCTGGCGCCGTTGTCCTTGCGAGGCCGTGCATCAAAGTTTTGATCTCACGGCAGGCGTTGCGTCGATTTCTCCCGGGAAGTCAGGTGGCGTTGTCCTTGCGAGGCTGTGCGTCAAAGTTTCGGTCGTCCCGAAGACGTCGCGTCGATCAGCGTCGGTGTGCGGCATTTTTCTTGCCGCGGAACAAGCTGTGCGCCGAAAAGTTCGGCGCACGGAGCGTCCAAGAGGAAGAGAGAAGTCTTTTTGGTCCTGAGACTTCAGAGAACAGGAGGCAAGCTCTATCCAAGCCCTTGGAGAGCACTTTTACAGCCAGACAAGAGTTCAACAAGGCAGCAGGCCAACAGCAAGGCAGCAGTCCTTTGTAGAAAAGCAGACAGGTGAGTCCTTTGAGCAGCCAGGCAGTTCTTCTTGGCAGGATGTAGTTTCTGGTTCAGGTTTCTTCTCCAGCAAGTGTCTGATGAGGTAGGGCAGAGGCCGTGTTTTATACTAAGTTGTGCCTTGAAAGAGTGTCTAAGAAATGCACCAAGCCCCCTTTCAGTTCAATCCTGTCTGCCAGAGTCCCAGTAGGGGGTGTGGCAGTCCTTTGTGTGAGGGTAGACCCTCCACCCTCCCAGCCCAGGACGACCCATTCAAAATGCAGATGTATGCAAGTGAGGCTGAGTACCCTGTGTTTGGGGTGTGTCTGAGTGAATGCACAAGGAGCTGTCAACTAAGCCTAGCCAGACATGGATTGAAGGGCACAACAAGATTTTAGTGCAAGGAAATGCTCACTTTCTAAAAGTGGCATTTCTAGAATAGTAATATTAAATCCGACTTCACCAGTCAGCAGGACTTTATATTACCATTCTGGCCATACTAAATATGACCTTCCTGCTCCTTTCAGATCAGCAGCTGCCACTTCAACAGTGTATGAGGGCAGCCCCAATGTTAGCCTATGAAGGGAGCAGGCCTCACAGTAGTGTAAAAACGAATTTAGGAGCTATTTGATTTACTTGTAAGACCCTAGTAGAGTGCACTATATATGCCTAGGGCCTGTAGATTAAATGCTACTAGTGGGCCTGCAGCACTGGTTCTGCCACCCACTTAAGTAGCCCCTTAACCTTGCCTCAGGCCTGCCATTGCAAGGCCTGTGTGTGCAGTTTCACTGCCACTTCGACTTGGCATTTAAAAGTACTTGCCAAGCCTGAAACTCCCCTTTTTCTACATATAAGTCACCCCTAATGTGTGCCCTAGGTAACCCCTAGAGCAGGGTGCTGTGTGGGTAAAAGGCAGGACATGTACCTGTGTAGTTTATATGTCCTGGTAGTGTAAAACTCCTAAATTCGTTTTTACACTATTGTGGGGCCTGCTCCCTTCATAGGCTAACATTGGGGCTGCCCTCATACCTTGTTGAAGTGGTAGCTGCTGATCTGAAAGGAGTAGGAAGACCATATTTAGTATGGTCAGAATAGTAATACAAAATCCTGCTGACTGGTGAAGTTGGATTTAATATTATAATTTGAGAAATGCCACTTTTAGAAAGTAAGCATTTCTCTGCCCTTAAATCTTTCTGTGCTTTACAATCCACGCCTGGCTAGGTTTAGTTGACAGCTCCTTGGGCATTCACTCAGACACACCCCAAACACAGGGTACTCAGCCTCACTTGCATACATCTGCATTTTGAATGGGTCTTCCTGGGCTGGGAGGGTGGAGGGCCTGCCCTCACACAAAGGACCACCTCAGACACTTGCTGGAGAAGAAACCTGAAACAGAACCTGCATCCTGCCAAGAAGAGCTGCCTGGCTGCCAAAGGACTCACCTGACTGCTTTCTACAAAGGACTGCTGCCTTGCTGTTTGTCTGCTGCCTTGCTGAACTCTTGTCTTGCTGCAGAATTGCTCTCTAAGGGCTTGGATAGAGCTTGCCCCCTGTTCCCTGAAGTCTCAGGACCAAAAAGACTTATCTTTTTCAACTGGACTCCTTGTGCGCCGAAAAATTTGACGCACAGCTTGCTCCGCGGTGAAAAATTCACTGCACGATGATCCGGAAAGACGCCGCTCGACCCCGCAAGGAAAAGATTGACGCAACGCCTGAGGTGTGACCGGAACTTCGACGCACGGTCCGCCTGGACAACGCCGCCCGACTTCCAGAGAGGAAATCGACGCAACGCCTGCCGTGAGGGAGAAAATTCCACGCACAGCCCACCAGAATGAAGCGCAGCCAGATAACAAGCTTAGGATTCCACGCACAGACCCCGGGACATCTGGTAATCCTGTGACCCACAGAAGGAGACTTCCTGCGCGCCGACAAATTACGCACATCTTCCCCGTGTGAAAAATAATGACGCAAGTCCATGTGTGAAGGGGCGAAACCGACACACACACCATTTATCCTGGAAAACGACGCACGCCTTCCCCGCGTGAAAAATAACGATGCAAGTCCGTGCATGAAGGGCGGAAACCGACGCACACACCATTTTTCCATGCATCTTCTCCTCTGCAGCCCTCTGCTGAGATTTTCCACTCCAAACCAGGTACTTTGTGCTTGAAAGAGACTTTGTTTGCTTTTTAAAAGACGTAAGACACTTTATATCACTTTCCAGTGATATCTCTACAATTTCATATTACATCTTTTATCGTTTTGACCTGAAAATACCCAGATAAATATTATATATTTTTCTAAACACTGTGTGGTGTATTTATGTGGTGCTATATTGTGTTAGTGTATGATTTACTGCACAAATACTTTACACATTGCCTTCGAAGTTAAGCCTGACTGCTCAGTGGCAAGCTACCAGAGGGTGGGCACAGGATAATTTGGATTGTGTGTGACTTACCCTGACTAGAGTGAGGGTCCTTGCTTGGACAGGAGGTAACCTGACTGCCAACCAAAGACCCCATTTCTAACAGTGACTGTACGGACGGTCACTTTCAGAGCAGCACGTTGGAACATTGGCAGCAAAAACGATTTTCTTACTTTTAATTTGCCCACTGGGGTAATGAACTGTGTTTTATTATTTTGTTTGGCTTCAGCAACCCACCTGGGATATAATTTTAAAATGTGCAGGACTACCTTTACCAGGATGCACTTTGCAGCTCACATGAGGTCCACTGGGACAAAATTGGTATTCAACTGATATCAGGTGCCTGCAATTAAATCTGCTGAGCAGCCAGGCAGTTGGCCTTTGAAAAAGGAAGGAAATGTTTGTTCTCTGCTGATGAAGGGATTAACCCAGAAACAGGTGCCCAGAGATGTTTGAAAATACAAGGCTTGAAATAATGAAAATGCCAAAGAAATTCTCTGTAAGTTACTGACTTTGCTCAAATCTATAATGACCAGTTGTGAGTGCGCTTTTGTTCAGGACAACTCTCTTATATATTTATATATATACATATCATATGCTTGTGGTCACCACTAGGTCATTATAGTTAGGACCTAGTTTCTCTAGAAAGAGTGTTTATTGTTTTGCTAATAACTTTGGCGGAGTTTGATGAATCTTCACAAAATCTTTTTTTTAAATATGATGCTCACTTCAGCTGCTGTCTGAAAAGCTTTGGGGTGATCCGTCAAGCGGGGCTGAGAAAAAGAAGAGGTCCCAAAACATATTTTTCGTATTCATGTTTCCATAGGGAAATTGAACACTGATAGCACCCAAACCACTTGACGGAATTACACCAAATTTGGCAGAAATTAAGCTCTTATATGGTGTAAATCCATTCAGGAGTTTTTGAGAAATGAAAGGCAGTCCAAATTTGTATATATAGGGACCAGAAGGATTTGCAACTCCTCCCAATCTCATGCTGAGATCGGAATGGCTGCCAACACTTCAACAAGGAAGTGTTGGCAGCCATGATGGCACTCGGCTCCAGCTGAGTCCCTCAAAAAAAGAATAAAAAAACAGAAGGGGACAAGGTACAGACACCCTAACCCCTTAGGTCTGGTGCTGGGGTCCCAAAGGTATCCACCCAAGGCTAAAAAGCATTTTTTTTTAAATGTTGCTGTGAATTGTGGCTGATCCACAAATCCGGGGAAAATTATTTCAAAAAATGAAGCGCGGGCTCCTGAGCTTTGTAATCCTGACGCCCCCGGGTGGGCCAAGTCCTGGGGGTGTTGCTCATATAACCCCCCCTCCCAAGCCCTGGAGACCACCACCTCCCCAGGGCTTGAATCTAATTATATGCGAGGGGCCGTGCAACCCCCTGAAGCCCCGGGGACCGCCACCCCCAGGGTTTGAATATATTTATATGCAGGGCACCATGCGGCCCCTCAGCAGCCCAAGGGACCACCACCTCCGCGGAGCTGTTGACAAATTGTGTGTGGGGGGTGCGCATCCCTCCCGCAGCCCCAGAGACCACCACCTCCTAGGGGCAAACACTAAAAAATAGAAAAGGGTCCATTTCAGGCGTTTGCCCTAAGGTAACTAAAACTCATGACCTCACCATGCACTTCTAACTACCCCAAAATTTATGACACTCATAACATCTTTGATAACATCATTGATAATATCAATGTAATATGTGCAGTAACATTTTTGAAGAACAAACTATGTATGGCAAGGGCGCGAGTTATATTTACCTTACGGCACAAGTTTTAGTTACTTGAGATAACTCTAACTATAACTGGTGAATTTCTATGGTTTTGTACATTTAAAATGTGAGCCTAACTGTAACGTCCCTGTTACCTTTATTTTTTTAAGTGAATTTCTATGTTTTTTTAAAATGTATTTCCTAACTATAATATCTCCGTAACCTTTGCTTTTTATATATATATGTATTGGTGTAGCACAAACTCGACCCAAAGGTCCAAACTGACCAGCAGCCAGCTGAGATGTATGCCTACTAGAACAAATATTCAGATCCAAAACATAGACTCGTCAACCAAATTCATTGGCCTACATATGTATTAGCTAAACGAGGACAGCCATGGCATGCAAGCACTGGCAGCCCTGATCATTATTAAACTATGGTTGAAAGACCTGGAGGAATGAGTCCCCTCTGAAAATGACATACTCAAGGCTTTTCAAAAGCAAAATACGGGGTAACATTAATCACCACATGGTACACTATACGAATAGCATGTGCGATTCCCTAAACCCACCCCTGCTCCCAGTATAACAGAGCCCCAGGACAGGGAAAGTCCCTAACTAGAAGAAAATGACCATACACAAGAGAGGAATATTTAAGCACGAGCATGAAATAAACACCATACCCCTGTGCAAGGCACAAAAGAAATACATAAGGTGCCCAAACATCATTATAACGATAGAGGCACTATAACACTCATATATCCCCATTTCCCTATACTATGATCTGCGTACAGGTAATTATAATCCTAAAATGTAACTTTAAGTGCCTGTAGCAAGTGAACTGAGCAGAGAGCCACCAGTGTAGTTTCAAAGCAGTGGAGATACGGACCACGCTAAAGAGTGAGTTATTGGTGATTTTCAATGCTACTAGTATTTCTTTAACCAACGATTGTGAGGGATCTCAAACTGGAAGTAGCCTCCCCTGAATACTAGACGTAATTAGCTGTTTAAGTCAATGTTTGAAAAAATCATATGAGTTATTATCAAAGCAAACTTCTAGTTTTTAGATTTTCAGAAACACGTTAGGGCAATAGAACTGGTTCGCAAAGTAATCTACATGGAAGCACTATTGATTTAAGTTTACCCACCAGCTACAGATCAAGGTGTGATTGAGTTAATGTTCATTTCAAGGTATCATTACGTGGAAACAGAAAGCACTCTTAATGTAAGCTTTTGATGATGTTCTGTTTGTTGGGTCCTTGTCTTATTGCCCTTCTGACTAGTTTATAACACCTCAGAATTCACACTCTACTGAGAGCTGAGTCTGCAAGTTACTAACAGATACTTTTGTTCGCCTGTGTTTCCGATAATGCTTTTGTGGAACTACCACTATACTAGGAAATCGTGTGAAAATGAGCACAATATTGCGGACTCTGCAATGTGCAAGGTGAGGGAGTTTGTCCACCACAAATATAGGATTTGATCAATAATTTCCATGTTCTGTTTGACTGCATTTATTTAGAATGCCTGTGCTATGTGCAAAGGATATATATGCATGCAGACAGCTGCTCTACATTCTTCCCCTAATTTATTAAATAGTATGTTTGTGAACTCAGTGATCCAGGACTCCTCTGACAGGTGCTCCTATTAAAATATTGAATTTCCAAACTGTAAACTGCGCCTATCTTGATTTACATTCTTTCTGTACTTCTGTTCCAAAAAGTTGATTTAGTGATCTACAAGAGTAAAATATGTTCTGTTCTCCAAGTCCGCCTCTGAACTATGGCAATGTGTAATCCATCAGTAACCTCCAGAATGTAAAGGTTCCTAACATGTTTAATAAAAACATATTGCACTATTTTAAGCAAGATTATGTGCGCCAAGTGCATATTGCTTTCAAAGATAGTGCACAATGGAGCACTGAAAGAGTTAGGAAAGATACATACATCAGGCCGAATGCAGCAGATTAATTGTATGTTTCTAGATGCTAAATTCATGCCGGTGCGTTATAAGTTTTCCCACAAGTGGAAGGCCAATAGGAGGAGATGCGTACGTTTGTGCTTATGTCCACAATTTCTAGTTGAGGCCATACACTCTGTGGGAAAATCACAAGTGTAGAATTAGGATAATTGTGAAATGTTACCGATTTCTTCTGCCTTTTTTTTATTCAGATATAAACTATTTCTGCATGTACAGATTTACTTTACTAACATAGCTTCGAAAATGAAGACTCACAGATTCTGCCCCACTGACTCATTTGGACCTCTACAATATTAGCCTCCAAAATATTCCAACATTCAGATGGTATAAAGTGTATCTCCACCAGGGGCACAAGGCGTACAATTCTGACGTCAGATTGTTGTATTGAAATTTGTTTTCATTTGGTAAGTAGTAGTGCCAGGCCTACATTCTGGAAAACAGCCCACTACAATGCCTTAGCTTGAACGCATTAAATTTGTTCATTTCTGACTTTTATTATGTATTAGGGCACACAGGATGATCTGAATAAAACAGCAATCTTTCGTGGGATTTTTTGAAGATTTTCCCTTAGTGCTAAGGGGGTAGCCCTCTGCTATCTCATTTATCGTGTCTTTGCAAAAATGAATGTTTATAAGAAAATGCACGTTGAACTGCTATTTACTTTGTTCTTGAAATGATATTGAATTGAAGGTGTTTACATATTCATAAAATGTGTGCCGTAGTACTCAAACCAACCATTATACATGTTTGTAATCCATATTAAAAATGACCTGGACTGGTCCTTCATCAGGGGACGTTTACTTTAATACAAAACATTCTGGGAAAGAACGAGGCAAGATTTTACCAATAAGAAGATGAAATATATGTGTCTCATAAAGAGAAATACAAACGATTAGTGCCCATTTAGTAAAATTTAGACGAAAGATACGATTCCTGCCACCTAAACGACTCCAGCTTTGCTCTACCCCTTAGCACTAAGAGGATAGCTTCAAAATGTTCTATTCGGAGTATCCAATGTCAGAGGATACACCTGTGAGGCCCACATTAAAATATTGGAACATATCACAAATTGGATACCGTGGTACAAACCATTGATGTACAACCTCTGAAAGTATCATTTAAGTATTAGCTTCTGTAGGATGCAGTACAAGTGCCAGGTTGTTCACATATAATGTGGAATTTCCTGTACATTTAAAATTATAATCTACCTATGTCTTAAAACTGACAAAGTCCAATGTTCAGAAAATGACCTGCACTGAGCGCTCTCACAAAAGCTCTCTGGCTAACACCTACCACCTCACCCAACAGCGCTGTGCAATCATGTTGGATTTTGAACACACTGCATAAGTGGAACAGCATGATTGCCTTATATACATTGTGTACTTGTCTGCAATTTTATGACATTCGATACTTTGCCAGCACAGTCTGGCCTTTCTAGTTCTGTTGATTTGCTCAGCTCCCTGAAGCCTCCAGAGTCCCTGGATTGTAAGCCCTACTTGTGAGGGATAGCTGTTGTTTTATTCTTTATATTGTTTTTTTTTAAGTCCCCTCAAAGATACTACTTACTACTAGTAACAAGTGAACACGAACTGATGTAAATCAGAAAGAGAACGTGCATCTAAATAAGTTCGGCACGTTTATGAGGGGCACATTAGTTCCGTTTAAGATTTTGTAGTCTAAACTTGCACTGGCAAATGGTGCGTTTGAGTAGGGGAAATAAGGACCTACTGCTTGTTCAAAATGCGATTATTTGTGTGTTCTGCTTCACTGTTTAGCTAAGATGGAATTGTAAGATAATTTCAATAAAGCACGTCACATTAAAGAGAACCAGCAAAAGCAGCGCCAGATGTCATGGAAATACTAGGGACAAGTAACAAAAACAGTAAAATATGTTACCTGTTTTAATAGAAGCATCATCAAAGGTAAGACCGGTCCTGCTGCCGTCCTGTTGTGCCCACGCTTGCCGGTATGGGGACTGCCTTCAGATGCCATCCCGGTGCCCACTGCCATAGACTTGTTTATAAAAAAAATACTATGAGTCTTTTTAAACTGTGCAGTGAATGTTCAGATTGTGCCCTACAGAATAATGAAAGATGGCACATTTACAAGCTCAAGGATCATTGTTTCGGCATTGAAGAGCTGACTTCACGATCCCGGGAACTTTTTCCTCTCATTCTATTTAGTTGAGATTGTTTTGAAGACCTTGCAAAGATGTGTTCGCGAGCCCCGAAGAGTTTGACGCACTGCAGGGTTCGAAAGGGAGTCTGTAAGTTCTCACAGTGTGGCGGGGGTTGCAGTTAGGGCGTCTTCGTGCACTTCCTTCGTTAGCAGACAGTGAGACATTCCCCTACAAGTCATACGCACATACATATCGTACAGCTGTTTACGCCGCTGAAAAATGAAAGATAGGGTTCGCTCGATTAGACTTTTTTTTTAGCCTGGGTACGTTTTAAAATGAAACACTACAGTGAGGACCTACCATAACCACAGGCGTTCACGACGTTCTCTTATTGGGATAAACACGCCAAGGGTGCGCGCAAATGGAAGCCACTACGTAACATGGGGCTTCATCAAATGAGTCCATGTAGCCCAACTGAGCAGCTGTACAACAATTGGGGTTTGGTGAAAAGATATCGTCAGACTCTGATCAAATACGTTGCACTTATACATTTCAGTTTCTCATGCTTCTGGAACTTGCATTCCCGTCATTTTTTCAGAAAGATAACAATTCAGACCATTCCTAAGGTTTCAAAAATGTCTACTTTTCTTCTCTTGTATTCGCTCGTTTTTTTCAGGTAGACTCAGGTCCATGATTGCAAGGTGCAACTCTCCCAACTTCAGTTCCTGCAAAGCCCTAATGCATTTTACCATGCCAGTATCTTCCGCAGCTGCACATGTCATAGGTTCTATACTTGTAGAGGGGTGCATCTATACTCGGGTTCCTTGGGAAACAGTTTCTTCATGTGTTGTATAAGAGCCTCCGTAGTCACAATTTGCAAACCCTTTTATGGAACTGAGTTTCCTAGTATCTACTTCTGAATCAGTGGTACACAACTGTTTGCTGATTAATACTTCTGCTATGTAAGTATTATTGTATTGCTCCTTGTTCTAGGACTCCTAGTCACCTGTCCCAAAGAGGTGACCTTGGTCTCATTTCACAGGCCCATTGTATGCTGATGTTGACTGTTGGGATGGAAAAGTCCGCTGCATCGCAATGGACGTGTAGTCCTGCCCCGAGTGCCCAAAGTGCTCCTGATCCACGCTCACAAGGCTCTCCATGACAATTGACCTGCCTACCTCAATGAGGGTCTCAACTTCCACGTCCCAACACGCCAGCTCCGCTCTGCCAACCTCACCACCGTTCCCCGCGTCCACCGTACCACAGCTGGTGGCAGATCCTTCTCCCACCTCGCCACCAAGACCTGGAACTCCCTCCCCGTCAACTTACGTCTGACCAAGGACTTTCTGACCTTCAGGAAGCATCTCAAGACCTGGCGCCTTGAGACCCTACCGGGTGAGTAGCGCGCTTAACAAATAATTGATTGATTGATTGACATATACTGTTGTCTGAATTCCTACTTGTGATTTTTGTTGTCATTGGCAAACACAGGTAATGGGTGTGCTCCTTGACATAGCCGTTTCTCACCAATTGCGGTCTTCTTGGACTGGGAGGGGTGCCCAAAATGCTACCCTCATGGTGGTGGAAGGATACTGCCTTTTCTAGTTGTTAGTATCTCCCAACAATGTCTCCTGGGAAAGGACTAAGCATCAGGAGTGACCCCACTATTAGGCCACTACAAATGACCTAATACTGTTCAGTTTGTGCTCAAATGGAGAATACCTAAGAATGTCAACATGGTACAATACAATGTCTACTTAAACATCTTTGTAACTGGAGGTCTACTAATATGATATATGCATTTGGTGGCCATATGGACTCCTTTTTATTGGGCAAACCACCCATATGATCAAGACCTGTATCATCCAACATAAACGTATTCATTGTGGCACTGAAAATGCTCCCTTTGATTCATATTTTTAACACAGAACCATTGTGAAAAAGAGTTTTTATGGCAAGCCACAAGACAATCCTGACACCCAATACGGGATGGTGACCTGTTGCAATTACTGACACGCTGTGAGTGTCACTGAATTTCTAAATGCGACATGGTCAACAATGGTATGAACACATTGGATGAGGGGAACAGCATGATTGCCTCATATTAATTGTGTACTCCTGTGCAATTTAAGGATAATAGATACTTTGCCAGCGCAGGTTCGCCTGTCTAGTTCTGTTGATAAGCTCAGCCCACGAAGCCTTGAGACCCCCTAGATTGTAAGCTTTATTTTTATAGAATAGCTTTTGTTTATTCTTCATATTGGTTTCTTTTAATTTCCCCTTAGTTATGTTATGATTTATTTATTTAGGTGTAAAATTTTATTTAGGTGTAAAATGCTGTAAAAGGCTGGATTGATTAATTTTAATATTTCCTTTGGGGCTCAATCCTCTCTGTTCCTTTTGGCCGTTTCAACCTATCCTGTGCTGTTCTTGCATTTTATCTTCAGTTTTCCCAATTGTGGCAGTGATAGGTTACCACAATTTGCTCCTGCTCCCGACTGATACTTTCTGCACATTTAGACGTACAGTTAAATTTTTTTAACAAACCTTTTTCTGGGGACTGTAGATCATATGTTACTCTCAGCACATGTTGGTACCACAGATCTCCAATACAATTCAGTTATCGTTCTAGTTTTTTGTGATGCACTGTGTGCCACACACCATGTTAACTGCAAAGTTTTAAAGTTTAGATCAGGATTCTGGTATGTTTATGGCACAAATCATTTGTGCCCTGCTCCAGGGTGCTGCAAATTTTTGTTAGAGGATTCTTCTCTACAGGTATGGGCTATCTTAATTTAATTATTGCTGTGCAGTGGTCCGTGTGTATTGAGATCTCTCTGATTTGAGAGTGTTCCTATCTTTTTCCTAGCTCTTGTGCGACACAAGCACAGTGGCTGCAGCATACCATGTAGTGATCGGGAGGAGAGAAACATACCTTTTTATCCTCTGTCACTGGAGTGAGGCCTACCACATCATTCACCTCTTTAAAGTTCCACTGCTGTACTCTTAACACACCCTTGGTCTACATCAGTTAGATGTAAAGAGCTGTGCAGCGTAGGAGTAGTGACTGAGCTGGTTGTATGTGTGCCTGGGAAGGGTACAATACAAGGATAGAGCAATGATGTGCAGTACATGCATGGTGAGTGTATATATTGGGTGTATATATACCTGCGAGGGATACATTACAGGAGAGATGAAGTGCTGTGCAGTGCGTGCTCAGTGGAACCATGTGCCACGTGTATGTATACTTGTAAAAAATACAATACATGAAGGGTAAAGTCTTGTGCAGCACACCCAGTGACTGTGGGTGCTTGCAGTGTGTGTGTTTGCAAATAGCACCCCATGGCTGTTAGACTTTTCATCCTTGCCGTGGTCTCCCTTAACTTTTTGCCTCTGTTCCCCAGGTTGTTGATGTGTGCTGGACTCTGACTTTGCTGTTTTTGCTACTCTGGGCACTTTACCACTGCTAACCAGTGCTAATGTGAAAGTGCTCCTTTACAAAATGTGTATGTAATTGGCTTATCCATGATTGGCATATTTGATTCACTAGTAAGTCCCTAGTAAAGTCCACTAGAAGTGCCAGCGCCTGTGAATCAAATGCTACTAGTGGGCCTGCCGCACTGGTTGTGCCACCCACATGAGTAGCTCTGTAACCATGTCTCAGACCTGCCACTGCAGTGTCTGTGTGTGCAGTTTTTAACTGTAAATTCGACTTGGCAAGTGTTCCCACTTGCCAGGCCTACACCTTCCCTTTTCTTACATGTCAGACACCCTTTAGGTAGGCCCTAGGTAGCCCCAAGGGCAGGGTGCAGTGTATGGTTAAGTTAGGACATTTAGGGGGTCATTCTGACCCCGGCGGTCTAAGACCGCTGGGGCCAGGGTCGGCGGGAGCACCGCCGACAGGCCGGCGGTGCCCCGCAGGGCATTCTGACCGCGGCGGTTCGGCCGCGGTCAGAAGAGGCAAACCGGCGGTCTCCCGACGGTTTACCGCTGCCCTTAGAATCCCCCATGGCGGAGCAGCTTGCTGCGCCGCCATGGGGGATTCTGACACCCCCTACCGCCATCCTGTTCCTGGCGGTTCGCCCGCCAGGAACAGGATGGCGGTAGGGGGTGCCGCGGGGCCCCCGTAAGAGGGCCCCGAAAAGTATTTCAGTGTCTGCTAAGCAGACACTGAAATACGCGATGGGTGCAACTGCACCCGTCGCACCCCTGCAACTACGCCGGCTCAATTCTGAGCCGGCGTCCTCGTTGCAGGGGCATTTCCTCTGGGCCGGCGGGCGCTCTTTTGGAGAGCGCCCGCCGGCCCAGAGGAAATGTCTGAATGGCCGCCGCGGTCTTTTGACCGCGGTGCGTCATTCAGCGGCGGTACCCTGGCGGACGGCCTCCGCCGTCCGCCAGGGTCAGAATGAGGCCCTTAGTAATGTGTTTTGTATGTCCTGACAGTGAAATATTGCTAAATTCGTTTTCACTGTTGCAAGGCCTGTCCCTCTCATAGGTTAACATGGGGGCTACCTTTAAATCTGATTAAAGTGTAGATTCCCTTTGGGAGCAGATGGACATGTGGAGTTTGGGGTCTCTGAGCTCACAATTTAAAAATACATCTTTTAGTAAAGTTGATTTTAAGATTGTGTGTTTGAAAAGGCCACTTTTAGAAAGTGATCATTTTCTTGCTTATACAATTTCTGTGGCTCTGCCTGTTTGTGGATTCCCTGTCTGGGTCAGTTTGACAGCTGGGCTGGTTGCACCTCACACTAGACAGTGACACAAAGGGAGCTGGGGGTGTAGCCTGCATATCCTGATGAGTCATCTGTGCTAGGAGGGAGGGGAGGCGTGGTCACTTACACCTGAAAGGGCTGTGCCTGTCCTCACACAATGCAGTCTCCAAGCCCCTGGTGAGTGTCTGGGACCTGGCCTGGGCAAGGCAGGAATTCACATTCAAGCGATACTTTGCTTTGAAGAAGGCCTACTTCAAAGGAGAAATTTGGTATAAGAAGGGCACCCAAAACCACAGACTTTAGATCACTTCTGGACATCAAGAGGAACCTCTGCCTGGAGAAGAGCTGAAGAGCTAAGGAGAAGTGCTGCCCTGCCTGTGACTGTGCTTTGTGGAGCTATCTTGCAGTTGCTGCTTCTGCCTGTGCAAGGGGACAAAGACTGGACTTTGTGGTATATTCCTGCTTGAAAAGGACTCTCCAAGAGCTTCGACTGAGCTTGCCCCCTGTTCTGAAGTCTCAGGGCCATCAAAGACTTCCCTTACCAGCACCTAGCCTCTCTGCTGAAACTCCTGCCCTGACAAGTGGTGCCCTATCCAGTCCCTGGGCCCTTGAAAAGAAAAGCTGGTGAAAATTCAAGGAAATCGACTTCGGACGACACCGGACTGATGCCGCTGCTGAATCCGGTGGTGACGCCACCTGCAACCGACTCCGTGATCTTCGCTGGAACTGGCATGGGCAGTGCAGGGGCCCCCTAACAGGGCCCCAGCAGGATTTTCACTGTCTGCTTTGCAGACAGTGAAAATCGCGACGGGTGCAACTGCACCCGTCGCACCCCTGCAACACCGCCGGCTCCATTCGGAGCCGGCTTCAATGTTGCAGGGCCTTTCCCGCTGGGCCGGCGGGCGCCCTTTTGGGGAAAGTCGAAATGGCCCCTTCGGTCTTTTGACCGCGGAGCGGTCTTTCGACGGGGGAAGTTTGGAGGGCAGCAACCGCCGCCCGCCAAACTCGGAATGACCCCCTAAATCTTTAAAAATTCTTAACTTGACTTGTGTATGGTGGATGTTTGTCGTTTTGGTCTTGTTTTGTTTAGATACATATTTCCTGTTGTTCCAAACCTGTGTTGTGTCATTTTGCAGTGTTTTCATTAAGTTACTGTGTGTGTTGGTGCAAATACTTTACACCTAGTACTCTGAAGTTAAGCCTACTGCTCTGCCAAGCTACCAAGGAGGTAAGCAGGGGTTAGCTGAGGGTGATTCTCTTTTACCCTGACTAGAGTGAGGGTCCTTGCTTGAACAGGGGGTAACCTGACTGACAACCAAAGACCCCATTTCTAAAATTTGTGATCAGCAGTTGGGGTTTGGACTTGTATTTGTATTTGACATACAGTAATTAAGTGTACACTACTGTTTTGAGTGCAGACCACTACGTGACCACATACTACTTGTTTGGTGATCTTTGATTTTTTTCTCTTTTGCTTGGATTTTCCCTGCATCCATTTTTGTGGTAATCTTTGATTGACTTCTGAACTTCTTTTGGGAACTTTTCTGCTTTTTGGAACTTTGCACTTTTGTTGACTTTTCAGCATGTCTCAATCTGGAGATGCATCAGTTGGAGCTGCTTCTGACCTGGAAAAATTGGATAGCTATACCAAGGCTCAGCTAAAGCAGTTCTGTAAAAGTTTTGACTGCCCCATTAAGAGCTCATCCAAGAAGCAGGCGCTGCAAAAGGCACTGAGGTCCTGGGCGACAGCCAAGGGCACTGAAGGGCACACAGAGGATGAGGAGGATGAGGAGGAGGAAGAGCAGTCCAAACACAATGGTACTGTGGGTGGGCCTGTTATTTGCAGGGAGAGGGTCTCCAGGGCAGGTAGCAGTGTCTCATCTAGAGGTCTGACCCCTGAGGAATTTCAGGACAGACAGGCATAGAGGGAGCACCAGAGGGAGTTGGAGAAAATGAGGATGGCAATTGAAGAGAAACAATTGTTGTTGGCTCATGAGCTTAGCTTGAGGGAGCTGGATCAGAGGAGCAAGTCTAGTAGGGATGGTGGCAGCCACATCACAGTGCAGCCTGAAAGGAGGGTGCACATTCCTAAAGATCTTGTGAAGGATTATAAAAGGGAGGACAACATATATTTGTGGTTTAAGTGGTAGGAGTGTGCGCTCCATATGAATCTGGTCCCTGAAGCTCATTGGATGGTGGGTCTGTGAAAGCACTTTGAGGTGGAGGGTAGGGATACACCGACAGCCTTAGGGGATGCTCAGAATCTCACCTACTCTAGCATGAAGGATGCCTTGCTTACAAGGTATGGTCTTATCCCTGAGCAGTACAAGGATAAGTTTAGATCCTACAAGAGGAAGGAATCCCAAACATGGTTGGAATGTGTTGATTCTTATTGCAGGTCAATGGATGGTTGGGTGAAGGGCAGTAAGGTAACTACGTATGAAGGGCTTTACAATCTGATTACTTGGGAGCACTTGTACAGTTTATGTTTTCCAAAGCTGCGCCAGCACCTGATTGAAGCAAGCTGACTGACCCCAGAAAGCTTGCGCAGGAAGCGGACCGCTGGGAAAGCACCAGTGTCCAAAAGAGGTATGGGGGAGACCAAGCCAAGGGTGGGCAGGGTCCCTCTCAGAAGAAAGGGGGGGGGGTAAGGATAAACAGGGGGAGTTCTCTAAAGGGCCCAGGGTAAGGATTCCCAACGCCCCAGTGAGAAGAAGCCATGGTTCTCCAAAAGGAAGCCAGTGGCAGGTGGTCCCCTACGTAAGTGCTGTGCATGTGACCAGGTGGGTCATGTGAGGAGGGACACCAAATGCCCCAAAAGTACACCGGCATCCACTGGTGCGCCATCCCTGGGTTTGGCCAATGTGGCGCTTGGGGAGGAGTTGGTTTCAGGTGGGCGAGAACCAGCTGAGATGACCCTTATCTCACTAGGGGACAGTGAGATGGCCCAGAGAACTCTAGTGCCTGAAAACACTAAGAAGTACAGGCAGTGGGTGAGCATTAATGGACAGAGGGTGGTGGCTCTGAGAGACACAGGAGCCAGCATGACTACAGTGAGGAGTCAGCTGGTGTCTGAAGGGCAGATTGATCCCTGGGTACTTCACCAAGGAGTTGCAGTGGACAACTCAGAGTGCCTCTGCAGAGTGGCACAGGATTCCTTTGAATGGGGGGTGTCTCAGGTTCCTTGAAGGTAGCTGTGAGTCCAATCATGCCTGTTGATTGTTTGCTAGGCAATGACCTGGAGGGTCCCCTTTGGAAGGAGGTGGAACACAGGTCTCACTTGGAGATGTTGGGCTGCCTGGATGGCAGCCCGTCAGGGTAATCAAGAGCCCCTGGAGCCTGAAACAGTGGCCCAGGGGACCGCCAAGAAGAGGAAGGGCAGGGGGTACGGTAAACCAGCCCCAGGAAGTTGCCATGGTTCGGGAGGAGGCAGAGCCTGAGGGTGATGCCCTAGAGCCTACAGTGTAACAGGTAGCTGAACTGGGGTAGGTCCCTGAGCTGTCGCAGTGGCAGCAGGAAGGGGGGCCCACCAGGGAAGCATTATGTGCCGCATAGAAGACATGCCTTATCTGGAGGGTTTGCGGCAGCAGGCTGCAGACCAGGGGGCTGGCAAGGAGCCAGGATCACACCTGATCTATTGGGAGGATGACCTCCTGTATAGCGAGCCTAAGGTTCCTGAGCCTGGGTCAGCCCGTGTGCTGGTGGTACCCCAGTGCTTCAGGGCCTTCTTACTGGGGTTGGCTCTTGATGTGCCTTTAGCTGGACATTTGGGGCAGGACAAGACCTTTGAGAGGCTTGTCACACATTTTTACTGGCCCCTTATGCGCAGGCACTCAGATGCACATTGCAGGTCTTGTCAGACTTGTCTGGCAAGTGGCAAGAGTGGGAGGAAATGTAAGGCTGCCCTTCAGCCTTTGCCTGTTGTCATTACTACCTTTGAGAGGGTAGGCATTAACATTGTGGGGCCTCTGCATCCCAAGACAGCCATGGGCAACAGGTTTATCCGGTTCTTGGTGGACCATGCCACCCGGTACCCAGAAGCCATTCCTTTGAGATCAATCACTTCCCCTGCAGTGGGTCGTGCTTTGATGGTTTTTTTTACCCGCATGGGGTTTCCCAAGAAAGTGGTATCTGATAGTGATGCCAACTTCATATCCATGTATATGAAGTCTCTGTGTAAGGAGTGTGGGGTAACCTACAAGTTCACCACCACTTACCACCCCCAAAGTAATGGTCTGGTTGAGAGATTCAACTGCACTCAAAAAGCATGATCAAAGACCTGTCAAAGCCCTTGGAAGTGGGATGTCCTCTTGCCATGCCTTTTGTTCACCTACAGGGAGGTGCCTCAAAAGGGACTTGGGTTTAGTCCCTTTGAGCTGATTTATGGTCACCCTGTGAGGGGACCTTTGAGTCTGATTAAGGAAGCTTTGGAGGATGCTCCTAGTAAACCCACCCAGGATGTATTCAGTTACATGCTGGTTTTAAGAAACCAGACTGCCCACTTCAGGAGTCTCGCTCAGGAGAACCTGAAAGCAAGCCAGGAGGACATGAAACGCTGGTATGACCAGAATGCCACTCTGGTCGAGTTTTAACCAGGACAGAAAGTGTGGGTGATGACACCAGTGGAGCCTAGGGTGCTCCAGGATAAGTGGACTGGGCCATTTGGGGTGGTGGAGCGCAAGAGTGAAGTCACCTACCTGGTGGACTTGTGGTCTCCAAGGAACCCTTTAAGGGTCCTGCATGTCAACCGCCTCAAACCTCACTTTAAGCGGACTGAACTGTCCATGCTCCATGCGACAGATGATGGGGTAGAGGAGGAGAGTGAGCCTCTTCCTGACCTTCTGTCTGCAGGAGAAAAAGATGGGTCAGTGGAGGGATTGATCCTCTCCCCCTCCCTGACTCAGGAGCAGAAAGGTGACTGTCGCCACGTGTTGGGACAGTTTTCCTCACTGATTTTCCTGATCCCAGGAGTCACACACTTGTGCCCACATGATGTTGACACTGGGGACAGTACACCCATTAAACAGAAGGTTTACAGGGTGACTGACAGGGTCAGGGCATGCATTAAGGGTGAGGTATCCAAAATGCTTGTCCTAGGGGTTATTGAGCACTCCAGCAGTCCTTGGGCCAGCCCAGTGGTATTGGTCCCAAAGGCTGCTGCACCTGGTGCCACTCCAGAACTCAGGTTCTGTGTGGACTACCGGGGACTCAATGCGATCAGCAAGACGGACGCACACCTCATCCCCCTTTAGTATTGTGGAATATAAATTAACATCAATTGCTGATGATTGCAGTGTTGACCTACCAATTTGTTCTGCAGTTTCTGTTGTAACCAAGCCCAGATCTTTGCATCATTAGAATTTCCAACTTTATTGTGTATGCTATTAACATACCTGCTGTGTAAAGGAATCACTGTACATATCACAACCACGCTTTTCTTACAGCTATAGAGGCTGAATTCTGTGCCTTTCCTGCAACAGTGTTTTCTCCCTTCTTGTACCAGACCCTCACAAGTATTTCTTACTCAGAAAATTTGGGTTATCTGAGCACTGGCCTTTTACTAATGGAAGTTACAATGTATATTCCTTTCCCTGATCCATTTCACCACCAAGTGTTCCTTCAACATAATTCCACTCGCATACAGGTTGTCTCTTCTTAGTTCTTGTGACTTGGAACTCTATTCCATTTCTTTATCCCCAGCTTACCTCTACTTTGCGATCATCTCAGAGAAAACCTGCTCATGGCCCTACTTCACATTCCTCTATGCATAGTTTTTTTATTCATCTGCCCATAGAGCTCCATATAAGAGAGGGAGGCAAGAAAATAAGTGGTGCCACATAGAGATGCAGTGGTCAGGCTACTTACAGTGTAGCAAAGAAGAACAGGAGCAGGCTTTGTCACCTGTTTAACTCCCAACAGTCTTTTTCACAATCACTATCCTCATCTGCACTCTGACTGTAGTTTATCTGCTAGCATGCTATTGCATTCTGGTTCATGAAACTCTGTACCAGTGTGGCTGGAGTTCTCAACTCGGTGCTGCCATCTTAGCTCTAATATTTATTGGTCATAATGTAATAAGTATGGAAGGTTGGTTGTTAGGCTACTTGGCACTCGGCCCAAAAGGTATGCTCACTTGAGAAGTCACTCAATAGTATGGGTGTGTGAACTTTGCATATCTTGCTTTTGTGCAACTATGTGAGACTTCTGCTAAATTATGCATAATTATGCAAAATTATTTGATATAAAAATCCTTAATATAGCGCTATATTTTACAGTAAAATTAATCCTCACAATATTTTTTGATGCAAGACAGCATTTCACAATAAAAAATAGTATACAATTCAAAAGCACTGCTAACAACATCCATTGACTGTAGGAAATGCCTCTTTTTGCAAAATCTCCTCCATTTTTTGTAGACTGATTCTGCTGCCTAAAAACATGTTGACCTGATAAACTCCTAATTGACGTAGTTAACTTAACTTACTGATATGTCCCTAGGAGGTTGTACAAAGTGCCTCTCTGGCCTATAAATTAAGTGTCACTATTCGACTGCAGTGCCTATTGTGTCACCAGTAGAGTGACAATAAAGCTTGTTGATGGTGGGCCAAAGATTCAGATTACTCCAACCTGACCTTTTCCACAGCTATAAATTAATTTCAGAGGGACATCTCAGAAAGGGTGTCCAGGCTTGTGGTGCTCTCTTCAAATACAGCCTCCAGCTTAGCCTCGCTGAAGGAATCTGAGCTGCAAAAAAAAGTAACTAAGGGTCAAATGTCTGAAGGGTTTTTGCAATCGCTAACAGCCCTATTCATTGAAACTGTCAGTTTGTGATTGCAAAAGGCCTTTTGGTATGAACAAACCACAAACTATGATTCACAAAAAGTTACCAAATCGCAATTTGGGTTTGTGACCCAATACCATTTCAGTATTTGAAATGGTTGAATGTAAGGTGTCCCTTCCAATTACTGAACCTGTATTGCATGTATTAAACATTTCGCGCCAAAATCAGGTTGCAAAACACTACAAACATGTAGTGGTAAGCCATTCACATAAAGGCAGGGGTCCCTAAAGGACCCCTTTCCCTCTATTGTAGGAGGCTGGCCTGGTTTGTAGTGGTACCAAGGAGTACTTACACTCTGCACCAGGTCCAGTTATCCCTTATTAGTGTAGAAGAGGTGTCTAGCAGCTTAGGCTGATAGAAAAGGGTAGCTTAGCAGAGCAGCTTAGGCTGAACTAGGAGACGTGTGAAGTTCCTACTACACCACTGATGTCATATGCACAATATCATAAGAAAACACAATACACAGATATACTAAAAATAAAGGTACTTTATTTTTATGACAATATGCCAAAAGTATCTCAGTGAGTACCCTCAGTATGAGGATAGCAAATATACACAAGATATATGTAAACAATACCAAAAATATGCAGTAATAGCAATAGAAAGCAATGCAAGCAATGTACAGTCACAATAGATTGCAATGAGAGCACATAGGTATAGGGGCAACACAAACCATATACTCCAAAAGTGGAATGCGAATCACGAATGGACCCCAAACCTATGTGACCTTGTAGAGGGTCGTTGGGACTGTAAGAAAACAGTGAGGGTTAGAAAAATAGCCCACCCCAAGACCCTGAAAAGTGGGTGCAAAGTGCACCTAAGTTCCCCAGAGAGCACAGAGGTCGTGATAGGGGAATTCTGCAAGGAAGACCAACACCAGCAATGCAACAACGATGGATTTCCAGACGAGAGTACCTGTGGAACAAGGGGACCAAGTCCAAAAGTCACGATCAAGTCGGGAGTGGGCAGATGCCCAGGAAATACCAGCTGTGGGTGCAAAGAAGCTGCCACTGGATGGTAGAAGCTGTGGATTCTGTAAGAATGAAGAGGACTAGGAACTTCCCCTTTGGAGGATGGATGTCCCACGTCGTGAAGAAGCTTGCAGAGGTGTTTCCATGCAGAAAGACAGCAAACAAGCCTTGCTAGCTGCAAGGGTCGTGGTTAGGGTTTTTGGATGCTGCTGTGGCCCAGGAGGGACCAGGATGTCGCCAACTGTGTGAGGAGACAGAGGGGGCACCCAGCAAGACAAAGAGCCCACTCAGAAGCAAGCAGAACCCGCAGAAGTGCTGGAACAGGCACTACAAAGAAGAGTGAACCAGAACTCACCCAAAGTCACAAAGGAAGGTCCCACAATGCCGGAGGACAACTAAGGAGGTCGTGCACTGCAGGTTAGAGTGTCGGGGACCCAGACTGGGCTGTGCACAAAGGAAATCCTGGAAGAGTGCACAGGAGCCGGAGCAGCTGCAAATCACGTGGTACCCAGCAATGCAGTCTAGCGTGGTGAGGCAAGGACTTACCTCCACCAAACTTGGACTGAAGAGTCACTGAACTGTGGGAGTCACTTGGACAGAGTTGCTGAGTTCCAGGGTCCACGCTCGTTGTGCTGAGAGGGGACCCAGAGGACCGGTGATGCAGTCTTTTGGTGCCTGCGGTTGCAGGGGGAAGATTCCGTCGACCCACGGGAGATTTCTTAAGAGCTTCTAGTGCAGAGAGGAGGCAGACTACCCCCACAGCATGCACCACCAGGAAAACAGTTGAGAAGGCAGCTGGATCAGCGTTACAAGGTCGCAGTAGTCGTCTTTGCTACTTTGTTGCAGTTTTGCAGGTGTCCAGAGCAGTCAGCGGTCGATTCCTTGGCAGAAGGTGAAGAGAGAGATGCAGAGGAACTCTGATGAGCTCTTGCATTCGGTATCTGAAGAATTCCCCAAAGCAGAGACCCTAAATAGCAGGAAAAGGAGGTTTGGCTACTCAGGAAGGAGGATAGGCTAGCAACACAGGTAAGAGCCTATCAGAAGGAGTCTCTGACATCACCTGCTGGCACTGGCCACTCAGAGCAGTCCAGTGTGCCAGCAGCACCTCTGTTTCCAAGATGGCAGAGGTCTGGAGCACACTGGAGGAGCTCTGGGCACCTCCCAGGGGAGGTGCAGGTCAGGGGAGTGGTCACTCCCCTTTCCTTTGTCCAGTTTCGCTCCAGAGCAGGGCTGGGGGATCCCTGAACCGGTGTAGACTGGCTTATGCAGAGATGGGCACCATCTGTGCCCATCAAAGCATTTCCAGAGGCTGGGGGAGGCTACTCCTCCCCAGCCCTGACACCTTTTTCTAAAGGGAGAGGGTGTAACACCATCTCTCTGAGGAAGTCCTTTGTTCTGCCTTCCTGGGCCAAGCCTGGCTGGACCCCAGGAGGGCAGAAACCTGTCTGAGGGGTTGGCAGCAGCAGCAGCTGCAGTAAAACCCCGGAAAAGGTAGTTTGGCAGTACCCGTGTCTGTGCTAGAGACTCGGGGGATCATGGAATTGTCTCCCCAATGCCAGAATGGCATTGGGGAGACAATTCCATGATCTTAGACATGTTAAATGGCCATGTTCGGAGTTACCATTGTGACGCTATACATATGTAGTGACATATGTATAGTGCACGCGTGTAATGGTGTCCCCGCACTCACAAAGTCCGGGAAATTTGCCCTGAACAATATGGGGGCACCTTGGCTAGTGCCAGGGTGCCCACACACTAAGTAACTTAGCACCCAACCTTTGCCAGGTAAAGGTTAGACATATAGGTGACTTATAAGTTACTTAAGTGCAGTGGTAAATGGCTGTGAAATAACGTGGACGTTATTTCACTCAGGCTGCAGTGGTAGGCCTGTGTAAGAATTGTCAGAGCTCCCTATGGGTGGCAAAAGAAATGCTGCAGCCCATAGGGATCTCCTGGAACCCCAATACCCTGGGTACCTCAGTACCATATACTAGGGAATTATAAGGGTGTTCCGGTATACCAATGTAAATTGGTGAAATTGGTCACTAGCCTGTTAGTGACAATTTGTAAAGAGAAAGCATAACCACTGAGGTTCTGGTTAGCAGAGCCTCAGTGAGACAGTTAGGCATCAACCAGGAAACACATACATATAGGTTACAAACTTATGAGCACCGGGGTCCTGGCTAGCAGGGTCCCAGTGACACATAACAAACATACTGAAAACATAGGGTTTTCACTATGAGCACTGGGCCCTGGCTAGCAGGATCCCAGTGAGACAGTGAAAACACCCTGACATACACTCACAAACAGGCCAAAAGTAGGGGTAACAAGGCTAGAAAGAGGCTACTTTCTCACATCTATGAATTATGAAAAAAATGATCAAGACTAGGCAGTGGGCTCATGGACCACTGCTTATTCTTAAAATAATGTTAGCTATGTTTGTATTCTTTTTTTAATGCATTCCGATTTCCTTTAAGGAAAAAAGATTGCTTCTTTTAAAAGCAAAATCACACATGATGGTCTGCTGATCTAAGCTAGCCACCATTCCTGTGATGACTGCGATTCCTTAGGGGTCGCAGATTTGGACCTACCTCATTAATGAGGTAGGTCGATGTGTGACCCACTAGGAATTGGTATTTAGTGATCCGGTCTATTAATACATAACTTGGTTTGCAAAATACCTCATTAGTTGCAAAAATGCTGGTTTCAAGGTAGATCTGTACATTTGTACATATGGCCCTAAGTTCGAACGAAGAAACCTTCACCAGGTCAAAAGTATTTGGTCAGTGAGGAACCTTCCTTGGGTGCACATTTTGCATTTCTCCCCCAGAGAGCTTTCCTGTCAAAATACAACTGCTTCACCATCACCTCCTAAGTTGCCTGTCTGGCCTCGTGCAGTCCTTCTTGGTCATAGCCTGCAGCCTTGCCCCGCTGAGTATTTCTGACTTTAATTTCAGAGGCTAAGTTGAAGGTAATACTTATAACAAGGATGAACTGGTTACTGTATCCAACCTGTTCTACATTGTGGTAGATCTTAAACAGTGCCTAGGTGATATTACTTCAGTTGGTTCTTAATACTTAATGGATCTATTTTTATTTAAAATGTAATATTTATTGTTTCTCTTGATGGATGTTTTTCAATTTGGTATCATTTTGTTGATTAGATGATCCTCTATATTTATACACTGAAGTGAGATTTTTATTGTTCAATCTTTTTGACTTTTTAACTTGCGTGTTAGCTCTGAATGCTTTGCACATTTGTTAGGGCGTTCTGACCTTAGTAACTATGGGATAGTGTTAAAATCATGGGTGGAATGCCCAGGCTTCACCCATGGATTGTCTTCTCGTTCAGAGCAATTCAAACAAGCAATTTGTGCTGCCTAATTAAATAACTGCCTCTGGATTTACTAAACCACATGGAGCCACTCAAGGTGGTTTAGTAAATTCCACTTGAGGGATTCCAGTTACCAAATACTTATCGGAGGCCTGGTACATCCATCGCAAGTTCATTGCACCTAAAGGCTCCTGAGTCATTTCTATACTAGTCTTTAGAAGGATTTTAGTCTTCTCTTTTTATCCTTTTTGTATTGTTTTTAGTAGGAAATTTCCATTACGAATTTGTTGCCTTCTTTATGACTACCAAGACTGCACAAGTTTATATAGCCTTCCCATACAGTTTTTCTGTTGTTTTTTTGATTATTGGTACTCTGATAATGTTTCCTTTTAGTCCAATTAGACTATTTTCTGTCTTTTTTGTCTTCTGGTTGTGCTCACTGGTCCTCCAGACAAAAAGTTCTATATTTCAGTTTTTAGCTCTGTCCCCTTTTTTACTACATCTATTTATGTTTTATTTTATTGTATTTATATATATGATGAAATGCTTTGTCCTGTTGTTCTTATTGTTACAATGTTTTGACGTCTATTGGTTTTATATTGTTACTATGTTTTTATCACATTCTTTTTTCAAGTATGACTGTTATTATTATCTTAAATGGACTAGACTTCTAGACTGAATGAATTTAACAAAAACACTTGAGGGATTGCAATACCTTGCATCACCGTGTGTAACCCAATGTCAGCACAAGCCCTTAGTACATCTGTTTCTTACAGTCTGTGGTTTGCTTCTTGACTGCCTAAGGAAAAGGGGACTCCTCCCAGTAGCCATAGGTGCCACCCGGTACTCAATAGTATATGTGAAAGGCACCAAGTGTCCCTTTAGAGGGTTCCATTTAGGAGGAGAAGTCACAAGGGAAAACACCTCCTTAACAATCTTGTAACTCTTGATTTGAGAAGAAACAAAATGCAGAAGCAGATAGCCATCAGGTTATCAAGGTAGAGAAAATAGCCAAATGAGTGCATTCAATGGATGATTTAAAGGTAATAGTGGCTACAGGAAGCAAATATAAGGGACTAAAAAAGTAGCAGGTGATGAACAGAATGATAAAGAGAAAATACATATAAATGCATCTATCACTTGCTAATACATTCAATAGATGAGCTGAAAACACAGAAAAACATTGTACTTCAATGGGGAAGCTCACACAGTAATCTCTAGATGGGCCGCCATGTAGGAAAGGGCATTCCATATAGCACACCCCTTTCGTCCACAGGTGGCATCAGTTTGGCACATGAAGAAGACCAACTTTTACATCTTGTGTCTGCTGCCAAAATTAGCAATCACAGTGCAGCTCTTCTCACCCAGTACTCCTTAGAAATCTCTGCACCCTTCTGAGTCAACTGTAAAAATGCTGGTGCAGTCTACAAAGTAAGGATGCTCGCCTATGCGCTAAGAGTCTCCTATGTGTTGTCTGGTGAGCACCATCTTTCCCTACCAATTTGCCACCTAGGCAAACTCCTGGCACTGATGTGACAATTATATATTCAAATTTATGAGATTAATACATTTTAATAATGATGATTAGCCACAGAATGTTTGTGAGCTCACTGGGATCCCTAGCGGTTGCAACCAAACACAAATGTATGATAAGGGGAATTGGTGAATACTGTAGTTATAAAAACCTGGGACTTAATTTAAATAAGACTGGTATGGGTCTTGGTAGAGGACTTTACAGTCCTCATCAAATAGTATATAGCGTTAAAACCCGAGTCTCTAGTTGGCAGAGGTTTGCACCCTGTCAAAGTAGGGACCACAATCCTAATCAGGGTAAGTCAGATACACACACTAAATTATTTCGTGCTTACCCTCTGGTAGCTTGGCACAGAGCTGTCAGGCTTCACTTAAGAGGCAATGTGTAAAATATTTGTGCAACACTTAATTATAGTATCACAGTGAAAGACACCACAAAAAGACTCCACACCAGGTTAAACAAATAGAGACAATGTATCTGAGTAAAACAAGACTAAAATGACAAAAATCCAATCAGTAAAAGTTGAGATATTAATTTTTAAAGATTAAATGTGAAAACAGTTCTTAGCAGTCTACAGCAGTCAAAAGGTTACTTCCAGGACTACGGCAATGGAGGGTAGGACAGGTCCACTGAGAGTAGCCAGGGTCCACTGAACAGTACTTTTGTTGGAGCAATGCTTTAATATTTCTGCCACACTCTGGGTGTCACGGTTTCGGGCGGATCTGATCAGGACTTTGGTTGGGACACCCCTTGAGGTCACCGAATATCCTAAAGCGGTAGTACACTGGGGCAGAGGAGCAGCTAAAGGCATACACGGAAAGGACAGCTATGGATAGGCACAGGAAACAGGAAAGTAAAAGCAGAGCAACCCTTGTGTGAACAAACAGGAAACGGATTACCAGTGGACAAACACGCTGGGGTTGTACACAGAGTAAGGCGCAGAACCTCCCACAGTGACAGGGAATCTCAATGCCTCTGTGCAGTTTGCTCTTACAGATAGTCACCCTGCCAGCCCCATAGAAAGGAGGCAGCAGAAGTGATTCTGTCTCTGGACCCTAGAGCACAAACAAGGATAGTACTTACATACACAGGACACGCTCTTGTGGGTCCAGCTGGAAACACAGTGGCGATTCCTGAGAAAACAGCAATAGCACACTGTCACTGTTAGGCACGGTATACAACGTATAACACTGGACAAGGATGGGGGCTGGAATTGCCTCCTGGAAACCAGGAGCCAACCCCAGTACACAGGAGGACACGTATACACTGGTGAAGACTGATAGAACACTTACCAGACACAAAGAACCAAGAAGAAACAGAAACAGAAGGGAACAAACAAAGAGGCAGAGGCAAGAACTAGGAACAGGCTCAGGCTGAAGCAAAGGCGGGTCTAGGACTTGAAAACAGGGCGCAAACTTCTGTCTGGGACAGACAGAGACAGGACAGGGAAACTGAGAACAGGCTCTGGCTGGAACAGGCAAGGACAGGACTGGAATACAGGGAGTAGGAAATGAGCAGTAAACAGGACTGGGAAACAGAGAGAAGGTTCAGGCTGAAACAAGGCAGGAGCAGGGCAGAGAAACAGGGAGCAGGTTTTGGAAGAAACAAACAGGTACAAGGCTAAGAAGTAGGGAGCAGACTCTGGCTGGAACAATCAGGAGCAGGGCAGAGAAACAGGAAACAGGATCAGGCTGGAACAGAACAGGAACAAAACTGGAACACCATCCGACAAGGGGTCTGTAACACAAAGGAATTGAAGTCCGATGCACGACAGGGAGCTTGAGGAAATGGCTGCTTATAAGCAGTTCCAAGCTGGGCTGCACAGGAGAGGTTTCAGGTGTGTGTAGTTTCGGACACTTGCAAGTCCTGGAGGAGAGGATCCAGTGAAAAGGAGCAACTGGACTTCTCCCATTGAAAACAATGGGAAACGGAATCCGGGTTTTCCTGACTACCAAGCTATGCATTATGGGATTTGCAGTCCCAAGAAGCAAATGTAGTCCTACACAAGTGTACCATGGAGAAAAGAGAAACAAACAGGAGTCAGCAAGGGACTCTAGATAGGTGTTCAAGGTGATTCCCAGACTTCTGACAGTCCCCTTACAGCGCCCCCTGGAAATGGGACGACTGAGTCGTAACAGTATACCCCCTCCCACCAGTCTGCTCAAGAAGAGAAGGCGATCCTTTGGCTGAAAAAAGTTGAAGAGGAACAGCCACAGCAAGAAAATCCAACACCAACCTTGGTGGATAAGTTTACAGTCCTGCCATAGGTGAAACTTCCAATGAGCAAAGCATGTATTAATACCCATATGGGCTCTGATGTCTTTCCTCTTTATTGTTCGATTGATACGGGAGGAGTGCATGGAGTTGGTTTCTGGTGAAGTGGATTCAGGAGCAAGGAGATCTAGTATTGCATCATGGGCGGTATTCTTTAGGACATTAGTTTCCTGTTCAGTACTCTCTTCTTTGGAGGAGATAATTGGCGTATTAGTAACTGTCAGGTCTGTAACTCCTTCTGACAAGCAGGATATGTCTGTTTCTGCAGCAGTATTTGCTTTGATTGTGGTCTGAGGCTTGCAAAGCATAGAGACTTGGGAGACATGGGTAACTGGTGTTCTCAAGGTAAACATGAAAAAGTCAGAATTTTCTTTCGTCTTGGATGACTTCGGAGTATCAAATTCAGGAGCAACAGGAGTTTTCATGTCTTTAGAAACTGGATTAACATCTGAAAATGTAGAAGTTCCACAAGCTAATTCTTTAGGGTGATCTTCAGACAAGACTGGGATTTCTTCATTGCAAGTGCTCTGTGGTGTGTTTGTGGTATCATAAATGGTTTCTTTGCAAAGCGTTTCTACTACAGGTAGTTGATCTTCAGCTCTGTTAACACTGAAAGGTTGTTCTTTGAATTGAAATAGAACTGGAGTCTCTTCAGAAATCGCCTCTACATTGTTATCTAAAGCTTCAGCTTTAGCCTTTGAATTGATGATGGTTTCTTGCAATAAAACACTAAGAACAGTACTTATCATCAGATCTTCGAATACAAGATTCAAATTCAAGTCTTTAGTTTTAGTGGGACATATTATATCTTTCAGTACTTGAGCTTCGGTTTCAGATTGCTGGGTTTCAGGAGTCTTTAATTTCAGGGACACAGCAGGTGACGTTGGTGTGGCTGATTTTACATCGAGATCAGATACCGGTAGCTCAGAGATCTGTTCTTCACTAATTGTGGAGCTGAAAACAGGATACACATTGGCAGGGATCAGCAGGTCAGGATCAGTGGTTGAGGCTGCAACTGTGTCCAGTTCTAGGAGAAGGCGCTCATTTCTTATGACAGGCTGTTTAGTTTCAGATTGCTGGCTTTCTTCCTTTTCTGAAATCTCCACGGTTTGCTTTGACACAGAAGAGATTTTTAAACTTTCTGAGAAGTCCATTACAATCTTAGTAACTGCGGGTATTTTTTCACAGTCAGAAAGATCCATGAATTCACTTGAAACAGGAACTGTCTCTTCATTATCTGAAAATTCTATGATATTGTTTGAAAGAGCAGGCGTATCCCCACAATCTGAAAATTCTGGTGTGTGCGCCATTTGAACAGCACTATCTGCAGGTTTGTTCACGGCAAGGCAGGAACCACTGTCATCACTAGATTCAGATTCTTCAACACTGTTGCACAACTTGCCATTAATCTCCAATAAAGTCATATCTTGGTTTCTTAAGGTGCAGCTATTGGAGTCTGCATCAGAACTCTCTTCTTTCTTTGGCTTTATTTGTTCTGATAGAGGGGCTGAGACACTTCCCTCTGAAGACTCTGATCCATCCTTTGAATCAAGAGGTGTCAAATCTCTCAGAGATTCAATCAACTGTACAGGAATTTTCACTGGAGAACTACAGGCTGAGAGAGAGTCTGAAGAAGAGGCTGATATATTTATAACGGGAGCTGTCTTTTGACTGTTATTAATAGAAGGGACAATCTGCTCTATAGAAGTCTTTGGAGAGGCACACAAAGTAGCATACTGTTCTTTAAGCCAAAGCTGGTGATCATTTTCTTTTTTCAAGTTTTCAAATTGCCTTGCAGTAGTTTCCATCAGCTGCTCTGTTACTTTTTCTACCTTACAGATAAACAGAATGTCTGGTTCTGGCAACAGTGAAATATGCATTGATGAAAAGAGCCCACGGGCAAGATTTCTAGTGTATGTTATAACATATTCATCATAGAAGTCCAATATCTGCCTTTTAATCTGCCAAAACTGCTCTTTTAGTGTGTGTATGTCCATATTGTTATCAAACCCACTCAGAATAGAAAAGGGTTTAGCAGAGCTTTTAGGGATTGAGACTGGTGTATTATCATCCAGTTTGGAAAGAGCACAAGCCTTTTGAGTGGAACTAAGGAATCCCACAGTCTTTACTGATCCATTTGATACAGGTTCTATCCTGCTGACTTGAAAGCACTGAGGGACTGGTAGATCTTTACACGAGTCAGCACAACACTTTGAATTCTGAGAAACTGGCCTAGATGGGCTGAAGCACTCAACAGAAAACAAGGGAATCCCTAGTGTGGCTTCTTGAACAGTGTCAGGGTTCTTTGTTTTTGACAGAGTCCTGGAAGTGAATTTGGGATGCACTAGCATGAGGCAAGGAATTAACCAGTTTTTCTTCAGAGAAAATGTCTTGTGCAGAAGTAGCAAAAGCACTTTCACTGTTAGGAACATTCTCCTCTTTTTGAGGTAATAGAACCTCCAAAATCTCATTATTACTTTGTAATTCTTCTACAGACAGGGATTGGGGGTCATAATCACAGATATTATAATAGTTGAACATTGATGGGTCAGCAAGCCACGCAATGTAGTACTGCATTTGCAATCTTTGATTTTCTTTAACAAGTCTATCCTTTAAACTAAGGCCTTTTTTAGAGGTCTTCAGAAAATGTCTAGGTTTAGAAAGGGGTGTCTTAACCGGACAGGAAAACATTTTAGGTTTGTGTGTGCCTTTACTGCCAGGGGAGCTTGAAATGTTTGGGTCGTGCATTCTGTCACGGTTTCGGGCGGATCTGATCAGGACTTTGGTTGGGACACCCCTTGAGGTCACCGAATATCCTAAAGCGGTAGTACACTGGGGCAGAGGAGCAGCTAAAGGCATACACGGAAAGGACAGCTATGGATAGGCACAGGAAACAGGAAAGTAAAAGCAGAGCAACCCTTGTGTGAACAAACAGGAAACGGATTACCAGTGGACAAACACGCTGGGGTTGTACACAGAGTAAGGCGCAGAACCTCCCACAGTGACAGGGAATCTCAATGCCTCTGTGCAGTTTGCTCTTACAGATAGTCACCCTGCCAGCCCCATAGAAAGGAGGCAGCAGAAGTGATTCTGTCTCTGGACCCTAGAGCACAAACAAGGATAGTACTTACATACACAGGACACGCTCTTGTGGGTCCAGCTGGAAACACAGTGGCGATTCCTGAGAAAACAGCAATAGCACACTGTCACTGTTAGGCACGGTATACAACGTATAACACTGGACAAGGATGGGGGCTGGAATTGCCTCCTGGAAACCAGGAGCCAACCCCAGTACACAGGAGGACACGTATACACTGGTGAAGACTGATAGAACACTTACCAGACACAAAGAACCAAGAAGAAACAGAAACAGAAGGGAACAAACAAAGAGGCAGAGGCAAGAACTAGGAACAGGCTCAGGCTGAAGCAAATCGGGTCTAGGACTTGAAAACAGGGCGCAAACTTCTGTCTGGGACAGACAGAGACAGGACAGGGAAACTGAGAACAGGCTCTGGCTGGAACAGGCAAGGACAGGACTGGAATACAGGGAGTAGGAAATGAGCAGTAAACAGGACTGGGAAACAGAGAGAAGGTTCAGGCTGAAACAAGGCAGGAGCAGGGCAGAGAAACAGGGAGCAGGTTTTGGAAGAAACAAACAGGTACAAGGCTAAGAAGTAGGGAGCAGACTCTGGCTGGAACAATCAGGAGCAGGGCAGAGAAACAGGAAACAGGATCAGGCTGGAACAGAACAGGAACAAAACTGGAACACCATCCGACAAGGGGTCTGTAACACAAAGGAATTGAAGTCCGATGCACGACAGGGAGCTTGAGGAAATGGCTGCTTATAAGCAGTTCCAAGCTGGGCTGCACAGGAGAGGTTTCAGGTGTGTGTAGTTTCGGACACTTGCAAGTCCTGGAGGAGAGGATCCAGTGAAAAGGAGCAACTGGACTTCTCCCATTGAAAACAATGGGAAACGGAATCCGGGTTTTCCTGACTACCAAGCTATGCATTATGGGATTTGCAGTCCCAAGAAGCAAATGTAGTCCTACACAAGTGTACCATCGAGAAAAGAGAAACAAACAGGAGTCAGCAAGGGACTCTAGATAGGTGTTCAAGGTGATTCCCAGACTTCTGACAGTCCCCTTACAGCGCCCCCTGGAAATGGGACGACTGAGTCGTAACACTGGGCTCTGTGTCACTTTGTGAAGTTTCTACCTGCAGGACCCACTTCTGAGGCCCAGGACTGGAGGGGGCACCTCAGGAATGGGTAGGGCTCACAGATTGCAGAGTCCATCAGCACAAGGAGGGTTGCAAGGAGTCTTTAAAGTCCCTGACACTGCAGAAGAACAAGAGACAAACCAACAAGCCTTTGGAGACTCTTGGGTTCAAGGATGTTGAGAGCAAGTCCAGTACCTCTCATTGCAGGACAGAAGCAGCAGGCAGCAGGCCAACACAGCAGAGCGAACAGCGAAGTGGAAATCCATCCTCAGCACAGCACATAGCAGCAGTAGGCTAACACAACAATGAATTTGCAGAGTGGAAGTCCCATCCTGGCAGCACAGCAGTCCTTCTTCCTGGAAGAGCGTCCTTGGTTCCAATAGAGAGCTGATTGGGTGGGGTTTTGGGGTCCAGTATTTATACTTTAGTGCCTGGTCCTGGAAGGTAGGAGCAGCTTCCAGAGGCAGGCCTTTGAAATGCACAGATACCCTGCCTCCCCTGTCCTGGCTCCAAGTTGGTTGGAGTGACAATACAGGGTTGTTAAGACCTATTGTGGGTGAACAGAACACGTATAATTGGGTATCAGTGAGGCAGTTCTAAGCTTTGCCTCACCCCCCACCAAGCCAGTTAATGGCCATTAAGGCCCATTAAAGTCTGTCAAGTCACAACTAATCTCCCATTGTGTGTGGCTATCTAGAGGGAATGCACAGAGCCCAGCTGTCACTCATCCCAGACGTGTATTCAGAGGCAAGCAGAGACACAGAAAGGTTAAAGTAAGAAATTGCTAACTTTCTAAAAGTCTTTTTGTGATGGTAAAGTCACCTTAAGTGGGAAGGGTATGCCCAGACGTGGGTCCCGTGCTCACAGTGTCACTGTAATCAAGCTAACCTGGCTGATAAAGAGTGATACCCTGATGATGGGTCCCTGGATACTTGTTTCAGGTCCAGGGAGGACCTAGCCTAGCAGTTTGGGCTGGACAGTGTCAAGAAAGATTTTCATATGGCTGGGTCCAAACCAGGGTGGCATGGTGAGCAAAATAACAATGGAATAAACCCAGATCTGAGACTCAGGATGAGTGTTTGTAAAGTATCATCACTCCATCCATGATCCTTTTGTGTTGCTAAAGTCACCCTAAGTAGAAAGGGTATGCCCAGACGTGGGTCCCGTTTTCACTGTGCCACTGGATTCAAGCAAGCCTGGCTGATGAAGGGTGATGCCCTGAAATTGGTCCCAGGATGCTTGTTTCCAGTCCTGGGAGGACCTAGTCTGTGATCTCGGGCTGGACTGTTTCCATGGGGAACAGGGTCAAGACTGATTTTCATATGGCTGGGTCCAAACTGGGGTATAATGGTGAGCAGAAGAATGATGGATTAAACCCAGATCTATGACTGGGGAAACTGTGGATGAATGTTTGAAAAGTTTCAGCATTCCGTCCATTATCCTTTTGTGCTACTTTCTAAAAGTGGCATTTTCAGAATCACAATTTAAAATCTGACCATAAGTTATGATTTTAAATTGTGAGTCCAGAGACACCAAACCCCACATTTCTATCTTTTCCCAATTTGAAGTTACACTTAAAATATGTTTTAAGGGAATCCTAGTGTTATACTATGGAAAGATAGGTCTTTCAATAGTGAAAAAATAATTTAGCAGTTTTACACTAACTGGACCTGTTAAACTTAAAAGTACATGTCCAATCTTTTAAATACACTGCGCCCTGCCCTCGGGGCTAACTAGGGTCTACCTTAGGGGTGACTTCCATGAAATAAAATGCAAGGTTTGGGCCTGGCAAGTAGGTACACTTGTCAGGTCAAAATTGCAGTTTAAAACTGCACACACAGGCTCTGCAGTGGCAGGCCTGAGACATGCTAAAAGTGCTACTGTAGCGGGTAGCACAATCAGCACTGCAGGCCCACCAATAGCATTTCATTTACATGCCCTGGCACTGATAGTGCACTTTACTAGGGACATACAAGTAAATATGCCAATTGTGGATAAGCCAATGTTGCCATGTTTTAAGCAGAGAACATATGCACTTTAGCACTGGTTAGCAATAGTACAGTGCCCAGAGTCCTAGAACCAACAAAAACAAATTCATCAAACATGGGGGGGGGGGGAAAAAGTTTGGGGAGGTCCTTGAAAAAAAAGAGTCATTTCCAACAGCACTGATCACTGGTATATTTTGCAAACATAGTAGTAAATTTATATGGTATCCTGCAAAACTAAAATAAAAAAAAAGAGCTTGGCAAAATGAGTTCCGTTTAGAAGAGGTTGAAAACTGTTTGCCAACGATTAAGCAGGTAAGAGAACAATATCAGCACATATTCAAGCAATATTTAAGTTAGACATTAGTCACGCATAACACCTCTCCAGAAAATGGCCCATAGCCTGCACTGAATAATCCCACGAGGATAGGCATTCAGTGTGCCATCATTGGGAAGTATGAACACAGCAGGGTGTAATCATATTTGGAATCAGAAAATCTTAAAACACAGAAAGAGAATACTTGTAATTGCAGGCACTAATGATTCAAAAAGGTTGAAAAAGCAACATTTCTTTCTTATCAAACCCTATAAGTTTCTCCTAATTTTGGGGGGAATTATTGTTGCATCGTCATTAGCAAACTATTTCTTCATTATTCTTAAAATTAAAATATGAGTTTGAATACATTTTTTGTTTCACTATAATGTATCTACATTCATCCAAAAAGAGAGCAGCAGTGTTCAACTGCATAGCTGCCATAAGAACAAATATAATTATTCTTCAGGAAACTGTTGCAGCAATAACAGAGGTTACTGCAGAATGGTCAATGTCAATCTGTTGCCAAATTTGGTGCAACTTACATGTTTGTGATTAAAGAAGTATATGATGAAAAGAGGACAAGGTCCAAGGTAAAGATTCTTGGCATGAACTGACTCAAGATCGCCTAGGCCCACATGATATTGTACTGAAGAATTTCCTCAATTTCCTTGACGCATATTATGGGAAAGACCTTAAAATGACGTTAGAACTACTAACAGATGGACCAGAAGACAAAAAAGGAACTAACTTTAAAGGTCATGAGGGCATAGTAGGGAATTTCTTTTGGCAGAAGCAACACAAAGGTGTCAGAGAATTTGCTTTCTACTCAACTTCCCACTGCTATTTTTCACGTTATTTTTTACAAGTCACCCCATGAGTAAACAAGTTTAGTCAGAAATAAATGTCTGTTTCCTGTTTGAACACACTAGTATGTAAATATTGTGGCAGTGGTCTCCTTGGTAGCAAGCTGGAGATTATCTAAAATCCGTATACATTACATTAATTTTACAGAATATTTACACATTTGTGACTACAGCAACTAAATGAAGGCTCAGCAGCTATCAAGATACTATGAGATACACTTAAACTGCTGTTATAAAGTAGGCATCTAAATTCACAACTCGTATAAACAAGCATTTGTAAAGCAGTAGGTCTCGCATTTGCTTGAGTTAGAGCTATTGGCATTGGAAATTCATAGCTGGACTTTTCTTGCCACATAAGTTGGTCAACCCTACCTCACAATGTTGTCTTTTCCTGCCATATCATTCTAGTGGCTTTGGACATAACTAAAACACTTCCATTTACTTTCTTCCTCTATCTACAGCAAAAACTGAAAATGTTGCTATTTAGCATCCTAATTTAAATCTGGCTTGCTAATTCAAATAAAATACCACTTTCAGAGTTGCTGGCTGGCTAACACAATTCCCCCCAAAAAGACACAAGACAGCCACAGACGTTATATAAACTAGATGGGTCATCCAGTCATCGTGTAATGAGTACGTTAAGTTGGCCTGAATTATGTTCATAATTGTAATAAGGGGAGATTATTAAAACATATACAATTATCATATAAACCTTTATCAGAAATACACTGTTGGCATTGGACTGTAATGCTCAAAACAGCCCCTAGAGGACTCCACAACAAAAATATCAGTTGTAAGAAATATGGTCATGTAACTATATTGTTAGCCCCTAGAGGGCATAACCCCATGAAAAAAACAGGAGAAAGAAATGCAGTGTAAACATATACTTAGCCCCTAGAGGGCATTTTAGGCTTAGCAGGCCTACTGCAATGATATTACAAACAAGGCCTTAAAGACCAAGTTTCTCCCAGCTGTAAAACAAAAGTTCTAGCCATGAGAAAGCTTAATAGAAACTGAGGCCCTCATTACAAGTGTGGCGGTCTCAAGCCCGCCACACTCGTGGTGACAGTCTTACTGCCGCGGTCCTGGCAGTAAAGACTGCTGCATTACAAGTTCAGCGGTTTGGCCGAAGACAAATTGCCACAACGCCGCCAGTCCCACCAGTGCAGTCGGACCAGCATGGCTGGTGGTAAGCTCCTCCGGGCCGGTGGCATGCCTAAGACTGCCAGCCGTATTAGGAAGCAGCAAACCGCCAGGCTCTTCACTGCAGTTGCCCCACCATGAAAACCCTGGTGGTCACGCACCAGGTGACAAGAATCCCCATTCCTGTCACTGGCACTCACATCCCCACACGTCCACACACTTGCAGACACACACTCCCAAACTTGCAGACACAGACCCCCACCTGACCGCATACATCCAGACACCCCCCAACAGGAAGCATACATCCTGACATCTCCACTCGCTTCCACACAAACAGACATGCACCCCCACCCAACCAAACACAAACAGACATGCAACCCCAGTCGCTCGCACACGGACACGCACCCCCGTTTGTTCGCATGCATACACACACCCCTCCACATTCATACACACCCCCACCCTATGCATATATTCACACACACACCCTCACCCATGCTCTGCATACATTCACACACACACACCACCACGTACTCATACAGTCACACACACACTCGCACACCCATTCCAACACACACACACATGCTCGCACACACCACACACATGCACCTACCACACACACACCCTCCGCTTCCAATCGGTCCACATACCTGTCTGGGCCTCACAGCAGCCCACCTTGAGGTGGTCATCCGAGAGGGGGTCGCTGTCGGCGGTTCCACCGCCAATGCTGCACAGCCGTGCAGGGACATCTGTGCCACATTACTGCTCGTAATATGGCAGGCGGAGTACTTTCCGTGTGGTGGTACTGGTGGTGGACCCACCTTTAACCTGCTGTTGGTCAGGCCGACGGTGTTGGATTTCTGCCTGTTTATTGATGGAAATCCGTTGGTGCCTTGTAAGACGACGGTCTTCCGACTGCCAACACTGGTGGTCTTTTGGTGCCCGCTTCAATGGCAGTCTTTGCAAAAGACCGCCAAAGTCGGAATGAGGGCCTGAATGGTGGAAGGAGATATAATTTTGGGGTCCCCACTAACCTAGTGTGGGGACACAGGGATGATGTAGAAAGAAAGAGTGTTTTGAAGGTGATCCCATTGTCCTAGGACCACCACAAGCTGAGTTATGAGCAAAAATGTTTTTTAAAAGTATTGCCCCGCAAAACGTTATGGAGTGAGTTTTCATGCCAAGAATATTAGAGTATGTTGACTGAAATGCTCAGAACAGCCCCTAGAGGACACCACAATAAAAATAGCATTTGAAAGAAACATGGCCATGTAACAATATAGGTAGCCCCTAGAAGGACTAACCACACAAAAAGAAAATAGCAGAAAGTAATGCACTGTAACCATATATTTATCCCCTAGATGGCATATGAATTACACATTTTCAGGGCTGGCCGACCTACTGCAACAATATTACAAACAAGGCCCTTAAAACAGTAATAATTAAAACAAAAGTTTCAGACATGAGACTGGTAGGAGGGGTTATCATTTTGGTGTCCCCACTAACCTAGTGTGGAGAACCAGAGATGACCTAGGCAGAAAGAGTGTGTCATGCTGAATGATTTAGTTGTGGTTCAATTGTCCTAGGACAACCACAGGCTGGGTTATGAGCAAAATTGTTTTGTAAAAGTAATGCCCTGCAAAGCATTATGGCGTAATTTTCCAGAGTTCAGTGAATATTGTAGTATTGGCTCTCCCGCTGTGCCGGGAGAGACCCTTGTGCTTTGAGGATTTCTGTTTTACCTAAAACACTTACCAATTTCGCGTGTTTTAAGAGAGAGACACAAAAATTACTCTGGTTCTGTAACTGTGAACAATGTGACCAGCGCTCCAATACCATCAATCGAGTTCACACTGTTGTGCCTGTTCACACTGTGAGCGCCTTGGCCGTCATGCAGTATGAAGGGGAGAGACAAGAAAAAATAGTTCACCCACGCTGAAGTATATCGGCAATCATGCAATAATCCATGCAACAGGGGCATTCTGCAAGTCAGAACAAAAACGGCCTCAAGTCGGGACAAGCGTAAGGCATTAACTAATATCATCAAGTGATTTTTGAAAGGCAAGCCCAGGACTGAATGAAAGAGGTGGGTGTGAGATGACCGTGTTTAAAAGCCCACAATACTTACAAGAAGTCAAAGCACTTGCACGCTGAACCTGAAAAGGATGCAGGTCTTTGAATATACGGTAACTGCAAGAAGTGAAGGAACCAGAAACTAAATTTATAACTGAAATAGAACCTGGAAACACTGATCCATAATTTGAAGACAAGATTAGCTTTGGAAGCAGAAGAAAAAGAGTTATTTGTACAACAGATCTAGTAGGGTCATGTAAAGTTTAAAGCAGTAAAAGCACAAGTGAAATGTAGTGATTGTGAGCACAAGGATCATTCACAAAATGGCAGTTGTGAACACCTATAATCTTATTTTTTTAGTTAAAAAAGTATACATTGTCAAGTATGTATAATATGTTCACATCATAATTTTGATACTTGTGTGATTTTACATGATTTACTACATCCCTGATGATTGGATGTGCGTTGACACTATAAAAGATGAAAATACATGAAAATTAAAAGGTTACTTTTCAAAACCTGTCCATGAGTCAAGCACGTGATCAATTTACAATGAAGAAACTCCACAAATGTGGACTATTTTACTGCAAACATTTATCTAATGAGTGCAACCTTAATATAAAAGACAATGAATAAGGACACAAGATAGGAAAAAGCTTAGCATCATTAATCAAACAACATGAGCAAGGAAACAAATCCCGACAGATTGGAATACATGAAACATTCACTCCAGGGCTGGATTAACCATTAAACAAAATAAGCATGTGCTTAGGGCATCAAGGGACGGGGCACAACAGAAAATTTCCATTGCAGGATTTACCATAGACCATATGGTGCAAATCTGCAAATGGTGCAGTTGAACCAGGTTCCACAAAAAGGGCTCCAACAAGAAATGACAAAAATAAATACATCTATATACAATATTAAAAATAAGAATAATAAAATAGTAATACTAGAGGTTAATGATATACATTAAGCCCGAAAACACAACAAAATTAGAATCTGGTAACTGCTACATGGTGTTAACTTAAAATACGTGCAGATCTGCATGGAGTATTAGCTGACCAATTGTGCACTTCACAAGATGAATGTGAAAGATATGAAGCAGCTACAAAGGAAATGCTACCAGACGTTGATTACAAGGCAGCTCAAACTTGCAAATTTTTCAGAAAGAAGTTACCCAGTGACAGAGATGCTTCACAAGAAGTATATCTGAATGCCGGAGATAAATTTTGTATCACCACCTTTTACTAACAAACTTGAAACTGAGATGAGAAGAAGAGGGGAGATATAAAAAGAAATATCAGAGAGATTTTCTTTTCTGAGTGATGGGCCACATAATTTTATTTCATCATTAACTGACATTGAAAGGTATTCTCACCGTTGTCAAAACCGGATTGATTCTTACCCAGAGGACTTGAATACTAATTTATCAGCTGAGCTTCAGCAGTTTCACTCATATGTTGAATCATAAGTTCAGTGCAGCAAAAAAATGTAAAAACAGTATTCAGTCATGCTAAACTTTATAAAATAATTGTAGAAGACAATACTGAGTGTACCTTTCCAAATACAGACGGTTGCTTTTGTATATTTTTAGCATTATTGGTCACAAATTGCACAGCTGAGCATTCATGTTCTCAGTTGAAGTATATTAAAAATCCCAACGGAACAACTATGCAACAAGGCAGGCTGCATGCCTTATATCTGATAAGAATAGAAGCAAATGTGTTATGTGAGATTTGTTTTTAGGATTTGGTCAAAGACTTTGAAATTAGAAAAAGTAGGAGAACACTTTTTAAATATGAATAAAGCAGAAGTCTACAAAAATAAATATTATTTTTCATCTTACTGTAAGTTTTGTTTCATTTTGAAAAATAAAAGTTTAGTTTGTGGTTAATTATTGTTTATATATTGAATGAAATATATATGAGGGTACCAACATCTTTTAAGTGCTTAAGGCCTCTAAAGGTCTTATTCTGGCCCTGCTAAAACCATATGGTGTTACTTTCAAATATATCATGAAGAATTCTATACTGATAGCAATCCATTTGAGGCTTCAGGGTCTAAAGTTTATCTGATGCAACAAGATCTCTGTATAACTGATAAAGAAGGTAAATGAAAGTGAAATTGGAGTTAAAGTGAATTATCGTACAGGAAATCAAAAACAACATTATGGCCCTCATTACAAACCTGGCGGTCATTGATAGAGTGGCGGTAATACTGCCAACCGGCTGGGGGTAATTACTCCCAAATTATGACCATGGTGGTGAGAACCCATATAGATTTACTTTACCACACCGATTGTCAGGGTGGAAACAACAGGCACCACGGCAGTAGACAGGCGGAAGTCAAATTTCCACACACCATATTATGACAACACAATCCCCCTAATTATCAGGGCTGTACCAACAACATCAAAAGCCTGGCAGAAACAGACCTCAGAAGGAAAAGGACTCACCTTTGGAGACACAGGGAAGAACCACGTCACCATTGAGCTCGAGCTGCAAATCTTTCCAATGATCTATTATGTCCTGCTCCACCACGAACACCAAGGACGGCGAAGATGACCAGGGTGAGTACAGCTGCCTAGCACACAGGGGAGCGGGGGAAGAAAAAGAGAGTGACACACACGCAACACACACCCCCTCACCCCCAACACCATACACACAATCAGATGCAGTAATAAAACATATTTACCCCGTACCCCTGAGGAATAATGCAAGGACAACAGGACTGTGAGAAAGTGAGTGTAATAATATAAATACAGTAGAAATAAGAAAATGCAATGCAACATATGTACAGTTTAAGGGACACTGCCCAATCCTAATTGTGTGTGGGCCACAGGGCCACAGGCCAAAGTCCAAGACCCCACCTGTCACCTCCAGCAGCACGGAGAGGACACTGTAGGGGCATCAGTTGGAAAATAGGCAGGGACCTCAGGGGTACGGGGAACCGAGGGGCACCGGTTCTGCATGGGGCAACATGCCCTGTGCCCTGTCCTGGGGAGTGCAAGGCCACAGTCTCTCAAGTGGGTGACTTGCCCACAGGCTCTGGAGGGGGCAACATGCCCTGTGATTGGTCCTGGGGAGTGCAAGGCCACAGTCTCTCAAGTGGGTGATTTGCCCACTGGCTTTGGAGGGGGCAATGTGCCTTGTGCTCTGTCCTGGGGAGTGCAAGGTCACAGTCTCTCAAGTGGGTGACCTACCCACTGGTTCTGGAGGGGGCATCGTGCCCTGTGCTCTTGATCCTCGGGAGGCTGGGGTAGGTGGGTGTCTTACCCACTGGTTCTGGAGGGGGCATCGTGCCCTGTGCTGCCTTGTGCTCTTGATCCTGGGAGGCTGGAGTTGGTGGGTGACTTACTCACCGGTTCTGGAGGGGACATTGTGCCCTGTGCTCTTGATCCTGGGGAGTGCAAGGTCACAGTCTCTCAGGTGGGTGTCATACCCACTGGACTTGCAGTGAGCAGGCCGCACAGCAGTCCATGGACAAAGGACTACACACCGTCTGCCGGCAGTGATGGCTGCTCAGTGGTGGTAGTGGTGCTGATGGTGGTGGTGGGGGGAAGCTCCAGCCCATCCCCTGCAGCCTCAGATGGCTGCCCACTGGTGGTGCTGCTGCTGGTGGTAGTGGGGGGAAGCTCCAGCCCATCCTCTGCAGCCTCGGACGGCTGCCCACTGGTGGTGGTGCTGGTGGTGGTGGGGGGAGGCTCCATCCCATCCCCTGCAGCCTCGGACGGCTGCCCACTGGTGGTGGTGGTGCAGGTGGTGGGGGGAGGCTCCAGCCCATCCCATGCAGCCTCGGAGGGCTGCCCTCTGGTGGTGGTGGTGATTGTGGTGGTGTGGGGAAGCTCCAGCCCATCCCCTACAGCCTTGGATGGCTTCCCACTAGTGGTGGTGGTGGTGCTGCTACTGCTGGTGGTGCAGGGAGGCACCAGCCCATTCCCTGCAGCCTTGGATGGCTGCACAACCATGTTTGTTGATGGTGTCTCCGTCTGAGTCCCTAGACCAAGCCTCTTGTTCTTCCTGCCTGATGGTGCTGGCTCCTTACCCTTCCTGGCAGCAGCAGGTGCTGGCTCCTTGCCCTTCCTGGCAGCAGCGGGTGCTGGCTCCTTGCCCTTCCTGGCAGCAGCTGGGGCTGGCTCCTTGCCCTTCCTGGCAGCAGCTTGAGTGTCTTCTGGCCCGCAGCTGGGGCAGGCACCCTTTCCTTGTGGCTGCCTGGTGCAGATTCCTTCACCCTCTGGACATGTGCCCTGGATCCTTTCCCACCACAAGTGGGTGTGGAGACTACTGGGCCTGTGGACTGGGTGGCTGAGGTGCTTGCCTGGGTTTTTGACGCCCTGGCCAGATGTGAAGGACGGGAAGAGGTCAGTGGTGGAGAGGAAAAGCTGCTTAGGGACAATGGGATGGGAAGAGGGAGAAGGTCTGGGAATGGAGGAGGAGGGAGTGGTTGTAAGAGGTGTCTGTCTGCTGTGTTTGGGTGCAGGTGCATGGGCTGGATGCTGTTGTGAGGTGGATGGCTGTTGGGTGTCTGACTGCTTGCATTTATGAACCTTGGGAGAGGACACAGGGGACGTGTGCATGGCTGTTGTGGTGAGGTGTGTGTTCTGCTAGGTGTGGTGGTGATGCTGATAGTGGATGAGGATGTAGTGCATGCAGGTGTGAGTTTAGACGGAACTGGGAGGGAGGTGGAGGAGGAGGAGAATGGGGACAGTGGAAACTGTGGATGTTGGTATGTCTGCATCTGGATGGTGTTTGTGTGAGTGCCTGTGGGATGATGTGTGATGCTTGTGTTTGCCTGTGCTACTCTTGTGTGTTGTCTTGTGTGCATGCTTGTCTGCCTGTGTGCTTGGGATAGGTTGGGGTTGAGGGGAATGGGATTGGGTAGAGGATGTTGGAGGGGGGAGGGTGGAAACAGGGACAATGGCTGCCATCAGAGAGGAGGCCAGAGCCTGGATTGATCTCTGTTGGGTCGCCAAGCCAGTGTGAATGCCCTCCAGGAATGCATTAGTTTGTTGCATTGTGCTGCCAGCCTCTGGATGGCATTCACAATGGTTGACTGCCCTACAGAGATGAATCCCAGGAGGTCAATAGCCTCCTCACTCAGGGCAGCAGGGCTAACTGGGGCATGGCCTCAGGTAGGTCTTCCGGGACAGCGCACGCCGGGTAGGTCTTCAGCTTCTGGACCACACAGCAAATAGTCATGCGAGTCCAAAGGTCTGCTTGATCCCAAGGAACTCGTTCCCTAGGAGGGGAGGGTTTGCTTATTTAGGCCTTTCACAGTGTAGTGTTTATGTAAGTAGTTTCTATTCTTTAACAACCTATTGGAGGCATGTAGCACAGCAGAAGAATTGTTGCGATTGCTGGTCCTGATGAAGCGCTGTACGATCCGTAGGGACCCCAAGGGAGCAAAACATGCTGACCGTATATATGACCACATACATAAGCTAAAGGGAAGAGTGTCCCTATTAGCTTTCCTCTTTCCTTTTTCTGAGAGTGGGGGAAACATATTTCTTGCCCACTCCTGATTTGTTTTTAATATTGACCAAGGCCCTCCATTTCAATTAAACCTACTGTTAAGAGGTCCTTGAGCCAATTTTATTCTGTTCTTTTTCTCTTCTGCTTTTCACTTTCTTTAAGAGTAGGTTTGAATATTTTCCGAACCCTTGTTTTGCCACACACTGTTACTGAAGATCTCCGGCAAAGTGCCACCTAAGGGGGCCCGTCAGACATTGCAGTGCCGGTCTGGCGTGGAGCGGGCCCTATGATGAAGCATGACATCCAATGGATGTGTGAGGGCCTGTACTTCTGAGTATTAGAAATGTCAGAGTTGAACCTGTGCCTTCACATCTGGTGTGAAGGAACAGTGTACTCTTTTTGATGTGTAGGGCCTGAGGTGCCTGTGGCGAAGGACATGCCCACCCTCCTGGGTGAGCGGGCACGGGCAACTCACTGAGGGGCTGCTGGGAGGGTGGTGCTGGTACAGGGGTTGGCGGCTGTAGCTTGGGTGGTCATAGAGGTGTTCGCCATCCCTAGGGACCTTCCATCGGAGGGGGTATCTGTATCCAAACTGTCCCCTCCAGTCTCCACCATGGTGCTGCCCTTGCCCTCGGTCTGCCCTCCGTCCCACTTGTGCCCTCACCGGCGGTGGACTCTGGCTCCTGGGTCCTGTGGGATGCAGCTCCCTCCGTCGCCGGTGCCTCTGCTCTTCTGCGCCTAATGATGCTAATGCACAGAAGGGCAGGGTGACAAAACAAAATGGGGGGGGAAGAGACAATGGATATGCTTGGTCAATGGCTGCACCAACACCACCGTTGGCGTCCACACCACCCTCACACACAGGGAGCAGCCTATGCACTATGCATTGTACTACCAGTGATATTGCTGGCTAGCAACGCATGGGGAGGGGCACACACCGCCAAATGCAGCACACCTGGGACCCAAACAGCCCTGACCAGTATTCGATGCCTACGAGCTAGGTAGTAGGACTATCCCTTCAGGACCCTTGCCACCATTGCTACTCTGCAATGTCAGGCCTGGCCTAGGGGCACCCACTGACCCACGTCCCCCACCCGGATATGACTCTACCACGCGTAAGTTGTAATGATGGGATCTGTACTCACCCCCTTGTGGCTGCTGTGATGCCTTCAAGCGCTCATCCAGCTCTGGATAGGCCACTGCCAGTATGCAGGCCATCAGGGGGGTCAGGGTTCGATGGGCACCCCTTCATCGTTGGGAGGCCATCCCCAGCTGGGCCTCCAGCGTCTTCTGTGCCCAGCATCTCAGGTCCTCGCACCATTTCCGACAGTGGGTGCTCCTCCTGCCATAGACCCCCAGGGTCCACACGTCCTTGGTGATTGCACGCCATATACCCTTCTTTTGATGGGTGCTGACCTGGAAAGGAAATACACATAGTAAATAGTCAGAGAGTCCTGCCTGTTACACATATGGCCTACCATACCCCTTCACAACACCATTTACACACACATGCCCCAGCACACATGCTGTACGCCGCCCAGGGGACATCGACCCACCCCCCCTGCACGAGGCCTTCACACACACCACCCCATGCATTCATGCCACGTGCATCGTGCCCACAGTGTACTCACCTGTTAGTCTGGAGGCCCATACAGCAGTCCATACTGGGGTAGGACCACTCACTCCAACTCCACCGAGGTGAAGGCAGGGGCCCTTTCCCCAGTCACATTGGTCATGGTAGGTTCCAGACACAGGTCACATCCGCATATGCAGTGTAGGTCCTATCCTGTTTAAGGTCAGGTAGCAAGTGAGTGATCAGATAGAAAATGGCGGTCATGTCCACGGCGGTGCATACAGTCACCGCCGGCATACATCACCATTGGCCACTGTACCCCATAGGGCCCAATGTTAACCAATGAGGAGTTGCACAGCAGTTCCTGACCGCCTCCCGCAACGGCGTCCAATGTCAGCAGAATTACCTCACTTTCACCTGTCCCTCCACACAGGTCAGGCGGACGCAATTTCGGGAGGGGGGTAGGCCCTGGATAAAAACTGCATCACAGTTAAAATTATACATACAGGGTAATCCCACGTAACCATTAAAATTTAACATCATGCATTGTACTGTTGTGGCTCCAATGTTCAGTTTCTGACCCGCTCCTCACTCTTTTGGCCCATAGATTGCAACCGCTGTGGATGAATAGGAAATGGCGACATACCCCGTGTACAGAACCCTGGTGGACTTGGCAGCAATGGAGGACAGGCATATTATCCTCACCTATAGACTTGACAGGGCCACAATGACAGAGCTGTGTGCCCAACTGGAGCCTGACCTGATATCTGCTATCCGTCACCCCACTGGGATCCCCCCTCTTGTGCAAGTCCTATCAGTGCTCCATTTCTTCCAAGTGACAGTGGGCTTGGCAGCAGAAATGTCACAGCCAATATTCTCAATAGTGCTGACCAAAGTGTTGTCTACCCTGATTAATCACATGTGCAGCTACATTGTTTTCCCCCAAGTGGAGGATTTGGCCACAGTGAAGGCTGACTTCTATGCAATGAGACATCCCCAACATAATTGGGGCGATTGATGGGACTCATATTGTATTTGTCCCCCCCCGTCGATTTGAACAGGTGTTCAGAGATCGGAAGAGCTTCTACTCCATGAATGTCCAGATGGTGTGCTTGGCAGACCAGTACATCTCCCATATCAATGTTAAGTATCCAGGGTCGGTACATGAAGCCTTTATCCTGAGGAAAAGCAGCATCCCAAATGTGATGGCCCAACTACAGAGGCACCGGGTGTGGCTAATAGGTGAGCCCTGGTTCCCATCCAGTATATGTTGGTGTATGGGTATGGTGTGGGCCATTTAGAATAGTGTGTGGCTAAATGTCGTCCCTCAATATTTGCAGGTGACTCAGGTTACCCCAACCTGTCATGGCTACGGACCCCTGTGAGGAATGCCAGGACAAGGGCAGAAGAACATTACAATGAGGCACATGGGCGAGCAAGAAGGATAATCGAACGAACCTTTGGCCTCCTGAAGGCCAGGTTCAGGTGCCTCCATCTAACTAGTGGATCCCTGTACTACTCACCCAAGAAGGTCTGCCAGATAATCGTGGCATGCAGCATGTTGCACAGCCTTGCCTTGAGATGCCATGTTCCTTTTCTGCAGGAGGAGGAGGCTGAAGATGGCTGTGTGGCAGCAGTGGAACCTGTGGACAGTGAGAATGTGGATGAAGAGGATGAGGACAACAGAACAGCAGTGATCAGACAATACTTCCAATGACACATAGGTAAGACAGTGTTACTTCACATTTAATTTTCATTATTTTGATTGTCTTTGGCACTGGCATTCTGATATTTCCCACTGTACCCTTTGGACTTCATTATGCAGATGTTGGTGACCCGCTATCGCTCCTGGTGTGATCACTGCAGGAAACTACAGGTTTTTCCAATGTGAACATTACTGTACAGTTGAATAGCAATGTTTGCACCTGGTTAAACGTATACATACTTGAAAAATGTGACATACTCCATACTTGTATTTTTTCAAATGATGTTTACTAAAGTGTTAAGAAGAAGAGGGGCAAGTGCATTGTGAGGGGGTGATGACGGAGGAAAGTCCAAGGGATTGTTCCAGTCTGTTTGTAGCACAGGTGCATTGTCCAAGGAGACATAGGAAGGGGAGCAATGGCAGTTCAAGGTGGGCAGGGTGACAGGGTAGGACACAAGGGTGACAATCAGGAGAGTCTCATTTCTTGGCGGGGTCTTGGCAATAGTCTCTGGCTTCTGTCTGGATCGCAGGGAACATTTGATGGTGGTTCACCTTCTGCCGGGGGAGGGGTTCTGGTGGCCTGTTGGTCCTGTGGCGGGCCTCCTGTTCACTAGCGGCAGCAGAGGTGGTAGGAAGTTCAGGTGTCTGGCTAGTGGCAGGGGCCCGGTGGTGTGAGACTGCCTCCCTCATAATGTTTTCCATGTCTGCCAGCACACCTGCAATGGAGACCAGGGTGGTGTTGATGGCCTGCAAGTTCTCCCTGATCCCCTGGTACTGTCCTTCCTGGATCCGCCTGTTCTCCTGTACGTTGTCCAGGATCTGGCCCAGCATATCCTGGGAATGTTGGTTTGCTCCCAGGATCCCTGCAAGTGCCTCCTAAAGAGTCGGTTCCCTGGGCCTGTCCTCCCCCTGGTGCACAGCACTCCTCCCAGTTTCCCTGTTGTCCTGTGCCTCTGTCCCATTAACTGTGTGCCCACTGCCACTGACCCCAGGTCCTTGATTGTCTTGGGTATGATGTGTGCCCTGGGGTCCCTGTAGTGGTGGACACACTGCTGATTGATGTGTCCTGGAGACAGAGATATGGGTACGCTGGGTGGGTGCTGTGGTGGTGTTTTCTGAGGGGGGAGGCTCTGTGGTTGTCTGTGACTGGGCCTGGGTAACCAACTGTCCAGAGGTCCCTGATGGGCCAGGTTGGTCATCCAGATCCAGGCGACCAGAGTTGCTATCATCACTGTGGGCCTCTTCAGTTAGGGGAATGGATATAACTGGCATCTCTTCTACGCTGGCATTGGCTGGGGTACCTGTGGGGATGTAAATGATTTGTTATTATTTCTGCATGTGACATATTGTGCATCGGTGGGTTGCCCTATTTGTTTGTATTTGCCCTGGCAGCTTTAACTTGTGTAGGTTGGTAGGTGGGGGGGGGGCTAGCTGATTCTCTCTGGTGTGCATGCTTTGGTGATAGGTGTCCATGCAGGGCTGTGAGTGATGTCCATGCATTGGTGGTGCATGCAGGGCTTGTCATTGGGATGGGTGATATGTGATGGTGGGGTGTGTGGGAGGTGGTGGAATGATGGGATTGAGGGTGAGGGTGGGGGTATGTGATGGCATGCAGGTGGGGGGGGATAACAGTAATAGGGAGGTGACTTGCAAGTGTCTTGAAACCCCCGCCACAGGGGTCTTTTAAGGACCATTATCATAGCAGACTGGCGGTCTGACCACCAAACTTGTAAACAGACCTATACTACCTAAAGTCCCCAAACACATCACAAGATAACTGTCACCTATACCCACCTTCAAATGCCTAATTACACAAACTAAAAAAGTAACAAGCAGTACACATCCTGCACATAAAAGATAACAATATATTGAAATATCTGAAGACTTAAAAATCATACATGATGATGAATCTTTCCTGTTACATGACAACCTAAACAATGATAAATGAGCCCTAATATTCTCTACAGCAGATACCTTACTAAAACTAGGCCATTGTCAAATCTGGATGATGGATGGGGGCCTTCAAAACGTGCCACAAGCCATTAACTCAGATATACACCATGAATATCATAAATGAAATAACCCTTTTATAAATGCGCAAAACAGACAACCCACTAACTACCCACAAAAACTAAACCAAAAATACAAAGCCATGATTCAAACCATTGCAAACGTTTTCCTATGCACAGCCATACAAGGCTGTTAGTACCATGTCAACCAAAACAAATCATCAGCACTCTGCACTAAGTGGCTCATTAGAGTTTGTCGGTCAAACAAGCCAACCACCAAACTCACAGGGATGAGGCGGCTTTCAACCCAACTGCCTCAACCCCTGTCGTAATATGATGTTCCCACCTGGCTCACCTGTGGGATCATCGTATTACAACGTTCCTACTGGTCAGCCCAGTTAAACGTATACATACTTGAAAAATGTGACATACTCCATACTTGTATTTTTTCAAATGATGTTTACTAAAGTGTTAAGAAGAAGAGGGGCAAGTGCATTGTGAGGGGGTGATGACGGAGGAAAGTCCAAGGGATTGTTCCAGTCTGTTTGTAGCACAGGTGCATTGTCCAAGGAGACATAGGAAGGGGAGCAATGGCAGTTCAAGGTGGGCAGGGTGACAGGGTAGGACACAAGGGTGACAATCAGGAGAGTCTCATTTCTTGGCGGGGTCTTGGCAATAGTCTCTGGCTTCTGTCTGGATCGCAGGGAACATTTGATGGTGGTTCACCTTCTGCCGGGGGAGGGGTTCTGGTGGCCTGTTGGTCCTGTGGCGGGCCTCCTGTTCACTAGCGGCAGCAGAGGTGGTAGGAAGTTCAGGTGTCTGGCTAGTGGCAGGGGCCCGGTGGTGTGAGACTGCCTCCCTCATAATGTTTTCCATGTCTGCCCGCACACCTGCAATGGAGACCAGGGTGGTGTTGATGGCCTGCAAGTTCTCCCTGATCCCCTGGTACTGTCCTTCCTGGATCCGCCTGTTCTCCTGTACGTTGTCCAGGATCTGGCCCAGCATATCCTGGGAATGTTGGTTTGCTCCCAGGATCCCTGCAAGTGCCTCCTAAAGAGTCGGTTCCCTGGGCCTGTCCTCCCCCTGGTGCACAGCACTCCTCCCAGTTTCCCTGTTGTCCTGTGCCTCTGTCCCATTAACTGTGTGCCCACTGCCACTGACCCCAGGTCCTTGATTGTCTTGGGTATGATGTGTGCCCTGGGGTCCCTGTAGTGGTGGACACACTGCTGATTGATGTGTCCTGGAGACAGAGATATGGGTACGCTGGGTGGGTGCTGTGGTGGTGTTTTCTGAGGGGGGAGGCTCTGTGGTTGTCTGTGACTGGGCCTGGGTAACCAACTGTCCAGAGGTCCCTGATGGGCCAGGTTGGTCATCCAGATCCAGGCGACCAGAGTTGCTATCATCACTGTGGGCCTCTTCAGTTAGGGGAATGGATATAACTGGCATCTCTTCTACACTGGCATTGGCTGGGGTACCTGTGGGGATGTAAATGATTTGTTATTATTTCTGCATGTGACATATTGTGCATCGGTGGGTTGCCCTATTTGTTTGTATTTGCCCTGGCAGCTTTAACTTGTGTAGGTTGGTAGGTGGGGGGGGGGCTAGCTGATTCTCTCTGGTGTGCATGCTTTGGTGATAGGTGTCCATGCAGGGCTGTGAGTGATGTCCATGCATTGGTGGTGCATGCAGGGCTTGTCATTGGGATGGGTGATATGTGATGGTGGGGTGTGTGGGAGGTGGTGGAATGATGGGATTGAGGGTGAGGGTGGGGGTATGTGATGGCATGCAGGTGGGGGGGGATAACAGTAATAGGGAGGTGACTTGCAAGTGTCTTGAAACCCCCGCCACAGGGGTCTTTTAAGGACCATTATCATAGCAGACTGGCGGTCTGACCACCAAACTTGTAAACAGACCTATACTACCTAAAGTCCCCAAACACATCACAAGATAACTGTCACCTATACCCACCTTCAAATGCCTAATTACACAAACTAAAAAAGTAACAAGCAGTACACATCCTGCACATAAAAGATAACAATATATTGAAATATCTGAAGACTTAAAAATCATACATGATGATGAATCTTTCCTGTTACATGACAACCTAAACAATGATAAATGAGCCCTAATATTCTCTACAGCAGATACCTTACTAAAACTAGGCCATTGTCAAATCTGGATGATGGATGGGGGCCTTCAAAACGTGCCACAAGCCATTAACTCAGATATACACCATGAATATCATAAATGAAATAACCCTTTTATAAATGCGCAAAACAGACAACCCACTAACTACCCACAAAAACTAAACCAAAAATACAAAGCCATGATTCAAACCATTGCAAACGTTTTCCTATGCACAGCCATACAAGGCTGTTAGTACCATGTCAACCAAAACAAATCATCAGCACTCTGCACTAAGTGGCTCATTAGAGTTTGTCGGTCAAACAAGCCAACCACCAAACTCACAGGGATGAGGCGGCTTTCAACCCAACTGCCTCAACCCCTGTCGTAATATGATGTTCCCACCTGGCTCACCTGTGGGATCATCGTATTACAATGTTCCTACTGGTCAGCCCAGCAGGAACAGTGCTACAGTATTCCCCTCAACTCCCTTAAGGGAGCCGAGACCAATACCATAGCACTGTTCACTTAAGGCAGCCGAGTCCAATACTGTAGCACAACTGCACCCTTGGAAGGCACACTGTCTGCAAAGCAGACTGTGTGCATTCCACTTTACAGACAGTGCGCATTACAAAGGTGCTGGGCAGGGATGCCCTGCACTGCCTATGCTTCTGTGGCCCCTGCACTGTGCTTCTGCAAGCCTTTTCATGGCAGGGTCCCATCATGAAAAGGCTGGTGGAAACTGAACTCAAGATCAGCGCGGCAGCACTGAACTCCGCGCCGCCGTCGCTGACCATGAGTTCGACTGCCGTCAGGTACCATGTTCCTGGCGGGCATGGCGGTCTGACTGCTAGGGTCATAATGTGGTGTTCGGACTACATAGCGTGCGGCGGTCCGACCATCAGATTAAGTTTGGCGGCCTTTGAATCACCAGACTCGTAATGAGGCCCTAAGTGTGGCATATAGTACAAACGGTCAATTTGCCTCTGAAATAAAAATAATACAAAAAAAACAATAGCACTAGCCTATGGGCCTGATTATGAGTTTAGCGGTCAGAAACTCTGACAGCTAGCCCCATGTTGAGGAGACCGGCATCGAGGCGGCGGTCTCCCCACTGGCCCTATTACAACTTTCCCACTGGGCTGACGGGTGAGAACCAGGGTACAATGTAGCATTGTTTATGGCTCAAAATTGAGCCGCCGGCAATGTTGCTGCACGTAGGGTGCACCAGCACTTTGCAGACAGTGAACATTGCGAAGGTGCTCAAGACCAAGTGAAGGTGCTGGTGCACCCTGTGGCGGCAGCATTGTCTTACGAGCTGGAGACAATGCTGCTGCCTGTTTCCCGCTAGGCTGATGGGCGGAAAACGAGGTTACTGCCTGTCAGCCTAGCAGGATACATCTAATAGGTCTGGCAGGGTAGTCGCCACTACGGCAGGAGCCACCCTGTTGGGAGTTTGGCGGACGGGCTATCCCCGTCTTATGTCAGCAAGGAACAACTCCATACTAAGCAAAGAAATGCACGACAAAGATTGAAGCTGTGAGCCAACAACATGTTGGTTAAAATATTTTAACCTTAAATATATTTTTTTAACTCAAAGGACATCGGCCAGTCCACAATTAAAATGCAGTCTGCACACAGTGCACATACGTGTACCCCCAACTTGACTCTTGACTGCCACTTAACCCCCACAGGTAGGGGTATCAAGGGGGCAGGCAGGTACCACAGGAATTGGGGGGGGGGTGGGGGTTGGCTTAGAACTGGGAGGAGGACCTTTGGGATTGGGCTTGGGAAGGGGGTTGTAGGTCTAGGTTTTGGGGAGGGTTGGATACTCTTGGGAGGGGTGGACTTCTTGGCAGGGGAGGGACATGGGTACCTGCAGGAGTGGCAGGGGAGGTCTTGGAGGTAGAAGGGCTGGACTTGGGGAGGGACACAGCACATTTAAGTATATCACGGTGTGGGAGAGGAGTAGGGAAAAGGGCAAACTCCGAAAGGAAAGCTTTCTTATTCACACAGGGATGGTCATAGCAAAAGGTTTGGGTGTGGAGGGAGAGAGAGTTATTGTAATAGGTGTTGGTGTGGATGTCTTGGGAGCATGTTTGTGCGACATATGCTTGTGGGTGTTGGGTGTCTGTTGGGTGGGGGAGTGTGGGCGTTTAAGTGTCTTGGGAGGAGAGGGGTTAGAGGTGCTGGGAGATGTCATGGTCGGTGGGTGACTGTTGGGGTGGTGACTACAGGTATGGTGGATGTACTGCATGTAGACATGTCTGTGGTTGTGGTATCTGCAGATGTGGTGACTGGGGTGGATGTCTGAGGGCCTGCTGTTGTGCTGACTGTGGGTAAGATAGATGTAGTAGCTAGATATGTGAATGATGCTCTGGTGTCTGCAGGTGTGTCTGGTATAATGTCTGTGATGCTGAGGGTGGTGGGGTATCAGGGCAGGTTGTGACTGTTGCTGCGTCTGCAGGTGGATGTTGCTTGTGTGCATGCCAGTGGTGTGTCTTATGGTGCTTGTGTTTGTCTGAGATACCCTTGGACATTGAGGTGGATGCATGCTTATCTGTCTGTGTGCTTTGGCTGGGCCAGGGAAGAGGGGTTTGGGATTGGGAAGAGGAAGGTGTAGGGGGAACGGAAGACCAAAGGTGACTGACTGCCATGAGTTAGAGGCCAGAGCCTGAAAGGATCTCTGTAGGCCAGCCAGTGCACTGTGAAAGCCCTCCAGGAACGCATTACTCTGTTGGACTTGAGTTGCCAGCCCTGGATGGCATTCATGATGGTCCACCGACCCACATAGATCGACCTCAGGAGGTAAATAGCCTCCTCACTGAGGGCACCAGGGCTGACAGGGGCAGAGGTGCCTGTGGCAAAGGAGACACCCAGCCTCTTGGATGAGCGGGCACGGACAACTGGGTGGGGAGCTACAAGGAGTGTGTGGTAGAAAGGAGGGGGGTCCTTGCACTGCCCATGCCATAGGCACTGCCCATGCCCCTGTGGCCCACTACACTTGTTGTCCGCCAGCCTTTTCATGAGAGTTGAACCACCATGAAAAGGCTTGCGGAGGACATTGTTTTGGAGGTGAAGTCAGTGCCACCCTGACTGATTACAACCAGGACTGCCGTCATCCTGTCAGTGTCGAAGACCCTGGCGGAGACAGCTGTCTTTTGGCAGTCCATCTGCCAGGGTCATAATGTGGCAGTCGGTCCCATCACCACAGTCACAGCGGTTCAACCGCCACCACGAGTTTGGCAGTCTTGTGACTGACAGACTTGTGAGAGGTCCATTTGTCTATTTTTTTCCCCCTATATTCACTTGTTTTGTTGAGTTAGTCACTGTCACCAATTTAATTCCCAGTCATGTCTTGGGCCAAAATCCCACAATTTGAGAGTTATGGTGGATACAATCATTAGAGTAGAGCCACAATTGTTTGGAGCTAAAATCCAGAATACTCCTCAAAGTAGGAAAACAGAAATGCTGGACAGGATAGTTGACAAAGTGAATGCTGTAGGCACCACCCTCCGCACAAAGGACGACATTAGGAAAAGGTGGAATGCCCTCAAGAGCAAGGTCCATTCCCTGGTTTCCAGGTAGCAGCTGGAGGCCAAGAAGACTGTAAGTGGCCCTCCCAATGCCCCATTAAGACTCCTTCCCTGGGAGGAGAAGGTCTTGGCCATCCTGCATCCTGAGTGCTTGACTGGAATACCTGGGGGACTGGAGTCTGGTAAGTTACAACACAAAAACGGTCACAATGACTCAATGTCATTCATGCTCACAGCTCAGCTTTTGCCACTGTCTTGATCATGTACCTCATCAGCATTCACTACCTGGCATTTAACACTGTCAATCTCTGTAATTGGATCTAACATCACAGCTATGAAGACCCATCACATGCCATATGTTCACACGGTGCCTGGAAATCTCACAATCAAATAACATATTGCAGGTTTCATAGTATGTCCCAAAATGTGAATGTATGGTCAAGCCTAAATGAAGTCTGCATCCAGATATATAATACCAAACATTTTTCAAGTGTTGGGAAGTGGAGAGTGTGACCTGACTATAACTCCCAAAAGACCCTGTTTTTGTACCTCCAACTACAAACCGAGTGGTCACTTGTCAAAATGCCCTGGTTTGTGAACTCTCAGTTGAAGTGTTCTCACCTGTGGGGATACCATTAGTATAGTGTGTGTAGTAGAGGGAGTGACCTGACTGCAACTCCCAGGAAGCACAGTTTCAGAAACTCCAAGCACCAGCCCAATAGTCACTTGCTCAAATACCCATGTTAAAGAACTCTCAATTGAAGTATACTCACCTGGGATGATAGCTTTTCTATAGAGTGTGTAGTAGAGGGAGTGACCTGACTGCAGCTCCCAGGAGGCACTGTTTCAGTAAATCCAAACACAAGCCCAGTAGTCATTTGTTCAAATACCACTGTTTGTGAACTCCCAATTGAAGTTTACTCACCTGAGAGTGATTGAGCTACAGATCATGCTCAAATCAGCATGTTTGTCTACCTAGCTCCTTCTTGACTTGCTAACGCTAGATTAAATATTGAGAACAGGAATGACACCCTACCCAGTGTGTACAACAAGTATTCCTACGGCCTCACAATGCATCACTAGATTGGTATTGGCAGCAGACACTTTGACACAGCACTGTGCACATGATTACTCCAGTCACATATTCAATCAAGCCCTGGGTTTCCCTACATCCCACTCAACTAGGCCTCCAAACGGTCACAGCCATATCTTGCCTCTCTGCTGTGTTGACTGCAATGGTGGTAAAATGTCATTTTCAGGCCATCTTCCAAAGTGCAACTGATGTACACATATCATCAGCTGCTTTAGTCAAATTGGGTTGACATTCTTTACACATGTCATGTCAAATCACCCAATACCATGGTTATTTGGCACAATTGGATTATCTACAGCTTAACTTTGTCCAAGGACTCTGCTTACTGTAACTCAAAATCGTTGGGGGTAGATTTCACAATTCAACCAATAAGAATATAAGTTTTTCATCAAAAGGTGGGTCTACCGCTGGTACATGGAGGCCACAGAACAGACTACCACTACCCACCCGGATGAAGCCCTTAGTGACAACAACACTCCTTGACTTGCGGACATGGAGAGCAGTTCTGGGCCATCTAGCCAACCTGGTCAGATGGCAACGGTAAGTCTCACTGTGCCCACAACGTCATCTCCCAGCCTTGTTCTTTCAACATAACAAGAAATCATTCACTCTCCAATCCGTGTACCTAACACAGTGTCCGCCATATTGTACCCCACAGTCCTGGATCCTGAGTTGCAGCACATCACTTCAGATAATGAGGGTCCACGAACAAGTTGGAGAGGGCACACTGTGGCAAGGGTACAGGTCCGTGGGGGTAGGGTGCATGAGAGGGATGCTGCGCGCCAGTGGGGTGAGGCCAGTGGGGCTGCTCTTTGCCAGGACACCATCAGCCATGTCTTGGGGTCTATCAGGAGTCCCAAGGTGTGATTGCCAGGTGTTGATAGAACTTTAGGAAATTAAGCAGCTACAGAGGGATATGCATAGGGACAAGCATTAACAGATGGAGGCCCACAATTACTATATGGCCTCCCTAACAGGGTTGTTGAGGGACATATACACAACCCTGAGCAGGGCTTTTCAAAACCAATATACCCCTTCCTTTGGCTCATCAACAGCAGGCCCATCAACATCCGTGGCAGCCACAGGAGGAAGGCCCTACCAGAGGAACAACCAGCCACAGACACTCCTGCCTCTGTAGCACGGGCAAGTAGGGACGTCCAACAAAGAATCCAGGAGGTGTGGATGGAAAGACAATATATTCCAATATTTAGATTTCAAAGTTCTCTGGAGATCTGCCGAAGGACGCGTCGGAACTCCAAACTCTGCCCGCTTTCAATAACTCGATCTTCTATATTTACTGTGGCATTCATGCCTGAAGAATTCTGTACTTTATACGATGTGCCTTGAGAAAGCCCTGGCGTTCTCGCAGTGTGGGGCGAAACACGTGTTGGCTGCAACTTCGCCGAACGTTGAAACTTAATTTCTGGAACATACCATTTCTTCCCAGACTGAAACATCATTGAATTGATCTCTTTGGAATACACCACTTTTCCTCTAATCAAAACGTGCCAATTGAGAGGCTGAAACTCTGTTGAACTTTGAAATCTAAATATTGGAATATATTACCTCTCCTCAAATAAAAGTGTGCTGAATTGGACTTAAGTGACTTAATTTATATATAATTTCTTTCTCAACTATAAGATTTTTTAATTGTGGGATCTTACCAATCAGTTAATATTGTCCTTTTCAAAGGAGGACTGGGGCCCAGGCCTTCCGGTTTCAAGTTCCCACAGCCCAGATAAATCGGCATTGTATACAGGAAGTCACCTGTCTGGACCCTTCCTTTCTCTGGATGCAACAAGTGGATGGAAAGACACATACCACTGCCTGCAATAATAGTTTTCCTTTATGTCCTCCTTTGTGTGTTACACATTCATTTTGTGGACTGATCCTAAACCACCTTCCATTTCAAAATGGAGGACTATTCTGGACTTTGGACTTTCGATGGTATGGCATCTACTCCAATGATTTCATTCACCATGACTGACCCCTTCACATATTTTTTTTTTTGTCAGACCATGTGAACCATACAGGATTACATCCACCCCACGCAAACACAAACACATACATATAAGTGTCTGGTCAAATGAAACAAATTATTACACTGTTCAGCTCATAGGCTGCTAATGTGTCTGAACTATGCGAAATCATAAATGATTGACTCATACTTAGTAAATGAAAATATTCACAAGTACAGACCTCCAGACCATGGAAGGAAGGGATTTGTCAGACATTGTGCTGTAGAATAGAATAGGCAAACATTGAAGTGGTTGGTGTCACCAGCTTGAGACTTATCACGTGCCACACCAAAGTAAACCAATATCACATTACCCAAGATTCAGACAGATGGCAGTACCACAGTTCCGTGATCATTGGGCCCTTAAAATCGAATGCTCATGCATCTGGTGGCATGACACAAACATAAGTCCGTGTTTTGGCACAGGCACTGTGTTTTCCAATGATGAAACACATCTACAGGTATATACAGGTCATTCAAAAATAGTTTTTAGGCAATGTGATTAGAAACTGGCTTGGTTGTGAGTTAAGACTACATATTATATGACCACTTGATGACACACATGATGCATCCAATGGACACTTCTGAACTTCCATCCAAACACTGTGCAAGCTGTCTTGGCACAAGTCTCATCCACTTAGACTATGTGACTTACATTACCTGGCACAATCCGTGTCCACTTCGTATGTCAGAACATCATCACAAAGCTGGCAATGTCACAACTCTGAAATGCCCAGATAGAGATGCTATGGTAAAGGTACCTGTACAAACAACAAAACAAGAAGTGTGGGCTTAAAACCATACATATGACACAAGTCACATAGCAAGCATCTGGAAAACAAAGTACATTGCAATAATTCTGACACAAACAAAGCAACATCATCATAGTGGGGATGTGTCAAAAGCTATCTTATCAATCAGTCTTTTGCTGATTTTTGCAGAATATCAGCTCACTACTTGTTTTTAAAACAGTCACCTCCACACTTTCTCACAGCTACAGTTCATTATACAGTCACAGTCATGACATCAAATGACATACACTCATGAGAAGGAGTTGTGGATGAGACCTTCTCACAAGTCAGCTCCTTTCTCTTTACCACTGTCATCGTCAGTTGGCATTTCTGGATTCCCACCCAGTGGCACTGCAGGCTCCCCCTCCTCTGGGATGTACAGGATATTCCTCAGCATGCAGTATGCCACAGTGATCTGACACTCTTTCCTGGGTGAGTAGAGGGGGGCTCCACTATTCCTCTCCAGGTAGCAAAATCTGGCCTGCCAGAGCCCAAAAGCCTGCTCCACTCCACTGCCCGCCATGTTCTTCCATGGGTCTCATTGAAGCAGACTTCCCCTTTCGCAGTTGGATTCCTCAGCGGCATCAATAACCAAGTATAGTTTTTAATATGCTGAGTCTCCTTTTAAGGAATGGGACATAAGTGCAACAATGAATCACTAACTTCATGAGTGTAGCACCTGACATTTGTCTCCCACAATCAGTACAGACGCGACTTACCAACCAGCCAGGCCTGATCTGGTTGCAGTTGTGACATCAGCTGGAGTATGGTGCTGTTCTGCATTATAAAGGAATCATGGGCTGATCTGGGGAAACAGGCAGACACATTTGAGATGTAGAGATCAGCCAAATAGACAATTTGCACATTGATGGAATAGAGGTTTTTTCTGTTGCAATAGTCTTGTTCAGTGGCCTGTGGTGGCACTAAGCCAACATGTGTGCCACCAATGGCTCCCACCCCATGTCGGATGAGGGCAAAACCATAAACATCAGCCTTCACATTGGCTAAATCCCTACAATGTGGGAAACTGACATAGCTGTCAATGTGTTTTAACATTGCTGATAGGAAATCTTTCAACACCAGACTGAAAATAGGTTGGGACATACCTCCAAATAGGGCCACTGTATGTTGGAAGGACCCTGTGGCCAGGAAGTGCAATACTGACATGGCTTGTACAATGGATGGTATACAGTATGGATTACTGTTACCTGGCATCAGATTTGGCTCCAATAAATGGCATAAATCCACTATTGTTTGCCTATTCAAAACAGTAGAGCTGGATAACGTGGTGTTCCTCCATGGTCTTAAAGCCTGGCAATAGTCAGTAAACCAGAGGTTATTGAATCTTCCCTCTCCCAGGGTACCTATGTGTGAAATTACATGATTTGGAACATTAGTCACTTTGTCCTCAACAACATACATGATGTATGCCAACAATATCATGTGACAAAGCATTTCTGGCTGGATATTCATGCCAACCAGTACACATCACAGCTAGCAACTACACAGTGGTCAAATTATGACCCCCATAGTTGTGAAGACATGTGTCCACAACATGGACTCAGGTGACACCCAACTATCTGCTACACAATTTCACCTCAAAATGTGACAGTATTTTCAGGCCACCAAAAATACAGTCAGCGGTGGTGGCCTGTGCACCACCTTCATATGCCATCTGTGCCCTGCCACACACTACACTGTTGGTTGTGTAGATGGACCTACTCAACAAGACAGACTGAGGATGCTTGTGATGATATTAAACTTATTTGTTTTTGTGACACATTTAACAGGGCCACACAGAGTCTTTGAAGCCGCCAAAATGGCGGATGCCTGACTGACTCCACTGGACATCAGGAATCACCTGCGGCCAATGGCAGAGGTTGTCCATGCGGTAGGCGGTTTCCACTGCGGTGGACACAGCCATAGGCTAACGTTGTTGCTTGTGGCAGTCATGGCCCAATGGCTGTGTCGGCAGTGATGACAGGGTAAATTGCATAGGTGTATGCCACGTTGTGCATAATCAGTCACTCTACTCCTGACACAGCTGCCAGCAATACCTCCATCACTTCAGCTGCTGTGTGCTGCCTCTGGGAGTAACCATAGCGTGTCCAGCAGTTGAAAGGGCCCCTGTCTTCTCTTCAGATGAGCTGTAGAGGCTTTTGAGTGAGGTCCTGCCTCTGTATGGTCCTTTTTATGACTCACCAGAGGAGCAGGTAAGTACCTCATAGACTCAATTGACTCTGTTCAACACTACTCATTCCCTCCTCATAGGCTACAATGTGCCTGTGTGTTCCAGTTAGAGTCTTGTGTGCCTGGTGTAACAGTCTGCGTGGCATCAATTAGATGTACATGGTGCAGGTATTGGAGACCAGTACTATATGATGTGTTCATTCACATTGAATTGTGTGATTTTTTGGGGGTCCTAGATCCTCCTTGTGTTGGATGCACATAACTAGGCAGGGAGACTTTACTGCCATCCAATGACATTTCTTTGTTTAGGATGGCTTTAAATGTTAGACGATATGTATGTGCATAACAGCATGAGCTCTTATTAGTCATTTGTTTTGTGCCACAGATCTTTCAACCAATATCTGTCCTTGCCAATCTCTTGTCTGTGAGGCATATCATGACTGACTGTGCTCTTCAGGTTGCCACACAAACCACAAGCTAATTTGCTGGTGGCCACATGATTTACTGTCATGCATGTAAGTGATGGAAATGTGAGTGTTGTGTGGTTTCTGTGTGCTCAACCTGCTGAGGCCAGGGCCTGTCAAAAACATCTCTCAGTATGGCACATAGTCCAGGATAAGGGAGAGTCACTGTAGCTATGCAACTGTGGCAATGTGCCCACTCCCTGTGGACCTGCAGATCATGTCAGGTGGTCAATATGAGGCTCTAGTGGCAACATTTGCCCTCAATACCTTAGCCCATTGACTAGATTAGGAATGGGTGCTGAGGTAAATCCCAGAACTAGTCCATATGTGCATTTTGAATCATTGCCAATGTGTGTCTTTGACTCAAGACAGGTCCAGTAATCTCACAGCTCTGTTGTCACCTTCACAGAAGTCATATTTGTCCTGTACAGGCTTATTGCACCAATGACAGTCCCACAGTGCAAACAGTGTGTAGATTCCTGGGAGGCCATGACATGTGACTCAGTAGCTTGGTTACATAGCAGACATTGTACAAGACATACCTTTGTATGTTGGATGCCATCTCTTTAGGTGAGACACATGTTCAAAGGAGTGTTCTGTGGTACAAGTACATACCAAAGAACTCAACTCCTGAAGTGGCATGTGTCTGCATTTGTTATTCCACATGTCCACACATGCACAGGGAAGACACTTTCCGCTGCCCACCATGCCAGCCTTTTCATTGTCACTCAAATGTAAGGGTAAAGTCTGTACTATGGTATTTGCCTGTAGGTACTGTATGCTTTGAGCTAATCTTGTAGATTATCAATGTGTTTGTCTAGTGAGGCCTAAGGAGTTTACCCTTCAGAAGCCGCATTGGTGTGTAGCATTTCAGTGTGGCTCACATGACAGTACATGTTGTGGAGCATGGGCTACCTCATGTCAGTAAGCTTGCTTAGTCATCATAGGCCATGAGCAGAGTAGTGGGTTAGTCTGCAGATGTCTCCAAAAGTGTGTACTAATGTCCCTGTACTTATTGGCATGTGTGCTTTATACTTGTGGTATGTTGACAAACTGCCCATTTTGTGCATGGTGTTCCTGACATTTGTGTGACACAACCATTTGGCCAAAACTTGTGTTTGTAATTGTGAGAAAACAGGGCTAAGTGCAGAGCTCCCCTGACTTTTTGCCCCCATTTTTCACTTTTTGCTGGTGTTTTCCTGGCTCTGATGATGCCCTGGGTACTGCTAACCAGTCCTAGGGCCAGTGCTCTGTATAAAATAAGTATGCAAAACAGGCTAATTATAATTGGCTAAGTTAACCTACCTATAAGTCCCTAGTATATGGTAGGGCATGTAGGTTTAGAGACCCCAGCATTGGTGATGCACCCATAGGTGTACTGCTGAGTTGCCCAGTGTCATTTTAAAGGCAGGGCTGCTTTGCTGGCTGCTTTGCTGGCTGCTTTTAAATTAAAGTTAAGTGCAAATTCAACTTTGGAATTAAAAGTAGTTCTAAAGTCTTAAACTACCTTAGTTTTACCTAAGTCACCCCTAAGCTGTGCCCTATGCACCCCTAGGGCTGGGTGCCATGTACCTATAAGCAGGAACCTTATAAAAATAGTTTTATAAGCACTAGTGAGGTAAAACAGCCACATTTGTTTTTCCCTCATTGTAGTGAATGGCCTCCATAGGCTAGAATGGGGAGATTTCATTTTAATGTATAAAGTCCCCTTAAGTGACAGGTACCTAAAGTTTGGTATCAAATTAACTGTTATAATAAAACCCACAATTTACAATTGTTGGATTCAATATAACTTGTTCAGGTAAAGAGTTTTAAACTTTACCTAAAAATTTACCAACTTCAGCCCTGTAGTGCTATGCTCTGATTGGCCAGCCTCTGGCAGCCTGGCCATGCTGCCTTGATGAGGTGTGAAATAGCCTGGGCCCAACACAATGGAATGTGACTGAGGGAGGAGTACTTCAGATGGAAAAGCAGGAAGGGGAGGGATGTCAAACTGGTCTTCAAAGGCAGGGAAGGACATTTGGAGTAGCCCAGCACCTCCTTCACATCCTGCAAGCCCAGACAATTAGGTCCCTCTCTGATTAGATTAGGAGAGGGAAGGCGAAGGATGAGTTTAAATTTTTTAGCCACACCAGTGTATGGGCTCAGCCAGATGAAACCTCCAAAAATCTGTTTCAGCCAGGGTTCAGCCTAGGATTGATTTTTACCACACTTCCCAGGAAGTGGTCATCACAGGGGGCGCAACCCTGCATCTGATTGGAGAACCAGGATCCCCCTGGTTTTCATCCAGGAGCAAGGATAGAACTGGCAGACCTGCACCCACACCTCTGTTCCCTACCAGATCCCAACAAGGAAGAATGTCAGAAGAAGAAGGACTGCCCTGCTGGACCCCTGACCTGCACCTGGACACTGCAAGAGGTGGGAGGACCTGAGATGCTGGGCTTGGAAGATCACATAGGTTCAGTCGGAGCTGTCCTCTCAACGTGGACAGGGTGCACGTCAGAGCATGACCCCCCTAATGGTCTGCATTCTGGCAGTGGCGTACCTGGACTTTGATGGGTTTTTGAGGGGAGCACAGCAGGCACAAAGAGGGTGAGTACAGGGCATATTCCTGCCTCTCACATAGCTGAGTTGATGTGTTATGTTCTGACAGCTCCCCCAGACGACTGGGGATGGGCCATTTGTGACTGAGTAGCTGTTGGTATAGATATGTGATTTGGTGCATACTGATGTGCCTTGCCTATTAACCCAGAGACCTAGGACACAACTGTGTGCAATCCACAAAAAAGTGGTCTCCAGGGACAATAAATGACTGTGTACATTGATCAATCAAATAATGTTTGTTGTCATAGTAGATCTAAATTCTACACAACAGACCACTACTTCTCAGTGTTACAGCCCAAAGAAAAAGAAGTCATGGATCACTGTCCTCAGCCATATGTCTGCTCAAGTGAGTAAATTGGCATCTGCCCCCAGAGGTCACTTGTCTTCAGTGTGTGGAGAGTGCCTGTGCCTCACTACTGTCTGCCATGTGAAGGTGGCAATCATACACATAACATAGTATAGATTGTTCTCTGGGTGCGGCTACAGATCAAAGCTTTCCTTTTGTAAGAGGGGAATGTCCATTGCCATGATTCATGTGCATTCACTGTTGCCAGCCTTCCTTGTGCCAATATGTTAGCATGTGTACCTTTCTCCTTTGACAAAATGTGTACACTGCTGTTTCATGCATGGACTACCTGTGTTTATGGGATGATTTCTGCATTCCATCACATATATGTGCATCCCAACCTGTGTTTGGAATTGGACATATGCAATGGGGCTACATTTCATGTGGTGCCACAGGCAGTAGTGTGTCACCATTGGTTGGTGGCTCACACATACCCTAACCTATCATTGGTAGGACTACAGTTTTTATACACAGTGTGCATTTCCATGCCATTGATGTGGCATAATGTAGCAAAGTGCACTGCACATGTGAAATGGGTAAGGTTCATTACCTGACTGATATAGATCGTAGAGTGACTTGCAGTTATGTTGGAATCATGTGGCTGGGTACAACCATTCATCCACAGTCATCTGGCTTTGCAGGACCAAAATGGGGACAGTCATGTAGTTCCCATTTGGCAATATGTTGAGGGCCCTCTACAAGTACTTGCATATCTCTGGGCCTCTTCAACATAGAATGGACTAATGGCTTCTACTGATGGAATCAGAGTATGTCATTGAAAGGGGTGCCATATACAGTAGTGGTGATTTCCCTGGGGCTAGCAGATTCATTTTGTTGTGGATTTTAGAACATATCGTCCTGACAATTCTCCCATTTTGTCTACAGTGTACATTTCCATGCCACATGTGCAGTATATGTGAACAATATTAGTATTACCACCATGACTCCAGAAGGACAATTTACACATGGTGAAATGTACATTCTTGATCTGCTTCCAGTGTGACATGAGTATTCCCATGTCACTTTCTTCAGGATACTGTACTGCTGTCAGAAACATGGCAGGATTTTGGATGCATCATTTCTTATTGTTGTGTTATTGTGTATGTGTAATGATGTCTGCATGACATTGTGTGGGATCTCTGGGAATGAACTTGGCATTAGCCTACTCATTGTATGACAACAAGTAACTGAGGTACCTACAGTCATGACACCACCTATATGGATGGACCCAGTGGCCCAGATGGTGAAGGGAGTGCCATGGAGGACGCAGGATAAACCTCATCATCATTGGAATCAACCTCCAGTGGCCACTCTCCTGAGGACCTGCTCATGTACCATCCTTGTCCGCCACCCCCAGTTCTATCACTTTCCTCCCTATTGCTCCCCATCCAGTTGGCCATGCCAGCTTACCCAATAGGGTGGGCTTCTCCTTTGCCCTGGGCCCTCAGCCCTAGCCCCTGTTACTCCTGCTGCCCTGAGTGAGGAGGTTATTGACCTCCTGAGGAGTATCTCTGTGGGACAGACTCCTATTGTGAATGCCATCTAGGGGCTGGCAAGCCAACTTCAGCAGACACATGCTTGCCTGGAAGGCATTCATAGTGACATGTATGACCTACAGAGGTCTTTTCAGTCTCTGGCCTCCTCACTGAAAGCAGCCATGCACCATCCACAATCCTCGCCCTTTACCTCTACCTTCCCCATCCAATTCCCTATTCCCCTACCTGTCACAAGCACACGCACACAGCCACACGTACCCACCTCAACACACACAAGCAGCACACATCGACACAAATACCACAAGACCCAGCAGCATGCAGGCATTCAACATTTCCCACAGATACCACATCAGCCACCATTTCAACAAACACCCCCACCACCAGCGACCCACACACCGTATCCAACATACCCACAAATACCACCACAACATCCAGTGACACATTGACCACACCAACCTATACACTCAGACAACAGCTTATAACCCACGGACCCACACACCCCAGACACCATACCCCCAGACACCAGCACAATACCCACAGCCACAATATCAACCATACCCACAGCTACCACCCTAACACAGAGACACACATCCACCATACCCACAGACACCTCCTCAGCACACACAGACATATCCACTACATCCACAATACTCACAGACACCACCCCAACAAACACACACACACACACATCTGCTAATCTCATATCACCCAGCACCTACCTGAGGGAGTCCTAGGTGGTGTGTCTGGCATGGATTCCACAAAGAAGTGTTTTCTTTTTTTATCCACAATGCCCTGCAAACTCAAACCCTTGCCTAAAATCATGCATCTTTTCATGTATTGCTGTGACATAAACTTTCCCGAATCTGTAGGGATCCCTAAAGCTCCAACCACCTAGTGAATGCACACTAGCCCCAGTAAAAACACTACCTCACTTGTTTGGTTGGGCTTAGTGCCTGCAGGGCGACGGGAGCCCACTTGTGAATCTACTAAGAACACAGGTGAAGAATGTCCCCATATTTCACTTTTACCCATCTGTCATGTTATGTTATGTATGACGTCCAGGTTCTCAGAGAGCCCTGTCAGCCTGACCTGAAAGGCCTATATGCCATAGAAACAGTGGGTAATGAGTTTTTTTAATCAACTGTTACCATGTCATAGGAGTGACTTCCCAGATTTAGCATCTGGTGTAAACGTTGGAGGCTTCCTGTGGAAGCCATGCAGAGCAAAGTGCACTGTATGCTAAAGCACTTGTAATGAGGTGGACGGGATATCATTCATGTTTGTGATGGAGTACCCATCCACAAGACTCTAAACAGGGCCCTTTAATTCCTAAAACCAAAGCAGCAGTGCTGAAGAAAAGAATCGCAACAACTGGTGCAGACAAACATTGCCTGGGATCTACAGAAAACGTGTTGACAAAGTGAGAGAGCTTTGTTTATAATAAACCTTAATGCGTATGACACATAGTTTAAACGAGAGTGTGATGCATTCCACAGCACGGTTATAGTGTGTACAGACAGGGTATTGCACAAGCACGTCTGAATAATATTTACTTGAAAGATTGGGATGTGCGAAGGAACTTGTTTAAACAAAAAGGGTGGTGTGCTAAGCCATGAACCTGGGAATGCATAAACCGTTAAAGTAGAAATAGAATGTAATAAACCCATTATTATTTTCATGAAATGACTGGGAGCTCTAATTGTCATTTATTTGCAAATGCAATCTCCTTTTTAAACCGTCTCACCAAAGCTCACCCACTTCAGGGGATACAAATTGTCCCATATTAGTCATTCACATGATAACCTTAGAACAATGGAATACACTTTAGAAAAAATAAGGCTTAAATTTGGCTACACTCGAATACCAGTTGTACAAATCTGATCTTAATGCCCCCTAATTAAACTCTTGCAAAATTCTAACGCGTAGTGAGCTCTACACTTTGTGATTATACTTTGGCATAAATTCCAAAAAAGTCCCCAAATGTCCTAACATTGGCTTCTAAAGCGCGTATGGTGCGTTCCATTGCCATCAAATCTTCGCAACTCGCATGGTGCCAAAGGGAGCCCCTGCCCCACTAATCGATGAATACCAATTTCAAATTTTGCTGCCATGATTCATACAACGCTGAATTTATTTGTGAGAGAATGCATGAACTGCAAACAGCACAACTCACAAAGAAAAAGAACCAATAACTGCTCGCTGTTTTAAATTTGTGCTGTCAGCAGTTCACAGAGAAATTATGTGGCATATTTATTATTTTTATTGTACGCAGCACAGCAGCCAAAGTTGTTGCGCAGCGTTGTGAAAATGGGGAGAAACCTGTGCAGAGCGATTTTTATTTAAAAAAAAGTCCTGTTGCTGCTGTCACACTCTGTACAAGTGCATGATAAAGGCTGCCTAGCATCACACACATATACATCATGGCACAGAGAGGTGTGTACCTGTAGGCCTGTGTTGCAAATGGGTTCCTCCCATTTAGTACAACAGGATTTTTTTGCTTTTTGATCAGTCAGTTTTTTTGGAACTTTACTGCCAGTGAGTATTAGATCTGGCATCCTTGGTGTGGTATTCCCCCAAACTATTTGCCTTCACACCCTTACTTGCTGAACTTGTTTTTGTTGGTGTTAGGATTCTGTACACTTTACCCCTGCTAACCAATGCTAAAGTGCTTGTGCTGTCAACTTCAAACATGGTAAATTTGTCCTACAGCTAATTAGCATATTTAATTAATTTCTAAGTCCAAAGTAAATGGTACTACCTGTACCCATGGCCTGTAAATTAAATGTTACTAGTGGACAGCAGCCCTCATTCTACCACACACTAAAGTACTCCAACAAAATATGTCTGAGGTGTGCTACTGACACCTGTAGGTCAGTTTTAAACTGCCATTTTAGCCACAGAAAGAGACCTTTTTCAAGACCTCAACCTTCCTTTTTAGTACTTACTAGTCACCCCTAGGGTAGGCCCTAAAAGCTCATATGGCAGGATGCATGGTATTAAAAAAGTAGGACATGTGGGTTTAGGTTTTGCATCACCTTGCAGTGAAAAACTCTTAAAGGTGTTTTCAATGATGCAAGGTTTACCTCTCCTGTAGACTAATACTGGGTTACCTTACTATATTCAATGATTGCTAATTTCAGATTCCAAATGGATAGAGATATGCTGTTTAAACTCAAATGAATCATAATTTAAAATACTATTTAATGGTGAAGTGGGATTTTAAGTTACAATTTTGAAAATGCCACTTTTAGAAAGTAGACATTTTCTTGCCCAAACCAACTGTGATGTTCTGCCAGTATCCTGGGGCAAATTACTGTCAAAGCCTCTGCTGTTGAGATTTGTGAATAGCTTCCAGACAGTGAGTTAAAGGAAATCTAGGTGTGAGATGAGAGTGACTTATTGACAGGATGCCTGGGAAGGAGATGTACCCTGCTCTGATTCCGATTCAAAGAGCTCTGCCTGCAGCACTCACAATCACTGAGTGGAATCCCATCACTAAGCACTAATGTAAAATATTGGAGAGTTACTTGAGGGGAGTGGGAACCCACCGTCAGTATAAATCATAATCCTTATCAAGGTGAACCACAAAAGTCACACAATAAACCTGTACTTAATCCTCTGGTAGCTTGGCACAAAGCAAATATTCTTAACTTAGAGGAAATGTGTAAAGTATGTCAAACAGTAACAAGGTGAAAACACAACACAAAAAATATCCCAAATCCGCCTGAAAGATATAGTACATTTCAGGAAATAAAATGACCCTAAAACAACAAAAATCTAATGCGTAAAAACAAAGATAGGAATTTTTAGATTTTGAATTAAAAATAGCACCAAAATGCACAAATTACTAATTGAGCTACACCGGGTCAGAGTCATAACTTAAGGCAACTGCAACGGAGAATGGGTTGAATACAGGGACCAGGTTCATCCCAGTAGAAAGTTTAAGTAGTGACATAAAAAATGTTATGAAGAAAAAATGGTCATCAACATATTGTCAGCAGGGCACTCTGCAAGCTGGATCCAGAGCAGGGCTCAAAGATGGTTGGAAAGAGGGAGAAGTCTGACTTCTGTGCCCAGATAGGCCTCAATGTTGATGGGCTGCTGCTTAGCGTTGGTCCAAATGAAGCCCTCTGTGTTCAGACTTGGAAAGGTATTTGGAAGTTAGATCCCCTTCAGCAGGGCAAACTATCAAGTTGAAGTTGACCACTGAGTTCATGTTGATGGCTGTGAATTATGCAGTCATTGACGGTTCTCCATGCAACAGTTGGCTAAAAACCTCTAAGTCCCACTTCTTGCAGTTTGGGGACAGAACACTGTAACACCAGCCCAGGGCCATGTTCCTTGGGGCACCCCTTTGGGGTCTGGACTCATTCCAACAAAGGTCAGCAGCAGGGTCCAGTTGGTGGTACTGGTCAACTGGGCAGTTGCAGTGGAAGGCTTCTGGAAGATTATTGTGTCCCTTTAGCTCAGTAACATGGTCAGCCAACTGACCCTTGGAGTCACTTTTAGGCTCTTGGCTTCAAAGTAAGCAGGTCCATTCTTCCTTCAGATTTTGCAGACAGAAGGGAAGTCCTTCTTCTGAGTATTCACAGGTCTCGAAATGCCCTGAGAAGAAGTCTTTCTGGTCCAATTTTGTGCCCAGTTCCAGCCTCTGTGTGAAGGGGAAGCCTTTGCCCACCCCTAAACCAGTTCTGGTCAGTTTCTCTACCACTAATTGGTTTGGTGCCTTCTTGACTAGGGAGACACAGAGGAGGGAGGCCTAGGTATTGGTGTCATCTGTCAGTGACAAGGTAGGCATCCTTTAAAGTCAGGAAGGGACTGTGTCCCAAGGCCATCCTGTTAAGGGTGGAATTCCACTCCTCACTCCCAGGGCCATTTGTCCTTTGTTCGGGAGCAATACATTATCACCACAGGAGTGCTATCACGGATCAGGTAAAAGCTGGACAATGTCAGGAAAGTTTTTTGGTTTTCGGCAAGAAAATGACAGATTTCTAAAACTGTCATTTCAAAAATACTAATATAGTATGACATGACCATTAAAATTGAGTTTAATTTATTTACCATTAAAATGAGTCTAGGAATAATTTTCCTAGCTACCCCCAAACTGAATTTAGCATGTTTTAAAGGTTATAGCGTAACCAATGTAGACTTATGGGAGATTCAGCCTTGTCACAGGGAAAACAGGTTTTTCAGGTTTTTCACTGCAGGGATAGCTAAAACATTAAATATAGATTACATTTGGATGTCCTATTTTTAAATACAGTACATCCTGCCTATGGGCATTTAGGGCATAACATAGGGGTTGGCTTGTACATATTAAGAAAGGAACGCTTAGGCCTGGCAAAAGGCTTAATTTGCTAGGTTGAAATGGGAGTTTAGAACTGCACACCCAGGCTACTTTTGGCAGGCCTGAAGATATGTTTTAGAGTCCTACGCAAGTGTGTGCTGCAGCCCACTAGTAGCATTTAACTTACAGGCCCTGTGTATATGTAGTGACGTATACTAAGAACCTAAGCATACATTAAAAGTGCCAATTGGGTGTATGGCATTTTTACCATGCTTAGGAAAAAGAGCACATGCCCTTTACCACTGGATAGCAAAAGTATAATGTGCAAAGTTAAACAGCCAACAAAAATGGGTGCAACAAAAGAAAGCAAAAATCTAGGATGACCCTGCTGGAAGAGCAACATTCCAACTATGTCACACAGATTTGATTGTGCATTCTCAACAATTACCTGGTTGCTGTGCTTGATCCTCTCTCTCAAGGGTCGCCTTCAAACTTTTTGTCTTCACCCCTTCTGTTTTTTTAACTCATTTCTGATGGCTTGCACAAAATCAGCTTACACCCAAATGGCACATGTAATTTACTTATGACTCCCTAGTAAGGCGGTGCTACATGCATCCATGGCCTATAAATTAAATGCTACTAGTGGGTCTGCAGCACACTTCGTCTCATGTCTCAGGTCTGCCTTTGTGTCCTGTTAGCAGTTTTAAACTGCCAATTCGACTTGGCAAAATAAGCCTTTTGCCAAGCTTAAAACGCCATTTCCATTATATATAAGTGACTCCTGGGGTAGACCCAAGTTGCCAATTCGACTTGGGAACATAAACCCTTTTCTCTGGCTTAAGCCTTTCTTTTTAATAAATGCATAAGTCACCTGTAAGGTAGGCCCTTAAGGCCCATACGTAGGGTGCAGTGTCTTTACAAAGTTGGACATGGACTTTTTATGTGACCTGGTTGTCAAAAACTCCCAAATTCGTTTTTCACTATTGCACAGTCTACCTCTCTTATTGGATGACATTGAGTTACCTTCTTACATAATTAGTGATAATGTTCGATTGGGACTATGTAAGAAAGTCACGTTTGTTGTCTGGGGCACTGTACATTAAAATTCTCTTTAATGGTAAAGTTGGATTTTGAGTCAATATTCTGAAAATGTTGCATTTAGAAAGTTGGAATTTTCTTGTCCTAACCATTTGGTGCTCGCAGCCTATGCTTGGGTCACACGACTAGGGGTAGTTGGCAGTTGGTCTTTGTTTATTCCTCCTACACAGCATTAGAATAAAGGGTGTGGATGTGGCAGGATAGGTAATCCTGACTTAAATGGGGGGATTGGAGCTGTCATCTACTGCACTTGCAATTTAAAAGTCCTGGAATAGCTCATAAAAAATCTTTCACACTAGCCGTCTGTGCCCCCAGACAGATTGGGACCAGGGCAGGGAGGTAAGAAATTCTAAACACCTTTGTGAGCAGAAACTCCAGAAATTTCACCCACTTCAAAGGGGACTCAGATAGCAAAATGGGACTATCATACTCACTCTTCAGTATGCTCTGGACCTGTAGATACTACAGAAGGAAACCCTGCTGCCCCGCTGCTTGAAGCCTGCCCTGCTTACTGAGAAGGAAGACTGGACCTGTGCCCTTCATTCCAAGCTCAAATGACTGCAAGGGTCAGCTGACTGGCCTTCTGTTCGGAGCTACAGGGACACAACAAGCTCCAGGGGCTCCTCTGCAACTGCCCAACTGACCTGCTGTAACTAGACCTGCCTGGACTTACACTTGGGTCTACCTGAGCCCAGCTGGCCTATGCTGGAAGGAGTTCCTGATGCCCAAGAAGTACCTCCCAGGCAAACCTCCTGCAATGACCATCTGTGAAGCCTGACAGAATCTTCACAATACAGCAACGATAGTCCATGACTTTCAGCCTGTTCTTTGTGCTAAGGCAATGGCCATCCACAATGTTCCCCTTGCTCCTTGCGGCTTTCTTGACCTCAAAGGGAACACTTCAAACTATACTTGTAAAGTAACTTTTACATCAGGACCAGCCCAGTCCCTCTATGTGGTCTATGCTCATTCGCAGTTGGCCTGAACTTGTGACTTTTACCCAGTCACGTACAGCCCGATGACTTTGAGTTGCACTTCCCCGCAGCCATAAAAAATTCGCTTTCTCTGTCATATTTCATTGATGAAGCAATTGATTCCCTCACTTACAACACACATTGGAATCATGATGAGTGACATTGACCCAACATCCACTATATTAAAGAATAAGCCATCTGCAGATCCAAATATCCTGGCTAAGTACATATTAATCTCTAATCTTGTCTGCACCAACAAAATCACAGAAGGATAATTGCAGGAAAACATTACAAATATGTGAAAGGGAATCAAGTTCTATAGGATAAAATGCCAATCTGCTGTGACTCAAAAGGCAATAATAGGCCAGCTCTCCCCTGCTGCTGCATTTCTCTCTCCTGTTTGCTACCTCATTCCCACTACCTTCTCCTCCTCTCACCTGTTTTTTGAAGTGCTTTAATCTGCTTTCTGCCTCATTTTTACTGCTTTCTTCCTCCTTCCCCTGTGTTTATCTGAGTGCTTTCTCCTGCTTTCTGCCTCACTTTCACTGCTTTCTTGCTCCTTTCCATCCATTTTTCTGAGTGATTTCTCTTGCTTTCTGCCTCATTTTCAATGCTTTCTCTATTGCTCACCCTGTTTTTCTGAGTGCTTTCTCCTGCTTTTTGCCTCCTTTCTTTCTCTGTTCATTCCTTTTCTTTCCATTTCCGCTCCCACCTGCCGTGTATTTTCCCGCCTCCCACCTAGCCCTGCCCACCACCTCCCAGTGCCCCTCCCGCCTCCCAGGACCTGCTTAATAGAAGCTGCTGTGACTCAAGGGGCAACAATAGGCCAGCTTGTCCCTGCTGCTGCATCGCTCTCTCCTGTTTGCTGCCTCATACCCACTACCTTCTCCTCCTTTCCCCCTGTTTTTCTAAGTGCTTTCTCCTGTTTTCTGCCTCCTTTTAACTGCTTTCTGCCTTCTTGCCCTCCATTTTTCTGAATGCATTTTCCTGCTTTTCCCTCATCTTTCTGAGTGTTTTCTTCTGCTTTCTGCCTCATTTTCACTGCTTTCTCCATCCTTTCCCTCAGTTTTTCTGAGTGCTTTCTCCTGCTTTCTATCTCCTTTTCACTGCTTTCTGCCTGCTTTCCCTCAATTTTCGTGAGTGCTCCCTCCTACTTTCTGCCTAATTTTCACAGCTTTTTCCCTCCTTCCTTCCTATTTTTCGGAGTGCTTTTTCCTGGCTTCTGTCGCGTTTTTACTGCTTTCTCCCTATTTTCCAGCTGTTTTTTTTAGTGCTTTCTGCCTCATTTTTACTCCTTTCTCTCTCTTTTATCCGCCTTTTCTCCTGCTTTTTGCCTCCTTTCTTTCTCTGTTCATTTCTTTTTTTCCCCATTTCCGCTCCCGCCTGACACCTGTTTTCCTGCCTCCTGCCTAGCTATGCCCACTGCCTCCCAACACCCCTTCCTCTTTCCAGGACCTACTTAATGGATGCCACGGTGCAACCGCACCAAGGGCGTTCCAAAGGTGAGTCCATCTTCACTCGTTGGTACCTGGACCGTGCCCAGTGCCACGAAAACTGGCTCTTCCACCCCATGAAGATACACCGCCACTGGCCTCCGAGCCCTGTATCCCGACGCACCAACAACCACTTCTACTGGTCATCCCCACATACCGCCAGAGGACCATTCTCCTGCCAACACTGCTGCCTCACCTTCATCACTGAAGAAACCAAGACACTGACCAAGGCCACCATGACACAACTCCAGTGCATCCTACTCAACCCACATTCACTTCTTAAACATGCCGCTGAGGTTTGGACATGATCGCCTCCCTCACCTCAGATGTCATCTTCCTCACAGAAACTTGGCTCAAGTCTACCTCTGCACCAGACATTTCTATTGCCATCCCTGAAGGTTAAAAGATAACACACTGGGACCGAACCAACAAGCACGGAGGCGGAATCGCCATCATCTACAGGGACACCATCTACTGCACGACATCCCTTGCTGGTCCAACACTGGTAATGGAACACCTCATCTTCGAGCGCCACACAGATGGAAAAAGCACCATCAGAGGTACCGTTACGTACAGACCACAAGGACCATACCCAGCTTTTGCAGTGCGATCCCGGAAGTCATCATCCGGCAAACAATCGACTCCGAGCACTACATATTCCTAGGGGACCTCAACTTGCAGTGATGCCAACTCCACTGACCTCCTGAAAAGCATCGGCCTGAAACAGCTTGTCACCGACCCTATCTGCATCGCAGAACACATGCTCAACCTCATCTTCACCTCCAGCGACAGATTCAGGTACATCCACACCACACACTCACCTGGCCCATCCACCACAGCGTACACTTCACCATCTCTGAGCTCACCTACCCTGGCATTGTGACCCCCAGATCCACAAGACGAAACAGGAAAAAAGACCTGCGGAATCGCACTCTCTGCTCCCACCTCCCACTCACTACACACAACTCTGAACAAGCAGCAAAGATTTTCTTCCATTGGATCGCAGAATGTGCCAATGCCATCGCCCTCACCAAGATAGCCAAGGTCAAAGAACAAAGCAAAAGAGCAAGCTGGTTCACAGAGGAACTGTACTCCTCCAAATGCAACTGCGGACAACTTGAAATTCATCAGCAAAATAGTAGTAGACCACGTCACCTTTAGGACTGCCCTCAACCATTACCACCGCCTCCTGAAAGAAACCAAGAAGAACATGCTAGCAGACTGCATCAAAGTAAGCACAAGCAAAAGCAACAAACTCTCACCATTGTGAAGGAATTCACCAACCCCACAGCCACTGAGAACGACATCACTCCCTCCCAGGAACTGTGCAACAACCTTGCAGCCTTCTTCCATGACAAGATATAGGGGTTCATTTTGACCTCGGCGGTCTTTATGAAAGACCGCCGAGGGACTGCCGTGCGGAAGACCGCCAGTGGTGGCGGTTTGCCGCTCAGCCTATTATGACCGTTGGCAGATCTCCGTCCTTTTACGGACGGAGAGCCGCCAACAGCCATACTGGCGGGAGGCGGGGAAGTGGAGGTTGCTCCACCTCCACCGCCACGCCAACAGAACACAGCCCAGCGAATCACGTCCTGTGATTCGCCGTGGCGGTGTTCTGTTGGCGGTGTAGTGTCGGCGGACTGCCCCCATGGCTCCCGTCCCCTCCCGGAGGATTGTCGGACCAGGTAAGTCGATCGACCGTGAGGGGAGGTGGTGGGGGGTGCTGTGTGTTGAGTGGGTGCATGGGGGTGTGCGTGTGTGTATGTAGAGGGGGTGTGTGAGTGCGTGTATGCTTGCGGGGGTGTTGTGTGTATGGGAATGAGTGCATGTATGTCTGTGGGTATGTCTGTATGGATGTGTGCGTGTACGCTTGAATGTGGGTGTGCGTGTCTGATTGTGTGTGTGGATGTAAGCATGTATGTCAGCGTGTGTGAGTGTGTAGGTGGTACCTGCGTGCGTGTCGTGTGGGTATGGGTGATGTGAGGGTAGGGTGGGGAGGGGGGCCCTGCCACCTTTGGGGGGTGGCAGGGGTGGTGGGGGGGTAGGGGAGGGAGTCAGGGTAGGGGTGTGGCATGGGGGAGACCCCTATCAGTGCCAGGGAAGGAATTCCTTGGCACTGATAGTGCTTACCGCCATGGATTTCATGGCGGTTCAAACCGCTGGAAATCCACGGCGGTAAGCCGGGTCCAAATACCGCCGGCGGTCTAGTGACGGCTGTCGGGCTGGAGACCCAGGTCTCCAGCCTAGCGGGCGGAACAGAGAACCGGCGGATGACCATGGCGGTAACGGCCATGGTCATAATTCCACAAACTAAGACCGCCAGCCTGTTGGCGGTCTTACCGCCGGTTCTCTGCCTTCCGCCAGGGTCATAATGGCCCCCATTGACTATCTTCTAAAACAGACAGCATCAACCAGCTCACATGCACAAACACGAAGCCCTGTACACTTTCTCACCTGCTAAGAACTCCTCACCATGCAAGACACTGTCTCTATCATAAACTTCGTACACTTGGGAGTACTCACGGACCCTTGCCCCCACCATGTCTTCAACCTCATATACAAGATAATCGTCAATGAGCTCAGGAAGTTCCTGAATACCTCCATCACCGCGGCCTCCTTTCCGGAGGTCTGGAAACACGCTCAAGTGAAGCTCTTACTGAAAAAAACATCCGCCGACCCAACTGATTTGAAGAACTACCGGCCCATCTTTCTGCTCCCCTATACAGCAAAGGTCCTCGAGAAACAAATCAACCAGCATCACCCTACACCTAGAAGACCACAACCTCCTGGACCCCTCCCAATCTGGATTTTGAGCTACTCACACCCCTGATTGTAGCCACAATGACTTCAGATCCCTCTTAGACCATGGAGAAACAGCAGCTCTCATCCTTCTGGACCTGTTCGACACGTTTGACACCGTGTCCTAATCAACAGACTCCACCACATTGGGATTCAAGGAAACACCCTCAAATGGATTGCCTCATACCTCACTGGAAGAACCCAAAGGATGAGTCCCCCACCTTTCTCCTCAGAGGCCAAGAAGATCATCTGTGGAGCCCCCAAGGATCATCCCTCAATCTGATCCTCTTGAACACCTACATGACCCCCCTGGCCATCACCATCAGATCATACAGAGTCAAAATCATCTCCTACGTCAACGACACACAGCTCATCCTCTCACTGTCCGAAGATCCTTCCACCACAAAAGATAACCTCCACAGATGCATGATGAACGTAATAGACTGGATGAAGGACAACTGTCTCAAACTCAACACCAAAAAATTGGAAGTCCTTATCTTAGGTAACAACACCTCCATATGTATACGGAGTGATACATAGTGGGCCACCGAGGTTGGCAATAAACCATGCTTGCAACCTCTGCAACATCCTGGATAGAAAGCTATCCATGAAGAAACAAGACAACAGCCTTTGCATGCTCTGCAAGATCTTCAGATGGCTCCCAGCAGACACCAGAAGGACCGTCATGCAGGCCCTCATCACCAGAAGACTGGATTATGGAAACTTGCTGTATGTAGGAATCACAGCACACCCCCTGAAGAGATTCCAGACAACACTGAACTCAGCTGCAAGACTCATACTCGACCTCCCCAGTAGGACCCACATCACACACCACCTCAAAAAACTATACTGGCTCCCGATTCAGAAGAGATCCAAGTTCAAGAGCTGACCCACGCCCAACAAGCCCTGCACAATGAAGGACCAGCATACTTCTACAAATGCTTGACCTTCCACCATCTGACAAGACACCTTTGATCAGTTTCTCTCTCCCTCACAGACACTCCACGGATCCTTTGAGCCAACAGCAGAGGACGCTCCTTTTCACTTCTGGCAGCCAAGGCTTGAAAAAACCTCCCCCTGCACCTCAGGATCGCACCATCATTCCAGCAATTCAGTAGAGAACTAAAGACCAGGATGTTCGAATGATCTTTCCTCCACACAGCAGCATACAGCTCCTGTGCCTCGAGACCCTCATAGGAAATTTTTCACACTCTATAAATGTTTGATTGATTGATTGTATAGCCATTATGGACAGCTGTGAAGCCATTATGGAAAACTATGAAAAGCTCCAACTCTCCTTTGATGACGACCTCTCAGATTAATAGGACTAAGTGAACCGCTGAATACCTCATGTAAGACACAGAAAATTGAAGAAAGTGTCATGAATTTCCATTGAGTCAATTCAATCTTTCCTCTCTAACTGCAGATCATAGGTACAACTCACAAGTCTATTGGTAGGGGAACAGAGTAAGGTTCACTGGCTTCCTACTGTCTCTGACATAATGCTCACCCAAACCTCCTTTTTTAAATTAAGGAACCCACATTTCCTTTTTAATTCCAGGCTTTTGCACAGAACCCAAATCCAGGCAGCGTGCAAGGGCTTCCAAATGCTATCTTTCTTACTTAGCTTATAGCATGCTTGGAATACTGTCACAAAATATACACCAGCTGCCAAAGAAACCTATAGAGGAGTTAAAAAGAATAAGAAAACAAGTGACTAGAATGTGACTAGAGTCTTATCCTCTGAAAGCACTATCAGTTAAGGTCAGTCCTAAAACACTCCACTGGCTCTCAGTGGACTCAATTAGTTTTGTAATTGTGCACCAAGTCTACTTGGCCTGAGGACTAGGATATCTAACCCTTTCAACTCTTCTTTAGTTAATTGAACTTCAAGTGACATAAAGACATGTTCCTGGGACAAGGACAATATAGGGTTTAATTGGCCCCAAAGGTGTCAAATGACGTCATTTATCACTTGTGCTCTTGGGTCCCCATGCTATATTTAAACCAAATTGGAAACTAAGCACACAGTTCTAGCACTAGACTTTCAGGCTAGTGAGGGCAGAACAGTCTAGGGCTCCAGAGGTAACATGGTGTGGATTGGAAAGTCAGAACTCAGTAAAGCACATCATTACATTTAATAAACCACTGTCAAGTCAGTGATCTTACTTTAAAAGAAGAAGAGTATATTAATTGTCACGCAGAAAAAACTATAGGGAAATTATGAGTGTGTTGGTCTTAAGACCACCACACTCACGGTGGCGGTCAGGACCATGGTGGACAGGACCACCGGTGATGCGACAGTCCGATCGCCACATAACAGCTCTGGCAGTGAGACCCTCAGGGAACTGCCAGCTCTGCCAGGTTCATGGATCCCCGCGCCCTGGTGGTGGCGAAGATTGCAATCTGCTAGGGCAGCTCTGCAAGCAACGCTGCCCTGTGGGTTACAACCATATTCTCCGCCAGCCTTTTCATAATGGTAACACTGCTATTGAAAAGCTGGTGGAGAACAGTTGCAGGAGGCCACAGGGTGACCCTTGAACTGCCCATGCACTTGCATGAGCAGTACAGGGCCCACCCTGCCCAGCACCATCAGAATGTTCACTGTCTGCTTTGCAACACTGGAAGGGTGCTGATGCAACCTGCTTGCTGCAGCATTGCCCCTGCTCGATTACGAGCCGGAGACAATGCTGTAGACTGTTTTCCGCTAGGCCAGCAGGTGGAAACTCAGGTTTCTGCCCACAGACCTAGCAGGAAACTCGTAATGACTCCAGGCAGGGAGGTCGCCACGTAGGCAGCGTCCACCTTGTTGGGAGTTTGGCAGTTAGGCTTTCCCATCAGCTAAACTCAAAATGAGGCCCTGTGTGCGAAATTACATATATTTGCTAAATATACAATTATCAAAATATTCTACTCAATAGAAAACGAGCTCTTGGTAGGGATAATAACTTAGCACCATTTCTGAAGGGAGCCTCAAAGAATACCAGGATTTAAATTGCTTACCGTAAGAATTCATCAGGTGGGACTGACTCTCTAACCTTAGTATTTTGCTGTCACTTATTGGTTCCACTACAACACAAATAAGTCATACAATATGACACAGGATAAAAACAAAGTACATACAAGAATACAAGCTTGCAACTTGTACAACGTTTACCTACATAAGAGTGTGAAGTGGCTAGCTTGCAAGTGATCTATATTATACATAAAAAATGATGGGTGCGATTGGCAAACTATAAGTTCCAACTATATGAATTAGAAGTAGTTCAACATGGCAATCAATTATCAATACAGTAATATTGATTAGGAATGAGGTCTAAGATGTATGTAAATTATTTTCAGTTTTTTTCAGTGTAATCATGAGAAAACAATATGCAACAAAAGAGGAGTTGCGATATTGAGACCCAATATGAATTTATCTAATGACACTAAAAAATAAATAAATCTGCGTACGTTTTTAATAGTTTAAAATGACTTCCAAGTTTGTGCAATTGATTTAAGTGTATTTTTTATATTGGTGGCAGCCCACACATAGAAATAGGTGAAGGAACAAGGTTTAGGCAAACATTGAGAAAGGCATGAGCCTTAATGTGTTTTGTCTCACCATGTGAAAATTAAAATTATCAAATATCCCTAGCGTGCCCATTATAGGTAGGTGAGATGTTCAGTAAACATGTAATGTTTAAACTAAAAAAACACAAACATTCATCATTTACAGCTATAGTTATCTCAACTAACAATAATTCATGGCCTAAGGTAGCTATACCCCAGACTCCCACCAGTCATAGTTTTCTCATCAATAATTTCATTGCAAATGTTACAGTGATATTATCAACGATGTCATAGAAGATGTCATGAGTGTTGTAATTAATGGGGCAGTTAGCAATGCATGGTGAGAACACAAGTTATAGAGTAACTGTATTTTAACCTTTGTTTTTTTCAGTGAATTTCTAGTTTTTTTTTTTAACATTAAGAAATATTTTATTAACATACGTAAATCCCACCCTCATGCATGGCTGTGGGTTGGCCAACTCCTCTCAGTCAGTCAACTCCATGCTGCGAGGTTGGCTGCAGGGCATGACCTGAGGCCATGTCCTGTGGCGAACCTCCCCACAGACAGCCAACTCCATGCTCCGCATACTCTTCAGCAGGCATTGCTTCCACCCAGAGGGAACAGCTATTCATGCTGCTTCCTCCGGGTGGGAGCAATATGGGCACTGTGCACATGGAAACATAACACAAGTCTGATCCCAGCCAGGGAGAGCATTTTTTATTCTCCGGATAGGAGCAGACTTAGGGCCTGATTTAGAATTCGCCGGATGGGTTACTCTGTCACAAAAGTGACGGATATCCTGTCTGCTGAAATCGAAATCCCATTATATTGTATAGGATTAAGATGCGGCAGACGGGATATCCGTCACCGATGTGACAGAGTAACCCATCCACTAAGTTCTAAATCAGGCCCTTAGTGTGTGCTCCTCTTTGACAGGAGGCTTAAAAATGCAACCACCAAAAGAGAGCAAAGCCATGTTTTCCTGCCCACACAGTGGGCAGAGAAACTACTGCATTGAGGGGTGGGCTCCCCGCAAAATAGTAAGTGAGCCTAACTCAGGGGATTGGGTCGTGGGCTCTATAAAGGCTCAAGGAGTAGGGCTGTGTGACCCCCCTCCCTTTTTTGAAAATATTTGCCCTGGGGAACAGGGTCCCTGTGGTGTCTAGAAGCTCTTAAATATACTCAGCCCAAGGGGAAGGGGTCCCTGGGGATCTGAATAGGCTGGGGAGGGGAGTCCTACTGTTGCCCACTTCCCCATATATATGTAGTAAAATAAACTGCCATCACAGCAAAACTTGTTTGAAAAGTTTTAAAATGTTGGCCCCAAGGATGTCCCTCCATGCCCCCCTTGCAGCCTAGGGGGGCATGGTATCCATACCCTGCCACTTATATCCTTTTCTTTAAAGTTCAGGACAGGGGACTAAGGCCCTGATTATGAGTTTGGCGAATGGGAACACCTGTTTGACAAACTTCCAACACGGTGTCCGCCACTGTAGTGGCGACCTCCCCGCTGGACCCATTATGATTTTCTCTCTTGGCTGACAGGCACCTGCACAGCGGACAGTGCAGATTACAAGGGTGCTGGGAAGGGGGAACCCTGTATTGCCCATTCCCCTGTGCCCCCCTGCACCTGTTCTCCGCCAGCCTTTTCATGGTGGTGAAACGGCCATGAAAAGGCTGTCAGAGAAGCAGTTTGTAATCAGCAGGGCAGCGCTGCCTGCAGTGCCTTCCTGGCTGATTGCAATCTGCACCTGCCATCAGCCCATCAGGATTACCGATCCCAGAGTAGATGATGGTACCCTGGCGGTCAGACTGCCAGGGTCATAATGTGGCAGTCAGAGCGCCAAAGCAGCGGTGGTCTAGACTGCCACCGCAAGTCGGGAAGTCTAATGACCACTAGACTCGTCATTAGGCTCTAAGGGGGTGATTATGACCTTGGCGGACGGCGGAGGCCGTCCGCCAAGGTACCGCCGCCAAATGACCGCACCGCGGTCAAAAGACTGCGGCGGCCATTCAGACATTTCCTCTGGGCCGGCGGGCGCTCTCCAAAAGAGCGCCCGCCGGCCCAGAGGAAATGCCCCTGCAACGAGGACGCCGGCTCAGAATTGAGCCGGCGTAGTTGCAGGGGTGCGACGGGTGCAGTTTGCACCCGTCGCGTATTTCAGTGTCTGCATTGCAGACACTGAAATACAAAGTGGGGCCCTCTTACGGGGGCCCCTGCAGTGCCCATGCCATTGGCATGGGCACTGCAGGGGCCCCCAGGGGCCCCACGGCACCCCCTACCGCCATCCTGTTCCTGGCGGGAGACCCGCCAGGAACAGGATGGCGGTAGGGGGTGTCAGAATCCCCGCGCTCCGCCACCATGGAGGATTCCCCCGAGCAGCGGGAAGTCGGCGGGAGACCGCCGACTTTCCGCTTCTGACCACGGCTGAAGCGCCGCGGTCAGAATGCTCGTGGGAGCACCGCCAGCCTGTTGGCGGTGCTCCCGTGGTCGGTGGCGGGTCAGAATGACCCCCTAAGTCCGGAAGACCTGTAAAGGCTGTCTGCAACACTTTTCCATTCTTGCTGGCAGCTAATCAAAGCACTGGACCATGGGGAAACATCAGCCCTCATCCTTCTGGACCTGTCCGTTATAGGTAACTACAGCTCACGCCCCCCACAATGCATAGTTTTTGTTCTGAATAATTTAGCAACAAATGTATCAGTGATATTATCAATGATGTTATAAAAGATGTCATGAATGCTGTAATATTTGGGAAAATTGGCATTGCATAGCGAGGCTACGAGTTATAGTTACTTGAAATAACTATAACTGGTAAATTTCTAAGGCTTTGTACAAGTAAATTCAGAGTCTATTTCCTAACTGTAACGTCCCTGTAACCTTTGATTTTTTCAGTGAATTTCTATGGTATTTTTAACATAAAGTAATTATCATTACTATACTTTAATCCAACCACTGCCATGTACAGTCTTTTGCCGTGCCTGGCAGGTTTTCCCCACAGGGCTTGGCGTGTGACCGGGTCCTCTGTCCAATCCTATAACCATCCAACCTTGCGCCTTGCACAGCCTTCGGCCATGCACAGTGAGGTTGGCTGAAGGGCCTGGACTGAGAAAGAGAGGAAGTCTGAGATTGAGAGAGAGAGAGCGATTTAGGCTTTGATGAACAATATACTTAGAATGAGATACTTCCGGACAAATTGAAAAGAAAAATGTTTTTGTCAATTAAAAAGAGTGAGATCACCTTTCAGTACGTAACGTAAATATTTATTATTGAAAAGAAACTTAAGCAGGAAATGACCACAGACTCACCTAGACTAAAACCCTTAACCTTCCGTGAGCATGTCTGACACCCTACCCACTAGGCCAGATGTGACTCCTTAGTGTGCAGTGTCCAGAATTAGCTATGACATTCAAAAAACACATATTTTGAGGGTGAAAAACTTCAATGTTCCATCACTAGGAATGTTTTACTGTAAAAATACAGAAAAATAAACATACACACTGCCAAGCGAAACTAGGATTTGAAGCTTCAGCTTACTGAGTGGCAGCACGAGACCTAGCCCATTAGGCAAGAAGTGACTCTGTTCTGCTCTGCATCCAAACGTAACTATAACATTCGTACCAAGCATCTTGCTAGTCTGACTCTTTGAAGTCATTGTATGGAGTGACCAATGCAATGACAGTCTCTTTCTCTCTCTCTCACTCTCTCTTCCATCCCATTACGATTATGGGATGGAAGAGAAGTAGTGAGTGACAGGACCGCGGGGAGCCTAAAGGACCCCCCTGGTCCTAGTCAGCTCCCCACATCCTGCAGGAGGCAGCATTGCTCCCACAAACAGGGGGATGCTTTAAATAGCAGCTGTTGATCTTTGAGGGGGTCCTCACAACCCCCTTCAACAATTCAATCAGCCCTGAGGAGGTGGTGGTCCCTGGGGCTGTGGAAGGCCAGGCAGCCCCCCTCATTTCTTTTGTTCTTGGCCCTGAGGAGGTGATGACCCCGGGGCCACAGGGGCCCACACTGCCACCCCACATTCATAATATCAGTGTCCTGGGGAGGATGAAACCTGCATTATGTTAGATCACAGCCCCTCGCACTCATAATTTCAATGCCCCTTGGAGAATGTCCCCAAATTACATTAGATTAAAGCCCAGGGAGGTGGCGGTCCCCAGGGCTGCCGTGGGGTGGGGGACATGCAGCCCCTGGATTATATTAGATTAAAACCCTGTGTATGTGGCAGTCCCGGGGGCTGTGGGGAGCCACGCAGCCCCCCATTCATTATAAATTAGCCCCAGGGAGATGGCAGTCCCTGGGTCATCAAGCTGGCTTAGGAGGGGGGCTCGTGAACACCCCCTCCTTCTTTTTTCAAATGCCCCCAGGACCTAGCCCACCCGGGGGTCCCATGCTTGCTTCTTTTTTGAACTTCTACCGTAAATTTGAGGATCCACTACAAATTCACAGCAATACATTTTTCAAACAAATGTTTTTCGCCCGGGGGTGGGGGGCCCTCTGGGATTCCAGCACCAGAGCTAAGGAGGTAGGGGACCCTATCCTAGCCCTTTTCTTTTTTCTTATCTTTTGTTGTGGGTGTCAGCTAAGGCTGAGTCCCAGGATGTCTGCCAACACTTCGGGGTTGAAGTGTTGATAGTCAATCAAAGCTCTGCATTTCTCTGCACAAGCTTGTTATTATTTGAAAACCCTTTGTGCCTCTAGACTTCTACATTTAGTTTTCTTTTAATATTTCAAAAACTACTGAATAGATTTACACCAAATAACAAAAAGCACTCTTGCTGGACCAAGAGCTACCTGTTTGCCAAATTTGGAGTAACTCCGTCCAGTGGTTCAGGCTGTGATTGTGTCTAAAATTCCTATGGGAATTATAATGGAAATTGCATGTTTTTTACCCCGCCCCCCCTTTTCTCAGCCCTTGATTTACAGATCACCCCAAAACTATCCATTTACAACAAGCTTCATAGGGGTCCTTTTTTTGGAAACTTTTGTGGAGATTCGTCAAATAGCGCCAAAGATATAGGCAAGTCAATAAATGCTTTTTTCAATACAAACTTGGTCCAATCTATAATAACCAGTAAACACTGCCAACCGGGCCAACCTGGACACATTCCACGTTGTGTCCTTTTTCCATTGCAATCAAATGCAAACCAACAACTAGACTGCTAACCTCAATAAATCAACATCATTCCACCTGCACCATGACAGTTGATGTTTTTCTAATTTACAATCGATGTATACTTTTTGCACATCCTCTGCATAATCATACAGCAATTCTAGCTTCATGTGTTTACTTATTTTTCTTCTCCTTGTTTTTTTTCTTTTTTTCTGTTTTCCTTTTTTTCTATATAAACACAATTCTCCATTGTAAGCTGCAGACAGTTTTCATATTTGAATGGCCAACACCGTATCCTTTTCAGGGCTGCATGTAAAGTTGTAGTACAAGTAAAATCCAGCAATAGTCAAGTTTAATTATCTAATAAGAGCAGACTGAATGGTCATAATAGAAAAAATAGGAGTTGTTGTGCCTGCGACCTGACCCTTCACATTCATCAATAAGAATTCCATTGTAAATTATCCTATTTTTAAGTGCTATGTATTTTGTTGCAAGAAGATCATAGTGCAGAAAAAGTTTTGTGCAAAAGTAGCAGAGAATTCAATCATAATATAAGTCTGAGGATCCTTTGTGCAAAAATGCGAATTTTCAGAGCGTCATAGTGCAGTAAAAAATGCATTTCAAAATCAATGGTTAGCAGACCATTAGTTAACAATTCCCATACTAAAGTGCATTTCCAATGGTTTTCAAAGCAAGGACATTTGACAAGATGGCTACATTACTACCAAATGTGCAATGCACCTGGGGCTTATTTTTAACCAGTTTCAAAGGAAATTTGGCTAGGCAGATATTTCTAGTCATTCCTATGCTACATGTGGATTGGATGGTGATAGGGAGCTTGCAATATATGCACATATTTCCATTCATGGTCTTTCATTTCATTCAAAGTCATTATATAATTCAGAATGGTCACGCTAGGTCTAGCCATTATAAAAGAAAAAGGGGCTCATTACAAGTTTGGCGGTCCCAACTTGGGTCCGCCAAACTTGTGGGGAGGATGTCACTGCCATGGCCTACCTATTACAAGGTTCCCACCGGCCTGACCTGGCTGACTGGCGAAAACCTTGAAAAAGAGCATTCACACCAGTCAGACCAGCGGGGACAGTGCTACGAGATAGCACTCCGCTCCCTTAAAGGAGCCAAGTGCTATCTCATGGTACAGAGGGGGCCGACCACCACCCTTGGAGTGCGCACTGACTGCAAAGTAGACAGTGCACATTCTGAGGGTGCTGGTCAGGGATGGGCCTGCACTTGTTCTCCACCACCTTTTCATGGTGGGGAAATCCGCCCACCTAACTCGTAAGGTAGCAGTGGGACCACCACAGTCACAATGGTCTGACCACCACTGCGAGGCTGGCAGTCCTAGGACCACCAGCCTCGTAATGAGGCTGAAAGTTCCAATGTTCATCTTTATGTAAGATCCAACAACCCTTAAATTTGTTGCCACCTTTTGCACCTTTGATGCTACTTTCTGCTGCAAAGAACCACTCATCTTACAATTGTACATGTGCATGGAGTTCACCATCAAAGTTATGGTCCCATGGTCTTCCAGAGCCCAATAGAATTATAATTTTCATTTGCATTTTGGTAACTCCAACTCACAATCTCTATATGTGGATGCATCTTAATGTGTTTAATTCCATAGTACTTAAGACTGGTTGGGTTTCTGTCATGCACCTCCCAGAAATGTTTCTCTACCAAATAATTCCTGTCCTTGTTCTTGATGGCTCTTAGATGTGGTAGGATACACACTCTTACTTTCTTAATGGTACTCCCAACGTATTTCATTTGACAGCCATATTCAACTACATATACCACAAATTCATTGTTGCATGTAATCCTTTAATTGCTCTCCTGGGTTCTCCCATCAAATGCCTCACATTGCTTTTTATTGACTCCATGAAGACATGCTTTGCACCCACTGCACTTCCAGAATCCAATATTTTTATTAGCAGGCCAGTCTCCTTTTTCTTCTGTAATGAATATGCTCCTAGTGAGCATATCATCCAATGAATTGGCATTTCAATATGTGATCTGTGCATATTGATCCAATTTTCTTCTCACATGTTCCTCATGCTAGATGATGTGCCAGTTTGATTCCAAAATAGACCTTATATGGTGGTGTTCCATATTGTATTCTGGGATTTGTTATGGTCCATCTCCCCTGTTGTTTATGTATACTGAGACTTGCTTGGCTCCTTACTGTGCCTCATGAAGGATCTTTTTCGGATACGTTCTTTTAATAAATCCGTTGACCATCATATCTGCTTCTCTCTTGAATTCATCATCAGAAGAGCAGATTATGCGTGCTCCCAAAAATTGACTATAGGGGATATTCCACATCAGTGTCCTGGGGGATCCACTATTTGCATGTAAAATCGAGTTAAATGTAGTTTCTTTTCAGTAAATGCAAGAGTTCAATTTCTCATCAACAATAACTAGGAATACATCAAGAAATTATTTGTTTGGGCAGTCAATTGAATATCGAATCTCTTGTAGTTCAACCTGTTATAATTCTTAGTAATAACTCTTCCCCATCCCAGAATAATTCACCAATGAAGTGCACCTGTAATGCAATTTTTCCTACAAAGATGATGTGTTCTTCTGACCATGCTACCTCTTTTTCCCACCATGCCATAAGTTGACATATGTGGACAAAAAGAGGTCCCTATGTCACTTCCCTGTTTCTGCAGATATATCTTGTTGTCAAAGAGGAACACACTGTGCGTGAGAAAGTATTGAAGCATAGTCATACTCATTTGGGTATAATATACAAAACAGAGTGGGTGAGCTCTCAGGAAGCATGCACATGCATCAATTCCATACTCATGTTTTCTGGATGTATAGAGGGTTGTCACAACCATCGTCACCATTATATATGTCATCCTCCAGGGAATGTTGTTGATTTTGCACAAAAAGTCATTGGTATCCTTTATGTATGAAGCAAGCTGGTGACATAAACACATAGGAAAAGATCATGTTATCTTCAGGTGTGTTCCAAGAGGCATCCAGTCATATTAATAATAGGGAAACCAGGAGGATACTATTGTCTTTATGGAACTTTGGTATAAAATGTATGAAAGGACCTCTTGGGTGATCCACTTTGATAGACACATATTCCTCATATTAAAGGAGCACCGAGTCATACTGTGGTATTTTTGTTGATGTTCCATGGTTGAAATGATTTTTAGATTTTCATAAAGATCCATCATATTCAGTTGTCTGAACACTTCCATTGCATATTTGTCTTTGTCCATGATAATGATGCTACCACCCTTATCAGAGGGTTTGATAACGATTAATTTATTGTCCGTGAGTTTGTTCAATTTATACCAATCTTTGAGTGACAAATTGCCCTTGCACTGATGTCTAGATTTCTTCCTTAATCTATTGATGTGATCCACAACTAGTTCATAGAAGACATTGATCATATTACCACTTGATAACTGAGGATAAAGTTTACTTCATGGTTTCAAACCACTTTCAATATGGAAGTCAGTTGAAATCCAGTTCTTTCCAGTGTTCAATATCCACACCATTTTCTTTGGATAGGATAGGGGCCATTCTCTAATTTTTTATTGCTAGCTGATTCAATAGAAGTAGTTCAGGAATAACTCCAATCTCAAATGCTGACTTCCATGTTATAGGTTCTACTTCATTCCATGACAAACTTTGAGTTTCCATTGCATAATATTTAAACAGTTTTAGTTTCCTTGTAAACTTGTAGGTTTCTATTCTAAGATTTACAACGTCAGCAATAGAGGTCGGACAAAAACTCAATCCATACTTTAGGATCTTTTCTTGAGCAGATATTTTAAAAAACTCACACTTGACATATTGATAACTTGTGGATTCATATTTGATTTTGTTTTATCACTGCAATCCCCGCCTATGTGTTGGTGGTTCTTCCTCTTGCCCCTCGTCATCCTACACCACCATGTCCTCATCTTTTTCCTTTTCTCTTTCCTCATTGTGGCATTGCCATTCATAGCAATCTCATCTTCCCATAAAACCCCATCTTCTCCTTTGGGCCCTCATCTGCAGAGAAGCCTATCTCCTTAGGTCTTAGGAGTTTACACTTCTTTGCAAAGGCATAAATCATTCCATACTGGTTCTCTGGTCTATCTCTTGAATTTTTGAGCATTCTTCATCCTTGTTTCCTCTTTGTTCTTGGTGATTCTCTCCTTCATTTTCCTCAATAAGGTTTTCATTTTTTCCTATTCCATTATTCCTTCTATCTCCTTTAGCAGTTCCATATTTTTAGCAGTTTGTATTTCCATTTTCTGTTTGATTAGGGTGCCCATTAATTTGATAGAACAATCCTCGATATGTGTTCTCCATTCGTCAAAGAGATCCGGGTCCATTTTGCCTTAAGTGGGCATTACTAATAATCTCAAACCACACAGTATTGTACCACATCTAACATATTTTGTTAATTAGGTCATCTCCCGTCATTTGTTGGACTCAGAAATTCTGGCTTTTTCAAGTTCTCTGATTATTTCAGCTGGAGTTCATATATCCATGCCAGAATTTCGTTGTTTCAGTATTACTGTTATCAAACACATCTTTTGCTGTCCGTTCACATTGAACACATCTTTCAGCCATCTTAAAAATCCACTCATCTATACAAAATTCAAATTGACACAATTCCAGAATTTCAACATCTATCTTGACTCCAGATCGGTGTTACTTTGTATGTATCATATTATTGGCAAGTTTACATCACCCCAAAGTCTATTTTCACAATACACCTTGCTTGTTTTTAATGTCAATGTTTTTTTCTTTGGTGTTGGTAGCTAAAACACTTATAGTCTTGTGCCTCTTCACTCTGATGCCATCAGTGATGTCTATTGAGATGTCATCAGTGATGTCACTGACCATGTCATTAGTGATGTAATTCTTCAATCTGAGCAGAGAATAAGGGGGGGGTCAAAAAAATGTGTTTCCCATGTTAATTTCCATAGGGATTTTGAATACGACTACAGCCAGAACTGCTTGACACCAAATTTGGCAGAAAGGTAGCTCTTGGCCTAGAAAGCACCCTTATTGTTATTTGATGTAAATCTGTTCAGTAGTTTGTGAGATATTAAAGGGAAAAAATATATATATCTGGACTGTTGGGGTTCAGATATGCTCTGATTGACCAGTTTAAGGGACACTAGTCAATCCTGATTGGACAATCTGAACAATAGGGTTTGGCAGTCATTACAAGACTCAGGAGCTTGTCCCTGTGTCCTCAAAATTAATTAAAAATAATCTGTAATTGGACCGCATGAGCATGCCCAGACACCAATGCGCAAACATGGAGGCCCCTAACGGATGCTTCCTTTATTGTCTGGCCAAAACATTGACAACATGCTGTGGCAGCACTTGCAGGACTCTGAGGCATGGTCCCCATTGAAATGCATTTTAGAGAATAGCAGGCTTTGAGGGTCACAAAAAGGAGAATGCATGAGAGGGTGATTACAGATTTTAATTACATTGTAAATCATTCGATGATGGTACCATACTAATTCTAGGACTAGTCCTAAGTTCTAAGGTGATTTCATCCTGTGAAAAAGCCTTGTGTTGGGATTTCATGAATTATGTTTGAGAGAAAACAGTTTTGTCATGATTTTCCTACAGCGATTATGGAAGGTACTTCAGAAGCTAAAATGAGATCATATTTTCTGTAAATTCACACTATCTTTCTCAGCCAAATGAGAATGAAGTTTGACATTCTCAGTAAAAACATGTACTTCCAGCAAGAGCAGCATGTCAGTTCAGTCCCTTCTGTTCTACTGCAGCCTCCCAGAGTATTTTAAAGAACAACTATATAGCACTAACAGTCTTAACTATGATAAAAGTGTGGCACATGTGAAGCTATCTTGATTAAATCAAAGTGCTGAAACTTAAAACATTTAGTTTATAAATAAACAAACTGAGGGGGTTCATTTTGTTATAGAAATTATGGTTAGTGCTGTGAAAAGGAAAAGTAGGACACATTTTAACTGACTTCTCTAATATGTTCCTATTCTATTTCATTAATCATTCTAACATACAGACTGAAACATTCACTTTCAACACCAGCAGCAGAGAGCCAATTAACTCACTTGTAACCAGAAATTTTACTACAGTGTTCTAATGAGTAACTACAGTGCTAATATTTTGAATTCATGCCAAATGTGTGGCACATCTGAACAACATCTTGATGGAACTGAAAGCATTTTCTACTGAGGATACTGCAGTAAATGAGAAGATTATGGAGCTTCTTCACCAATGAGTCTTCCAAGTTGGCAACCAGAGAAAAAAGAGCCCAAATATAGCCCAAATATCACCCAAATGTAGCCCAAGTACAGCTCAATGAACAAAGTGTGCAAAACACTTCATTGTTCTGTTTTGGTGCAGTTTTATATAGTGCAAACTTGACCCAAAGGTATTTGTGTGTATCAGTTACATTACACAAGGGCACATTCATGTTGGTTTTAGGCATGCGGAGATTAAGGACCACATGTACGAACTTCAGGTTTTGCGACTCGCAATTTGCGAGTCGCAAAACCTGATGTACAACAGTGTCAATGACACTGTTTGCGATTCCCAACGGGATCGCAAATGACCTATCTCATGAATATTCACTTTATCAAGGCTTGTCTTCCTGTACTCTCTATGAGCTTTTCAGGCTTAGGTTAGCCAATTGAATACAACGTCACTGCAAAACTGTACTTTTCTATATTTTCTCTGCCATTCACGAAGGCTAAGGGGTCCCATTGGGACCCCTTCCCGTTTACGAATGGGTTAGCACTAGCTTGAAACTGGTGCTAACTACGATTGTTTTGCGACCGCATTGCGACACGCAGTTAGGAATTCCTAATTGCGACTCTCAAACACTTTTTGTGATTTGGTAAATAGATTACCGAATCTCAAAAATGGGGCTGTACATCCCAAATAGCATTTTCCATGTCGCAAACGGCCTGATTCGCCATTTGCGACATGGAAAATGCTTTGTACATCTGGCCCTAAGTGATATTCCCAGAATCACAAGATTTCGAACTGATGCGAAAACTTGAACCTGGTTCCCCAGTTGCAAATTCTATGTCAGGACCGGAGGCAAGGATTATGCATACTCTTCTCCGCTTTAATGTCACAGCAGTTTGAAAGAACATACGTAAGCACATAAACAAAAAATGTTAACACTACATGACCCATGAGTCCAAGAGGGTCTTCATAGTAACCACAATCCAATCAGATAGCCATCCATTGTATGTCTTCATGAAATGTCCTTTCCTCCTCCTTCTTCTTCACTGCTCGAGAGCCAGTTGTCACAGCATTTCTTTCCTTCTCGTTTCTGTGGAAATAATTACTGATTGTTCTGTCTTTCAAAGTGTTTCTACTCGCCGCTTGCAGAGTTAATTGTTAAGAATTACCTGTGAGATATTCCTAACTTTCAGCTCCGCAGGCTTCAACCCTCTCACCTGGTGTTCTCCCCTCCATATTAGATATGGACTTCAATAGGGACCATAAATATTTCTCCTCACAGGAGAATAATGACCATCGGCCCCACCACCTGCCTGAAAACGTAGATAGGGCATTATCCCAAGCCATGTCCAGAGCTTTGACCCCTCTTCAAGAGAAGGTTCACAGACTGGCCAAAAACATTCCAGGGATGTTCTCTGACCCCTCTTCCCTAGGTGCAGGGGCTATTGCGAAGCAGGCAGGGGGCAAGAGGGCCAAAAAGCATGACCCAGGGCACCTCAAGGGTTTCAACAGACTATATGAAACCTTCCAGAAGATAGCATGCACTCTTACAAAGGGTCCCTATCAGGAGGCAGACAAACCCAGAGAAATTGGGTATCCGCTCGCCCAAAATTTGGACACCATGGGGTCCGACAGAGGGGATGGTGGGATGGTGGGATGGACATATCCTCAGATGAGGAGGGTAACTCAGGCAGATCCTGGAACCAAGCTCTTCAGCCTCTGACTCTCAGGTGTTTGAACTGGAGGGGATCTATCACCCAAGATCATCCGAGTGGAGTCCAGACACTAAGGTGCCAGACTATGTGGGGAGTAAGATTCGCCAACCCTTAGAAAAAGAGGTCCGGTGTGGTTAAGAGCAGAAAGAATGCCCTAGACCTAATTTAGCTGAGAAGGTGGCAGCCAGATATCAACTCAAAAATGTGCACCTTTTTGGAAAGTATATGTCGGACCCAAAAAAAGGCATAGACCGGTCCTGAGTGCATGCCAGGACAAACTGCTGGACGTCCTTTGTTCCATCACAAAGATTATAGAAATGGCTGATCAGACTAAACAATCAGGGAAGCCAATGTCTACGGACATAGTGGCTGGCTGGGCCTAGAGGGCGATTTGTTTTCCGAGCAGTGGGTCTGGAAGAGGAAAATACTTCCAGAGAGGTAGAGGCTCCAGCTCATTCCTGAAAGGACAATCGGGTAAGCAATACCCTTTTTTCTCCTCACAAAAAACTGTGGGGGAGGTTAAGGTTGTTTGCACACAATTGGGAAAAGATCACAGCGGACCCCTGGGTACTGCAGACAGTCAAGGGTTTCCACATAGAATTTTATCAGACCCCCCATCCAGAGACAACTTCCCCGCCCCTTTGTTTTTTCACATGAGGAGTCCCTGTTAATAGACTCATAGATAAGTTAACTGCTAATTAAAGGGGCAATTTGCAAAACAAAGCAGAATTGGAGACAGAAAGCGTCATTGACCCTAATAACTCCCATCTGGAGGTCTCAAGCTTGGTTTCCCATACTGATGGAACTTTCTTGGGATCTCCCGATCACACTGCCCTTGTTCCCATTGATCTTCAGGGATCTGCAGGGAAATTTCCATCCTCTGGTCAGTCAGGGTCATCTAACACTCATGACATGGAGGATTTAAGGAGATGATGGAAAGACAAGCGTCTTTCACGGGAAGCTGCAGACTTTATCCATCAGACATGGGCCCAGGGCACATCTAAGAGGTATTACTTGGCCTGGAGATGGTGGCATCGTTGGTTCCTGGAGAGACAACTGGATTCCATGTGGACAGAAATTATCCACACCATGAATTCTCTGGCAGAAATGGCACACATAGCCCTGGCGTACAGCAAAATCAATTCCTTTAGGTAAGCTATTTTAGCAGGCCACAACCCCATTGACAACACACCAGTGAGTGAACATCCAGGAGAACAAAAACGAATACCAGGTCTGTATCTTATCCGTTGTGGACAATCCTAAGTTATGTGTGGTGCGATGCAACAAGGCATATGGAGAATTGACGGGTGAGCATAGACCAGCAGGTGAGAGACAATTGTTAATTGCAATTAAGAAGACTTTTAAAGCAGTATCTTTACTCTCCATTGCAAGGAGGGTATGGTGAATAATGGTGGAAGCAGGTATTTGATGTGAAGAGGTTTGGTGTTCACTCCATTAGAGGAGCTATGTCATCCAAAGCCATTCCGGTAGGTGGAATACTTGAGGACAGGATTGGTCATCAGTATCGACCTTCAAGAAATTCTATTTCAAACCTGTCCATGATGCTGCAACCTTAGTGGTGAATAAACTTTGAACATGCATAACCCTCATCTCTGGTCCTGACATAGAATGAAAGATTTCCTAGATAACAATAAGAAAAGTTTCAATTCTATTAAGGACACAGAGGCGAGGATTATTACTCTCAGGAGTTGGGCTCCACCTCCTCCTTCCCTGGAGCTACATTAGAGTAAGTTTATATCTAGATTAAGTTTATTTTGAGTATGTAAGGAAATCGCAGATGATGATAAATGACACAGGAAACGTAAGGTTCACAACAGCTATATGAAGGATGTCTAGTTGCCATTGAATGCATACTTATCTGTGATTGTTACATTGATAGGATCAGATTCATCTAATATATGATTGTAACTGATCACAGAGTTCAAGGAAGTAGATATAGAACCTAAGATGTGTGTCCTATATTCCAGATAATGATCAGTAATGGACATACAGTGGACACCAGTGCTTAACTTCCTCTAGCGAAGAAGAAGGAAAAGGAAGGGACATCACATGAAGATGCACAGTGGATGGCTATCTGATTTGACAGTGGTTACTATGGAGACCCTCTTGGACTCATGGGTTATGTAGTGTTAATGCTTTTTGTTTATGTGCATTTGTATGTTCTTTCAAACTGCTGTGGCATTAAAGGGAGAAGAGTATGCATAATCCTCGCCTCTGAATCCTTTATAGAATTGAAACTTTCCTTCTCCTTCGCTAGGAAATGTTTCCTTCTGCAGCTCTGGTTGTAACTCCATTCTCTCCCATAGGTGTAATCAAATAATCAACTAGATAAAAAACACATCAAGATAGCAAATAATTTAAAAGAGCTTTGTTGCTATTTGAGAACTCAGAAAATATGTCTTCATTTTAGTTTTGTAGAGCACTAACCATAATTTCTATTGGAATAAGACCCTCTCATTTTCATAATTTCTAAAGGAAATGCTTTAGGTATTAATGTTTTGATTACATCAATATTACATCAGGTGTGCCATACTTTTGTAATAAATATAGGGGCATATTGATACTTGCTTTGCGTCATTTATTTTGACGCTAAAATGGTGCAAAGTTAGCTTCCTATTTATATTTTGAAGCCAGAACCATCTAGTTGCAAAATATTGGAGTTTGCGCCATCTTTTGGATGTGTGAACCCACCTTGCATCAATGAGAAGGTAGAAGTTCCCATCCCAAAAATTACGCTAAGCCTTCAGCGCCATATTTATCCCCTCATGAAAAAATGACGCACGGTTGGGAGGCAGCCCCAAACAATAATGCTAAAGTTTCTTAATGCCATTATGTAACACCTAGGTCAGACCAGGCTTTAAGGTACCTGTGGACCCATTTCCATGGCTAAACACCATGGAATGGGCCCACAGGTGCCCCCCCAGGCCCCTGGAACACCTCCACCTGCACCAGAGCTACACCATAGGATGGGGGACCCCGTCCTGGATAATTATAAGTATTACAATTTTTGGTGCCATTGGGGACCCCTTACATGGGCCCCCTGCATGGCACTGGTCCCCTGGGCATGGCCACTGGGGTGGTGGGCATGACTCCTGTCTTTACTAAGACAGCAGTAATTTTTGAGTGCTATTGTGTCAAGATGTCATGCTAGGCTGGTTAACACCACATATATTGGCGGTAACCAGCATAGTGTCAAATCTGGCGCTCTATCGCCCTAATCTCTTACCGTCACCCCCCCAGCTAGCATCTTTTCTTTTGACGCTAGCCAATCCTTAGCGCCGGCTTGCGCCATTCCATAAATATGGCACCCGGCTGGCGCTCAGGAAGGATAAACTTTTTGACGTAAAACTGTGTTTGCGATGTTTTGTGTCAAAAAGTATAAATATGGGCCATAGAATGTTAGCAATCTAGTTGTTCATTAGAATACTGTGGAGGGCAGTGGTCAGGGGCACTGACTCAGATAATTGAGGGCAGGGAGGGGGTTGCAGAGGCAACAGGTTGACCATGCTGGGCCGGTGGAAGGGGCAGAGAAAGCATAATGGACAATGAAGGGCAGGCGAAAGGTGGGCAGGGCAACAAACTAACCATGCAGGACAAGCGAGAGAGGCTGTGGCAATATAACAGACCATTGGTGGCAGAAGGAAGAGGCAGTGGCAGTACAACCATACATGCTAACAGACCTGATTCAGACAGGAGACTTTCAATATCTTTAAGCCCAAAAGGGCTCTTTTAAAATCTGTCTCCTGCCTAAAATCTCCTCTTTGTCAATCTAAGACAATGGGGAAAATTAATTTTCCCAGTTTTTTTAAAAGTCTCCCTCTTACAAAGTTCAGAATTTTGGCAAATATAGTAGGTTGGATCACTGAGGGCAAGAAGAATGGGGTAGGGGCATGGTCTCAGACACCAGAGGGAAGGAGGGGGTTGAACAGGGGCTCCAAACTGACCTTACAGGGCAGGTGTTGTAGCAGAACAATACACCACACAGGGCAAGAAGGATAGTACGTAGCACAATGCACCATGGAAAGTGATAGAGGGGACAGGACCATGCACGTGGACAACAGAGATCAAAGAGGAAAGAGGCAAAGGCAGTAAGCTGACCATCCTGGACAGACAAGAGGGACAGTTGTAGAATAATTGACCATAAAGGGCAGGAGGGAGGGAACAGGGTCAAAAACAACGGACCAGAGAAGGCAGGTAGGAGGGGGTAGGGGCCTGCACATGAAAAAATGGAGGGCAGGGGACAAGGAGGCAGGGCAGGAAGGGCTAGCTGACCATAGAGAGCAAGTGGAATGGGCACCAGAAGCACAACACACCATGGAGGACAGCAGTGAGACTATAACAGCATACTAATATGCAACAGCGGGAAGGAGGGGGGCAGGGACAACACATTGACCACACAGGGCAGACGGGAGGGGCTGTGGCAGCAGAGAGAGGCATGCATGGCAAACGGGAGGGTTAGTGACAGCACAGCAGCTATGGTGGGCACAAGGGAGGGAGGGAGCAGGGACATGCACAAAGAACAGTGGAGGACAGAAGGGAAGAGTAGGGGTTAGGGGCTAGGCACAGACAAGAAAGGACAAGGGAAGGGGCTTCATCACAGACAATACAGGGGAAGCAGAAGCAGAAGGAGCAGCTGCAGCACAACAGTGCATGGAGGGCAGAAGGGAGTGGCATCAAAGTGGGCCATAGGGGACACAAGGGAGGGGATAGGGACATGGAATTCTGACAGGCAGGGTTGAGGTGGCAGGGACATGCATTACCCATATGACCATGATAGGCAGATGGAAGGGGCAGTAGTAGCTCAATAGAACACGCAGTGTAGATAGGACGAGCAGTGGCAGGTCATTGGAACATGGTGGGCAAAAAGCAGGTAGCAGGGGCATGCACACAGACACCGGATGATGGGGAAGGTAGGTAGCAGCAACAAGCTAAGCACTGAGGCTAATCAGGAGGGCAATGTTGGGGCCCAGAACTGGGCAGTGGAGGGCAAGAGGAGTAGGCAGGGCCATCAAGCTAAACTGAGTGCAGTGGTAGCACATTTACCCATGCAGGACAGGATGAAGGGGGCTGGTGCATAGACTCAGACAACAGAGGGTAGGGAGGAGGCAGAAAGCTGACAGCTCAGGACAGGCGGGAAAGGCAGTTGCAGACCACACATATATGTCTATATCCATGTATATACATGTATATTTGTATATATATATATATATATTTATATACACACACACACACATATATATACACACACTGTAGGATGTTGGATCTGTATACTATCTCAAAGTGAGATATAGTGTGCACAGATTCCAAGGGTTCCACTTAGAGGTTGATAGTGTCAAAATTAGATAATACTAATGCTCTATTTTGTGGTAGAGTGGTCAAGCAGTAGGCATATCAGAGTGTAGTGTTAAGCATTTGTTGTACACCCACAGTCAATAAATGAGGAACACACACTCAAAGACTTAACTCCAGGCCAATAGTTCTTATATAGAAAAATATATTTTCTTAATTTAGTTTAGAACCACAAGATTCAAGATTTGAGGTAAATACACAAAATGCAAGGTACTTCACACAGGTAAGTATAGAACTTTGATTTAAAACAGTAGTACACACAGTTTTAGTTAAAATGGCATTAAGCTATTTTAAAAGTGGAAACAATGCAAAAATCAACAGTTCCTGCGGGACGTAAGTTTGGTTAGATTTCTCAGGTAAGTTAAGCACTTACAAGTTCAGTCTCCTGGGCATAGGCAGCCCACCATTTGGGGTTCAAGGCAACCCCAAAGTCACTGCACCAGCAACACATGGCCAGTCAGGTGCAGAGGTCAAAGGATGGCCCAAAACACATAGGTGCCTATGGAGAACAGGGGTGCTCTGGTTCCGGTCTGCTGGCAAGTAAGTACCTGCGTCCTCAGGGAGCAGACAAGGGGGTTTTGTAGAGCACTGGGGGGTATACACAAACAGGCACACAAAATACACCCTCAGCGGTACAGGGGCGGCCGGGTGCAGTGTGCAAAGTAGGCGTCAGGTTTGCTATTGAAAGCAATGGAGGGAGCCGGGGGTCACTTAGGCGAAGCAGACAGGGCACAGGGGGGCTTCTTGGGCCAGCCACCGACTGGGCTAGGAAGAGGGTCGTCTGTTGGTCACTCTTGCACTGAAGGTGGTTGCTCTCGGTCCTGGGAGCTGCAGGTGCAGTGCTTGGTCCAGGCATCGGGTTTCTTGTTACCCGGCAGTCGCGGTCAGGGGGAGCCTCTGGATCCTCTCTGCAGGCATCACTGTGGGGGAGTAGGGGGGGTGGACTCAGGTTACTCACGTCATTGTAGTCGCCTGGGACTCCTCTCTGTGGTGTTGGTTCTCTGGAGCTCGAGCCGGTGGCGTCGGGTGCAGAGTGAGAAGTCTCACGCTTCCGGCGGGAAGAGAGAGCTCTTTGGATGTTGCTAAAAAGTTGCAAATTTATTGCTGTTTTTGAACAGTGCCACTGTTCTCGGGAGCTTCTTGGTCCTTTGGTTTCTGGGCAGTCCTCTGAGTCCTCAGAGTTCACTGGTCCCTGTTGGATGCGTCGCTGTGCAGGTTCTTTGAGTCTGGAGACAGGCCGGTAGGGCTGGGGCCAAGTCACTTGTTGTCTCCGTCGTCTCTGTGGGGCTTTCAGGTCAGCAGTCCTTCTTCTTTCTTCAGGTTGCAGGAATCTGATTTCCTGGGTTCAGGGTCACCCCTAAATATTAAATTTAGTGGTGTGTTTAGGTCAGGGGGCAGTAGCCAATGGCTACTGTCCTGGAGGGTGGCTACACCCTCTTTGTGCCTCCTCCCTGAGGAGAGGGGGGCACATCCCTATTCCTATTGGCGAATCCTCCAATCTATATATATATCTATATATATCTCTCTCTCTCTATATATATGTCTATATATATATATGTACATATATATATATATATAGACATATACATATAGTAATGTCTGTGGTAACTAGCAGTGCATAGTAATCCAGCTGACAATGCTTAAAAAGTGCTTTTTTGCTCTCAGGAAGTCAGGTGTCCCCTAGCTAAGGGGTCAGGGTGTCCCTACCCTGGCCCCTTTTTCTTTTTTAATCTTCTTTTCTAGGACACGACCAAGTCCCAACATGACTGCCAATACTTTTATTGTTAAGGTGTTGGCAGCCAGTCAGATCTCAGCACAAGATCGGGATGGTTTGCAGAGCCTTTGCATCCCTGTACATACAAATTCGTTTTTTCTTTAATTTCTCAAAACACTACTGAAAGGATATACACCAAATAACAAAAAGGGCATTTTCTGGACCAAAGGCTACCTTTCTGCCAAATTTGGTGTAATTCCATCAAATGGTTCGGGCACTATTCCTGTTTAAAATCCCAATGGGAAAAAAGCATTTTGGGACACCCCTTTTTCTCGGCCCGCTTGATGGATCATTCCGAAACTTTCAGACAGCAGCTGAAGTGAGCATCTTATTTGTTTGGAAAATCTTGTCAAGATTCATCAAACGGCACCAAAGTTATTAGCAAAACAAAAAATTATTTTTCTATAGAACTTATATCCTAACTGCTACTACCTAGTAGTGACTGCTGTTAGGTAACATTTACATATATATATATCCTAGCGATGGTCACCAGTAGGTAGTTATAGTTAGGACCTAGTTTCTATAGAAAAAGTATTTTTTTTGCTTGCCTATATCTTTGGCATCAGTTGATGAATCTTCACAAAATCTTCCCCAGAAATTTGACACTCGTGTCTGCTACTATCTGGAAAGTTTTGAGGTGATCCATCAAGATGGGGATAAGAAAAAGGGAGGGTCGAAAAAATGTGTTTTCTCCATGTCAGTTTCCTTAGGGATTTTGAACAGGAATAGAGGCTCAATCACTTGATGGATTTACACCAAATTTTGCAGAAAGCTAGTTCTTGGTCCAGAAAGAGACCTTTTATGATTTAGTATAAATCTGCTCATTAGTTTTTGAATGTTTAAAGAAAAAACAAATTTGTATCTATAGGGACGGTAAAGGCTACGCAAACTCTCCCGACCTCGTGCTGAGATCTGAGTGGCTGGAAGTGCCGGCAGTCATCTTGGGACTCTGCTTTAGCCAAGTGCAGAAAAAAAGGTAAAACATAACAAAAGGGGCAAGGATAGGGAGACCCTGCCCCCGTAGCTCTCTGAATTACTTGTGCCCTAAGGTAACTATAACTCGTGTCCTCCCCATGCACTGCTAATTACAGCACAAATTACAGCACTCATGACATCTTTGATAACATCATTGATAATGTCACTGTAACATTTGCAGTAAAATTATTGATCAGATAACTGTGCATGGTGGGGGCACGACTTATAGTTAGCATAGGGCACAGGTTATAGTTACTTGAGATAACTGTAACTATAACTGGTGAATTTCTATACTTTGGTGCGTTTAAAATGTGAGTCTAACTAGAACGTCCCTGTAACCTTTGTTTTTTAGGTGAACATATTCATACATATATATAAAATATGTTATGGAACGTAGTTATGCAGATCTCCTCATCACTATCTATCCATATTATACATTCACAGACCAAGATGCAGGTGGACCTTACTAGCGATGAGGAGCTCTGGGTCCACATGGGAGAGTGAGAATTGTCTGAGTTATCAGGAATTTGGGACCCCTGCTTACAGTATTTTCTGTCTCACTCTTTTTAGTCTCTTTTTCTGTAGTCTCTCTTTTTAGTATTTTGAACATTTTTAACATGGAATTATACCATCTGGATATGGTTTGTAGATTACACATATGTAGTGTGGTAGTGTAGCCTAGCTAGAATGCAGTGTATTGAATAACAGTAATTCACAGGATTTAAATATTAGATTATCTGAAAGGACCATATTGGAAGGTATTAATGGCCAATCAAAGGAGCCAGGAGGGTTCCTACATTGTTCCAAGTACTAAATTGAGAAAGTGTGAGTGGATTGTGATGCTGAGTGGCTGTGCACATTCTCTTTATTTAAAGAGGAACCAGTATGGAAATAATTGTCTTTTCATAATTATGTGATGATGGCATGCTTGGATGAATGGCTATTCAATGGATGCTAGCAGCACACACCTGATGTATATTGGCCAATTGTGAACCTCTGCAAACCATACTGTGAACCTCTGCAAACCACATTGTAAAACACACTCCATTTTAGACCATGATCCTTTGCCATTTCACTGCAGAACACCATTCTGATACCCAGTCTGCCACTAAGGACTCCATTTTCTTCCTGTTTATTTCTCCTTCTGTTTATCTTACTTTCATTTTCTTGATTTTTCATCAATTTGTGGGGCACTAGAAGTTTTTTTACTTACTCACTATGGCAGGGAGGAGTAATCCACATTTTATAGAGGGAAAATTGTTGGTCATGGTAGTTTAAATTATTGGAGTAGAGTCACAATGGTTTGAAGTCCAAGTACAAAATACAACAATATCTCAGAAAAGGCAAATGGGAATCAGAATAGTTGACAGAGTGAATGCTGTAGCAAACAATCTGCGCACATAGGAGGGAATTAGGAAGAGGAGGAAAGACCTATGGGAAGAAGTGAGTTCCCTGGCCTCCAAGCATCACCTGGATGCCTAGAGGATTAGTGGTGGTTCTCCCAGCCCCCCCATACAACGGGTTCCTTATGAAGAGGAGGTCTTCAAAATCCCATATCCTGAAGGCTTGATAGGAATACCTGGTTGAGTGAAGACTGATAAGTTGAACTTAGCAATGTCTCACTAATCACAAATGCAGTTTTTGCCCTTAGGGTAACTGTTCAGAATGTTTTAAGAGCCTTATTAAAACATATACATCTAAACTTATTTCATCAAAATGTCTTGTTTATCCAAATTACTAGCATCATGATTGTATCACTCATTTTAACAATGTGCAATATGTATTGTCAGAATGTATGCAGTTCTCCATGGATCATCCCTTGCATTTGCATAGTTGCTTTATTTATTTTGATGTATGTTGTTGTATGTAAAAAAACAAGTTCAAAACTCCGTCTATTTGCACATAGTGTTCTTTTCACCTTTTTCCATCATTCACATATTTGTGAACATATTGTAAATCAGTGTTCATTTTCACTGTATGTAAATAGGTATGTTTAGTTCACATTTTAACAAGTATTGCCAATGATGATTTCAAATGACTACAACTACCATGATGCCCTGTTTTTTTCTCTGGAAAACAATAGTGAAATGTAATGTTGCTCAAACTCTCTGTTCTTCCATACAAGCACATATGTCAAAGCGGTATGCATTTGTCAATCGCCCTTTCATTCTGTGTATGAAATTGTAATTTGTTGTGTTGATCTAGTATGTTGCCACCTTCTTTTTACTCCATTGAACTGATGCAATTGCTTACATAATTCATAGGCTATTTTTGCAAAGGTTTCCAATTATGTTCTGTGACATGCTGAATATAAGTATTATTGATGCACAATTTACTTTGCAGTGTTCATATAATGACGAATGCCATTAATTTTAATCAGCTGTACTATAGTCTTTTTGTAGCCTGCCAGGTCTTGGAATGGTTTAGTTCTCAATTCACCTCTCTACTGTGTTGTGTTGAATGTCTGGTGCATGTAATGTATACTTTCTAAATAACATTTTTCATTTCAGGACCTCTCTTCAACATTTTTACAGAAGTTTGCTTCTGTGTAAATTAACCTGCATTTGTAAATTTAAACCAAAATCACAGAAAGGTCTAATCATTCCATTAATCATAATTTTTACTTTTAGGCTGATTCATTTGTAGCTGAAGACACATTTGAGGTACAATCCAGACTTTTAATCTCATTTTGTTTGTAATTCATATTAGCTCCAACACCCAGAGCAAGTGGACCACATCTGCAACTGAAGACACCTCTACTCCAGACCAGGATCAAGCCTTCAATGAGGACACCAAATTTTGCAAGTCAGGATGATGTGGAGTTGCCAGGTCCATCTTGTCTGTCTGGGCAGATAACTCCAGTGAGTCTCACTCTGCCCACACCTGCAGTTCCCACCACAGCTGCAACAACACCTCAGCCTCAGTATACCTCTACTGCCTATGTCCAGCCGAATACTACAACCATCTTGTGCCCTTATCCCTCGCTGCTATTGAGTAAACACACTACTACCTCCAGTTCTACTAGGCCCCAGTGGGATTGGGCACACTGGCTCAAGGTCAGATGGTAGTGGTGGTAGGAATCATGGAAGGGAATCTGTGGGCAGGCACAGTGAGGCACCTGGGTACACTGTCACCCAGAACACTATTGACCGAGTCTTGGGAGCACTAGAGCAGACTGAAGACATGATGGGTCAGGTCCTTACAGAGCCGCAGGACATGAAGCAGGTGCAGAGGGAGCACAATGTAGAGATGCAAAATCACAACGCAAATCTGTACTCCCTGATTGGGATAATGTTTGACATTTACCATCATATGTGCAGGCTTTTCCTGTTCCGTCTAACCCTATCTTTGGACCTTCACTATCAGGACAAAATACACCTGCCTCAGCCACAGACAGGGAGACCCTGCCAGGAAACTGCTCCACCCACCCCGGTTCCTGCAACTGTTGACCCATCCCTCCCCCCCACAGAAGGCAGCCTTTATCCAGACCACCAGAAGAGAATGGCAAGACCTTCACCACCATCTCCAAGAGATGCTGAACATAATTAGCTCCAGTGTGTCTATCATTTACTCTGTGGACTATTTCATGGACACAGTTACCATTTTTTAGGACAGTTTTTGTACATTAGACTTCGAACAATTTTAGCTCAATAAAATTAGTTTCATTAACCATGATGGACTATATTTCTTTTTTCTTTTTCCTACGGTTTTATATTTCAAACCATTTTAGTTAACTTGTGTTATCAAAATAAATGAACATAACACAAAGTCAAAGACTGGTGTTGTAGTTATTGTAGTATTTCCTTTTTTATCTCTTCCCTCCACCATCATTTTAAAAACCTACTAATCAGTAAGATTCACACAAAAAATAAGATATAACAATTAGGTTATGTGTTTCCCATTTAAAAAAAGGTTAAAAAAAATAAACCAGAAATCTCAATGTATTGGTGTCATACTGTTGGGCCTGCAAACCTGGATATGTTCCTGTAAAAAACTTCTGAGTTAATCATTTGTCTTTGCAGGGACCAATGCTGTTTACAAAGACCAATGTTTGTTTGCAGAGACTATTGCTTGTCGGAACTAATGCTTGTTAGAGGCCAGTGCTTGTTTAGGAACTGTCAACACCAGAGCAGTACGCGCTCTATTGGCGACAAAAATGCAAAAAACCAGCACTCTCAAAACAACGTAATTTCTGCATTGTGCTGATATGTTGTGGTTTAACCTTTTGCACTGCAGCGTTCAATCCTGAAAACGTATTTTTAATATGCTTACAAATACTGTTCCTTTGCAATGTATTGCTGCAGGTTTTCAGAGTGTGTTAGGGTGTGGCTCCTTTCCATGGCCTTCCAGAGACTTTCCCTGCAACATGCCTGGGCGTGGTTCTGGGCTGGGCCAAGACTCTATAAAAGAGAGCCAGCACAACTCCCAGTGCTCACTATTCAGAGGTCCCGGTGCAGAGCAGAACCTTCTTCCTGAGCTCCTGTCCCAGCGGCCTATTTGGATCTTCCAGTCTTCTGCCCGTCATCCTTCATTGGTGATAATTGTTCCAGGTGGTAAGACGGTGGTTGGACTGTCCCGACAACGTTATTGAGAATTTTCATATTCTTGGTTTAATTCTTAAATGAGTAACAGATTATTTGTGCGCTACCATTTCTTGACATTTATATGGTAGTTTACAAATAGGCAACATGCGTGATTTGTTTCATAAAGGTTTGACTTTGTTATTCATTGCGTGCCACCATTTCTTGACATTGGCATGGTGGCTTAAGAATCGGCAAGACTAGCGATTCATTTTATGGTGTTTAAACATTGTTGTCCATTGCGCGCTACTATTTCTTGACATTTACATGATGTTTTACGAATTGGCAAGACGCGCAACTGGTTTCATGAGGATTAAACTTTGTTGTTCATTGCGCGCTACTATTTCTTGACATTTACATTGTGGCTTAAGAATAGTCAAAAGAAGCGCAATTTGTTTCATTGTACTTCGATCTTGTTATTTATTGTGAGCTGTTATTTCTTGACATTTACATCGTGTTTTACGAATCGGCAAGACGCGCAATTCAATTAATGATGATTTGACTTTGATATTCATTGCGTGCTACCATTTCTTGGTATTTTACATGGTGACACTCGAATCAGCAAGACGCACGATTCTCTCCTCAAGTTTAATTCATGTTGTTTATTGTATGCCACTATTCTAAGATATTTATTATGTAATATTTGAGTTGACAAGTTATGTGATTTGTTTCCTGAATCCATATCGTGTTATTCATGGTGCACAATCCTTTTATGGTGTTTACTATATATATATATATATATATATATATATATATATATATCTGCAATATGCGCAATTTGTGTTGAAACATTTTAAAAGTACACAGAAGGCCAGAGTTTCTAGATGCAATATTGTATGGTCCTAGCTTACATTCTCTAAACAGGATTTATATGACTGGTTTAAAATTTAGTCAGAATGTTTTTTCTGATTCTCATGTAAAGGAAAGTACTTGAATAAGAAAGTTTTAATTTAATTCATCTTGATTCCCCTACAGGTATCTGGCCATCTTTAAACTTAGCCATTTTAAATTTAACTCTTAGATTGTTCATGTTTTCAGAGTGACTAGGCTTAGAATCATAGTCTAGTATTGATTTCAGGAGATATAATTTTCATATTGTGTGTTCTAACCTTTTTCTTACTACAGGTCTCCTTCCCAGCTGTTCCCTTTCCTAATCCCCTCTTCCCCACTTGAACTCTCTCAGTCTCTGTGATTTATCTATCAGAGTCTTGGAGCTGTTCAGTGGTGGACGTGTTGGGAACGTGCACAGACCCCGAGGATCTGGTGACTCTGATAGAATAGTGAGCCCACAAATTATTATCCTCCTGGCTTGTGTATGTTCTCAGAATGGCCACTCTAGACGAGTTAGTCAAGGCTAACACCCAGCTCCAAGCAGAGGTGGTATCATCCAAAGAATTGACAACTAGCTTAGCAGAGAGAGTGAGTCAGTTGCAAGATAAGGTAGAGAAGAAGGAACTTAGGGGGTCATTCTGACCCCGGCGGTCCTTGACCGCCGGGGCCGGGGTCGGCGGGAGCACCGCCAACAGGCTGGCGGTGCTCCTGAGGGCATTCTGACCGCGGCGGTATGGCCGCGGTCAGAACCGGAAAACCGGCGGTGTCCTGCCGGTTTTCTGCTGCCCTGAGGAATCCCCTATGGCGGCGCAGCTTGCTGCGCCGCCATGGGGGATTCCGACCCCCTCACCGCCATCCTGTTCCTGGCGGTTTCGACCGCCAGGAACAGGATGGCGGTGAGGGGTGTCGTGGGGCCCCTGGGGGCCCCTGCAGTGCCCATGCCAATGGCATGGGCACTGCCAGGGCCCCCGTAAGAGGGCCCCACTTTGAATTTCAGTGTCTGCTCAGCAGACACTGAAATTCGCGACGGGTGCTACTGCACCCGTCGCACACCTTCCACTCCGCCGGCTCCATTCGGAGCCGGCTTCATCGTGGAAGGGTGTTTCCCACTGGGCTGGCGGGCGGCCTTTTGGCGGTCGCCCGCCAGCCCAGTGGGAAACCCAGAATGACCGCTGCGGTCTTTTGACCGCGGTACGGTCTTCTGGCGGTCCCAGCCAGGCCGGCGGCTACCGCCGCCGGCCGGGATCAAAATGACCCCCAAAGTCCCACAGGTGTGTCTTGTCCATGTACTTCTTCTCAGGCTTCTTGAAGTAATCCGATTTCTCCAAATGTTCCTTCTGCAATTCCTTTAGCTCACCCAGAAAGTTTATCAGGTGACCCTTTGAAAGCGCAATCTTTCCTGGTTCAAGTGGAACTACACTTCACCTGCAGACCAAACACTTTCCCCGATGCCCAGTCCAAAGTAGCTTTCTTGTTATCATATCTGTCTGGGGATACAGCTACTTGGGCAATTCCTCTTGTGCGTAAAAATAGTCCCTTGTTGTACAACTGGAGAAATTTTGTTCGTGAATTTGAGAGAGTTTTTGATCGTAGAACTGTAACACAGTCAGCAGATCGTGAATTATTAGATTTACGCCAAGGGAATCAAGACCTAGTGTCGTAATTAGCCAACTTTAACCGGCTGGTTGCCGAGACATCCTGGCCTGAAGAAAAACAAGCGGTCTTGTTTTACAAGGGACTCAAAGAGGAACTAAAAGATATCTTAGCGCAAATTGACCCACATCCTACAGAGTGTCAAGAATTAATAAATCTTGTCTTGAGACTTGATCATCGTTTAGCAGAATGTAAAGGAACGCGCAAAAAGATTGAAAAATATTCATGGCGCGTTCATGATAACAGAGACTCAAGAACTCCGAAAGAAAGAACGCCGGAACCGATGGAAATTGGAACCATCAGAAGACCTTTGACCAAAGATGAAAAGGACCTACGCAGAAAAAATTGACAATGTCTTTATTTTGGGCGAAAGGGTCATTTTGCCAAAGATTGTCCAATCAAACCAAAGAACAAGCAAGGTCCAGTTTAGAAGTTCGCAGCCAATGCACCAGTCGAGTTGGAAAACTAAAACACCCAAGATGCAGAGAAGGGTTGCTCTTGGGTGTCACCGTGGACCCTTCACAATCTAGACATCATAAACTGGAAATAAGAGTTCAGGTCAAGAAAAAGATCTATTTAAAAAAAACTCTAGTCGATTCTGGGGCTACTGGGAACTTTGTTGATGTCCAATTGGTTCGTGCATGGGGGATCACATGTATTGAAAAGAAGACCCCAGAAATCTTCCAGGCAGTCGATGGAAAACTCTTGACTGGAAGTCCAGTAACTCTTCAGACTATCCCCTTGTCGATGATTTGTGAAGATAAGAATCAAAGAAAGAAACATAAAGAGAAAATCATCCTTGACGTGATCCATGCTAAGCAATATGGGATTATCCTCGGCTTCCCATGGTTAACTCATCACAATCCGGAGATCTGCACTATGTAACGAACAATGTCTCCAAAAGATTCAAGTACCAAAAGTTTGCAACTCTTACATAGCTACTGCCGCGGAGAAAGAAATTCAGCTGCCCAAACAGTATTCATCTTACAAAGATGTATTTGATGAGAAAGGAGCAGAGACTCTACCTCCTCATAGATCTTATGACTGTCAAATTGATCTAGCCCCAGGTGCGATACTTCCCAACTGTCGTGTATATGCCCTGTCAGAACATGAAAATCAACCTTTACGAAAATACCTAGATCAATTTTTGGAGAATGGCTTCATTCGCTCCTCTAAGTCTCATGCAGCTTCGCCTTTGTTTTTTGTTCTAAAAGCTAATGGAGAACTTCAAACTTGCATCGACTATAGGGGTTTGAACAAAGTCACCATCAAGAATAAATATCCTTTACCCCTAATTCCGGTCTTATTGGATCAAGTAAAGAGAGCAAAAATCTACACGATTTTTGACCTTCGAGGTGCTTATCATTTGGTCAGAATGAGAGAGGGTGACGAATGGAAAACAGCGTTCAAGACAAGATATGGCCTTTTTGAATACACCCTCATGCCTTTTGGTCTGTGTAATGCTCCAGCAGCATTTCAATTTTTCTTGAATGGCATTCTTAGAGAGTACCTCGACATATATGCCATAGTCTACATCGATGACATTTTGATCTACTCAGACAATGAAAACGAACATGTCCAACATGTCAAGAAAATTCTTGCAGCTTTTCGAAAACACCATGTATATTGCAAACTAACCAAGTGTGAGTTTCATGTTACCACAGTTGAGTTTTTAGGGGTTATTCTTACCCCTCAAGCTATGGTGATGTCAGAAAAGAAAGTAAAAGCTGTATCTGATTGGCCCACCCCAAAGACTGTTTGTGATGTACCATGTTTCCTGGGGTTTGCACATTTTTACCGGAGGTTCATAAATCATTTCTCCCAGACAGTGGCTTCAATCACTAAGCTACTAAGAAAGAAAGAAAAGTTTGTATGGTCCCAGAAGCTGATCAAGCCTTCTCGACTTTGAAGAAAGCTTTCTCCACTGCCCCAGTCTTGACTCATCCTGGTGCGAATCAACCTTTCATAGTAGAAGCTGATGCTTCAGATGTAGCAATAGGAGCCGTTTTATCACAACTAAATAAAGACACTGGTCAACTTCATCCTGTAGCTTATATGTCTCAGAAGTTGATCGAAGCCGAACAGAACTATGTCATTGCTGAAAAAGAGGTTCTGGGGATTTGTGACGCCTTTAAAGAATGGAGACATCATTTGTTGGGTGCCAAATACACTGTCACAGTATATACTGATCATCGTAATCTTCAATTTATGAGTTCTGCCAGACTTTTGACCCCTCGGCAATTACGCTGGATGTTTTTTTTTTGCCGAATTTTATTTTGTAGTAACCTTCCGGCCAGGTAAAGATAATCGCAAGGCTGACGCCTTGTCCCATCAAGAGTCTACCACGTTACCTGCATTTCAAGCCTCCAGAGCTATCATTGCTCCTGACAAGGTTCTATGTATCATAAAAACTGAAGATTTCTTTGAAGAAATTCGCAGATCTTTCACTGTTGAAAAATGGCAAACATGGGCCCAAGCAGATCCCAAAAGTTCAATCAAGCAGGGTTTACCCTTTCATGACGCTCGTTTGTCCATACCCACTACCAAACTTCGCAAGATAGTGTTTCATTGGTTGCATGTTATACCTACGGCAGGTCACCCAGGTACTCCTAAAACTCTTGAACCGATCCAACGCTATTTTTGGTGGCCTACCCTAACAAAAGATGTAAAAGCAATGGTAAACAACTTTGAAGTTTGTGCTCACATTAAAACAAGCCATTCAAAACCAAAAGGGTTGTTATATCCACTTCCAACCCCAAGTCATCCATGGGAGCACATTTCTTTAGACTTTATTACCAGTCTGCCAGTGGTTCAACAGCATTCAGTAATTCTGGTGGTAGTAGATAGTCTCACGAAATATGGACATTTCATCGCCTGTAAAAAATTGCCCACTTCTAGTGAATTGGCAAATATTTTACTGAACAGAGTGGCTTGTTATCATGGACTGCCAAAGGTTATCCTCTCCGATCTGGGGGTCACAATTTTCCTCCAATTTCTGGAAGACATGGTGTAAAACACTCCAAGTGACATCTACGCTATCTACTAGTCACCATCCTCAAACAGATGGTCAAACGGAGAAACTAAATCCGACTTTGAAACAATACCTACGTGCCTACGCTGAAAAGGCACTTCATTCTTGGACATCTATGCTCTGGTTAGCTCAGTTAGCTTACAATAACTCATTCCACACTTCTATTGGCGTTATACCCTTTTTTGGTTTATTTGGCTATCATCCTGACACCTTGCCCATCACAATTCCTCAAGAAAGTTCTCTTACTCCAGCTGTGTCAGAAACCATTCAGCATTTACATCAAACCCAGAAACTGATTCAACAGCATTTAGAAAAAGCCAAACAAAAATATAAAAGGCATTATGACAAGAAACATTGTGAGGGACCGCAATATCAACCAGGTGAAAAAGTGTGGCTTTCCACAAAACATACAGATTTCAAGAAGAAGCACATGTTTAACCCCAAATTCATAGGTCCTTATACTATCCTTCAGCAAATCAATCCGGTGACCTATAAACTACAATTGCCCAGATCCATACGGATTCATCCAGTGTTCCACACTTCCCTCTTGAAAAAGGCAGTCCAAAAGGTCCACCCTCATCCAGCTCCTGTTCTAGTACAAGGGGAAGAAGAATACGAAGTCAAGAAAGTATTGGATTCTAAACTGAGAGGGCGCAATCTATGGTACTTAATCTAATGGAAAGGTTATGGTCCTGAAAGTAACTCATGGGTTTCCGCATCTGATGTTCATGCTCCAGTACTTGTGAGACGCTTTCATCGTCTTAATCCAAGCAAACCAGGCCCTATGGCGCATCTGGGAGAGGGGAGTACTGTCAACACCAGAGCAGTACGCGCTCTATTGGGGACAAAAATGCAAAAACCCAGCACTCTCAAAACAACTTAATTTATGCATTGTGCTGTTCTGTTGTGGTTTAACCTTTTGCATAGCAGAGTTCAATCCTGAAAACGTATTTTTAATATGCTTACAAATACTGTTCCTTTGCAATGTATTGCTGCAGGTTTTCAGAGTGTGTTAGGGTGTGGCCCCTTTCCAGGGCCTTCCAGAGACTTTCCCTGCAACATGCCTGTGCGTGGTTCTGGGCTGGGCCAAGACTCTATAAAAGAGAGCCAGCCCAACTCCCAGTGCTCACTATTCAGAGGTCCAGGTGCAGAGCAGCAGCTTCTTCCTGAGCTCCTGTCCCGGCAGCCTATTTGGATCTTCCAGTCTTCTGCCCTTCATCCTTCATTGGTGATCATTGTTCCAGGCGGTAAGAGGGTGGTTGGACTGTCCCGTCACCGTTATTGAGAATTTTCATATTCTTGGTTTAATTCTTAAATGTGCAACAGATTACTTGCGTGCTACCATTTCTTGACATTTATATGGTAGTTTACAAATAGGCAAGACGCACGATTTGTTTCATAAAGGTTTGACTTTGTTATTCATTGTGTGCTACCATTTCTTGACATTGGCATGGTGGCTTAAGAATCGGCAAGACGCGCGATTCATGTTATGGTGTTTAAACATTGTTGTCCATTGCGCGCTACTATTTCTTGACATTTGCATGATGTTTTACGACTTGGCAAGACGCGCAACTCTTTTCATGAGGATTTAACTTTGTTGTTCATTGCTCCTTACCATTTCTTGACATTTACTTGGTGGCTTAAGAATCAGCAAAAGAAGAGCGATTTGTATCATTGTACTTTGATCTTGTTATTTATTGTGAGCTGTTATTTCTTGACATGTACATCGTGTTTTACAAATCGTCAAGACGCGCGATATCGATTAATGATTATTTGACTTTGATATTCATTGCGTGCTACCATTTCTTGGTATTTTACATGGTTACACTCGAATCGACAAGACGCACGATTCTCTCCTCGAGTTTATTTCATGTTGTATTTCATGTTGTATGCCACTATTCTAAGATATTTATTATGTAATATTCGAGTTGACAAGTTATGTGATTTGTTTCCTGAATCCATATTGTGTTATTCATGGTGCACAATCCTTTTATGGTGTATACTATATATATATGTATATCTGCAATATGCGCAATTTGTGTTGAAACATTTTAAAAGTACACAGAAGGCCAGAGTTTCTAGATGCAATATTGCATGGTCCTAGGATACATTCTCAAAACAGGATTTATATGACTGGTTTAAAAATTAGTCAGAATGTTTTTTCTGATTCTCATGTAAAGGAAAGTACTTGAATAAGAAAGTTTTCATTTAATTCATCGTGATTCCCCTACAGGTATCCGGCCATCTTGAAACTTAGTCATCTTAAACTTAACTCTCAGATTGTTCATGTTTTCAGAGTCATTTAATTCATCTAGGAGTCGAGTGTGTCAAAATCTAGTGAAATCTCATCAAGGTAAAACTTGCACGATATCCACTGAATGTCAAGGAACATCTAGGTAGGCTTAATTGAGGTGGTGAGGGACTAATCTGGGATCATCACAGTATGAGTAGTTATAGACAGTAAAGGAGGTTCAAGTCTCTTATTTAATTATAGTTAATCCACATAATTTCTAAAAATTCCTAGAGAGAGGGAGAGCCATCAAAAGTGGTAAAGGAAACCCCAACAGGTACATCTAGCTTGCACATCATAGTTTAACAGTAGAGAATACTTGGGTTATGAGATACGTGTTATTTGACTGATGTGCAATTTATCATAGGAAAGACCGGCTCTTCAAGAACCATCACTAGGAGTCTGGATCCAGCCTTGCGATTCCAACATCTCTCTCCTTGTCTCATCCATCCCCTTTCCCCCTTTTGGGACGTGTGGTGCAAATCATGTGTACTTAAGTGGGAGGCACGCAATGTTTAGGTGGAATTGGGAACAAGCAGCTTGATCAACATTGTGTCTCCATCAGACGAACAGATTAGTGCTTGACACATACATTTGTAAGTAACAATTCTTTGTAAATTTTTTGATCATTTTTACAACCCATACATTACCCAACTCATCTGTGCCATTTAGAATTTGATGCTCCAAGACATTGATACCATGAAGAAATGGGAAATAATCCAAATAAACATATTAAATAGGTGTACTATTATTGATTCATGTCATCAGCTGAAGCCAGACATTGTACCTTACAATAGGAATGCCACATAAATTACACCAATAGTAAAAATCATGGCAGTACTACATTGTGTGGCCACAGGATCATTTCAGTACACTGTGACAGTATCTGGAGGCATGTCACAACCACCTTTCAGTGGTGTGTCATAAAAAGTTATTTCTACTATGATGAAACACATCAGCACCTTCATGTGTTCTTCCATGGGCCTCATTGAAGTGGACTACCCCTGGCATTGTTGGATTCCTCAGCGGTACTAAAACCCATGGTCGGTTAGAATAAGTTGAGTTTCATATGTGAAAGTAAAAAAGATGTTGATCAATACATTCTCCTCCTGCTAAGCACTCCTAAACTATAAAAGAAATGATCATATTGTCATATTGAACTTACCAATAAGCCATGCCCTCTCAGATCCAAGTTGTGACATTTGCATGGGTATGCTGCTGTTCAGTAGTACAAAGAAATCATGTGTTGCCCTTCGGAAACGGGCACACATTCTTGAGATGTACAAATCTGGTAAGCAGACAACTTGCACATTGATTGAATGGAAGTTCTTCTAATTGTGCCAGGCCTGTTCCCTGGTGTGTGAGAGCACCAAGGTAATATGTGTGCTATCAATTTCACCAAACTGCATGTGGTATGCCACCCAAAGCATAAAAATCGCCCTTCATATTTGCGAAATCCTCATGTTGAGGAAACTGGATAAAGCTGTTGATGTGCCTCATCATTGTAGAAAGGACTTCTCATAGCACACCACTGAACGATGGTTGTGACATGCCTCTAGATACTGACAAAGTGTATTGGGAGGATCCTGAGGCCACAAAATGGGGTACTGCCATGTGTTTCACTATTGGTGTGGTTGCTATGGGATTACTATTGTGAGGCAGAAGATCTGGCTCCAGCTGATTACATAAATCCAGGATTGTTTGCTTATTTCTTCTGATTTTTTTTATAATCTCCCTTTCTTCCTTGGTGACAAGGTCTGGAAAAGGTCTAAACAATTGAGGTGTAGTGATTCCTATTTAGTTTTATTGGGAATCAGAAGTTTGCTTAGCCTTCTGGCTTGCAGACATGTGCCCCATCACTTAGTGACTTTAAACTTGCTTGCTCTGTTTTAGCACATTTATGTAATTATTTCTTCCAAGAGGGCTGCTATGTTTATAGTTATGGAGATGTTTTGATTTCACGTTATCATTGCCACTCTGTGAAAGTGTCACTATCAGCGTCAAAGACAAGTGATATACATAGGTATTCACATCATGTCCATTTCCAACTTACATGTGACAGGAACATAATGTAACTTTGGAGGGAATTGTTTAGATAATTGCCCCCCCCAGCATACCTTCTTATCTATTGTTTGGGAACATACCTGTGTCAGGGGTCCTACAAGATCTGTATAAATACATCTCACGCAGACAAGGTTATCAGAGGGATTCCTACCAGATACCATCAACGCTATCTATGCTACACGTCGCCTTCATGCAGACCCAGCCTTCATGTCCCCACAGAGTCTGATCTAGAGACCTCATTCCAAGGTAATAAGGGTTGGGGGTACTGGCAGTTTGAGGCCCATATTTATACTCTGTTTGCGCCGGATTTGTGTCATTTATTGACGCAAATCGAGTGCAAATTTAACTCCATATTTATATTTTGACACTAGACCGGTCTAGCGTAAAAAATGTGGAGTTAACATAATTTTAAGGATGCGTGAAACCGCCTTGCGTCAATGAGGTGCAAGGTAGGCCGCGTTCCTGTCCAAAGAATGACTCAAACACCCTATCGCCATATTTATCCACCTGGGCAAAAATGACGTATGGGTGGGAGGCGGACCCGAAAAATGACCCTAAACCTGATTTGCATCAATATTTAACGCCTGGGTCAGGGCAGGCATTAAAATGAGGCAAACACACCACTACTTAAGGAAAACACACACAAGCAACATTACAGACCAACAGGACAACATGGACGTGCTACTGATGCAGCTTGCAAGACAATGCCGAGCACAGGACCAACGGCAGCAGCCACAACCACCCCAACGTGGCCCACAAAGGCAACACAAAAGGCAGGAGAGACTTTTCAGAAACAGGACAACCTTCCATGGCCTCAGGGAACAGGACATCATCCAGAGGTATCAACTCAACTGGCAAGCTATACAGCAGCAGCTGCGCCATATTGAGCCACAACTAACAGCTAACCTGCAGACACCACACAACAGACCACTGGTGACCAAGCTGCTAGCTGTCCTGCATATGTTGGCAAGTGGCTCCTTACAGACAACAGATGCCCTGGTTGCTGGGGAATCACAGCCCTCGTTCTAGGCCTTCCTTCCAAGGTGTTAGTTGCCAAAATCTCCCTCATACCCCACCACATCAGCTTCCCCAACACCCAGCAGAAGCAGCAGGAAATAAAACAGGGCTTCTATCAAATCCATGGTTTCCCACATTTGCTTGGTGCAATTGACTGCACCTATGTCTGGATCGTCTGACCTGCAGCAACAGAGCATCTATTCAGGAACAGAAAGCACATGTATTCTATCAATGTGCAGGCCATAGTTGACCACCAGGGATTGTTCATAAACATCTTGGCCAAGTATCCAGGGAGTGTCCATGATTCAATCATATTCCACCACAACAGGATCAATCAGCACTTCCAGGTTGGACAATATGGCAATGGCCTTCTTGTCAGTAAGTCAATATACCTAGCAATATACACACAGCACAACAACCCTGTAGGACACACAACACATACATCACTACATTGACACGTGGGCAGGCTGACTCTGAGGTGTGACACTGGTAGTTATGTTGTACACCCTGACACAATGGTATACACACCTCTGGACAAATGACGGCTGCCACAAACATTACCTGCCACTCTAGACCAACAGGGGACCAATGTCAAAGCCCACAGTGACAATGACATGGCCTGCACTGGAAGCATAACTTGGAAGATGAACCATTTGTAATTACATTAGGTCACAGTCAATTGGCCATCCTACCAAACAGTATGTAGCGTGGAAGGGGTGTGCAATGTGTGTTGCAGCAGGTCTAACACCCTGAGACACATAGCATGATAATGCTGACTAAAATGTAGGTGACGTGGAAATACTGAGGCAGTCCCAACATCATACATCACTCCTGGGGTGCCGTTTCCAGGTTGCAATAAGGAAGTGGACTGTGCTATGAACACATATTGGTGTGGCACTAATGCAAACTGCACACTGCTGCACACACTGAAAGAGCCAATTGTCCATCAAAATAGCATATGTACAGGGAGATGGCCCTTCCTGCACTGATACATCCACCTCCACAAGGCAGTTAGCCAGGTTCCCTGGAGCAAGTTTGGTAATGTAGGTGCACGGTTGCACATGAGCTACTGGCAAAGGCTTGCCTAGAAACAAGTCACACATGGGACAATTGCGCATTGTCCATACTGAACAGTTCGTGCTGCCAACTTATGGAGATGTGTTGTACATTGTCACCTAGCCAAATCAAAGGGCCTAAGGGTCGCATTTCATCTGCAATGACATATGTCTAAATGGATGGGATGTCCAGGCCATGTAGTGCAACCATGTTACCACCACATCTGAATCCATTGTGTGTGTAGATGTATCATGTCCCCTCCAGTGAAAGCACACTAAATCATGTTGGACACTACACAAAGAATGGTACATACATACTGACCAACAGTTCAGAAAACAAATCATAGATCCCAGGTCAATGAGCCAAACACAAGTTGTCATGTCAAACAACCCAAGGCAGATAAAACCTCACAGAAGCCCAGGATCTCACACAAGGTCACAAACACATATGTGCCACAGACGACACAAAATGTAAACTGCCGTGCTACATGACATTCCTGTTGCAAGCACTAACAAAATACTCACTCCTATTATCTTTTTCAGCGGATCAGGGTTACGGGATCCAGCTATGGATCATGACCCCATTCCCCAACCCATACACAGCAGCAGAGCGTGCCTATAATGAGGCACATCAGAGGGTACGCACCATTGTGGAAAGCACCTTTGGCATCCTGAAGTCCAGATTCAGGTGCCTGGACATCATAGGAGGCAGCCTCCTATATGCCCCACACATTGTGTGTAAAATTATGCTGACCTGTGCTATCTTGCACAACATTTGTATGAGGAGGAACATCCCATTATATAAGCCAGACCAAGAACTGCGTGAGGAGGACTAGGATGGTGGCGGGGAAAACGAGGGGGAACAGCAAAACACAGCTGCAGGAATGCGCCACAGACAGCAAATTGTACACAACTTTTTCACTTAATAGTCATTCTACACACCTTGTTAAGATATGTAAATAAAAACCTTACTTGATCACACAATCCTGCTCTGGTTTCTTCATTCTTTATCACATGTTCTATAGGAATGTAAATATTACCTAAGGGAGCATGTTACTAAGACAAATCTGACTATTTCTGAAGCAACATCACATGTGATGCATATGATAGTACAGCAAACATCACACACATATAAAAAAATACTCATCTCTTGAATGCAACATATGAAGGACAAAATCAATGGCCCAAAGCATATGACTCACATCCACGTTGCCAACATGGTCTACTGTAGCACATGATACACAACTATGCCATCTCCAATCATAAGGTAAATAAGCCTCCCATACATGAGTCAGTGGATGTGAAATATCAGTGGAAACAGGAATGTATGAACAGACCCCTGACATTAGTAAGTGTGACACTTGCAATCCCTGCAAGGAGCTTGCATGACAAGGGGCAGCATCATTTGTGAAAAGGGATAGCATGAGTGTCCCAGGTATGACAAGCAATGTTCACAACACATGCCCTGCGCAGTCCATCCCTGGAAATCAGTGCTGCCACTGCCATGTGTTACGTCTCTGCCCTCCCATCTCTAGGGGGCGCTGTAAATGGACTATCTGTACCCTGGGAATCATCATTAACACTCACCCAGAGTCCCTTTCTGACTCCGGTTTGCTTCCCTTTTCCATATGGTATGCTATAGAAGAACTACATTAGCTTCCATGGACTTCAGGTCCCATAATGCACTTCCTGGTAGTTGGTAGGACCTGTAATCTTCTGTCCGTTGCTTCCTATGGGAAAAGTCCGGTTGTCCCTTTATAATGGATTCTCTCCTCTAGGACTTGTGAGAGACTGAAGCTGAACACACAACTGTGACCTCTCTTGTGCAGCCAAGCCATGTGACTCTGCCCTGGCCTTACTGCTGCCTGGAACTGCTTTTAAGCTGCCATTCCCTGAAGCTCCTCGTTGTGCATTGGAGTACGATTCCTTTGTGTTCCAGACCCTTTGTTGGATTGTGTTACAGTCCTGATTCAGCCTGAACCTGCTCTCTCTTTTCCCAGTCCTGTTCCTGCTTGTTCTAGTCAGGGCCTGCTCCCTGTTTCACAACCTTGATCCTGTTTGTTTCAGCCAGAGCCTGCCTTCTGTTTCCTAGGCCTGTCCCTGCTGGTTCCAGCTCTCTGTTTCCCAGTCCTGTTCCTGCCCTTACGCTAGCCTGAGTCTGTTCCCTCTTCCTGGCTTTGCCTCCTAGTTTGTTCCTTCTGTTTCCTCCTAGGTTATTGTGTCTGGTAAGTGCACTATCAGTCCTCACCTGTGTAGAAGTGCTTTCTTTTCCTTTGCACTTGAGTTGGCCCCTGGTTTCCAGAAGGCAAATCTAGCCCCCTTCCTTTGTCTAGTGTTGCATGTAGTCTTTAGTGCCTAATAGTGACAGTGTGCTATGGCTGTTTTCCAGGAATTGCCACTGTGTCTCCAGCTAGACCCACAACGGCTAGTTTTGTGTATGTAAGTACAATCCTTGTTTGTGCCCTAAGGGTCCAGAGACAGAATAACTTCTGCTGCCTAATCTGCACAGAGACATTGAAGTTCCCTGTTGCTGTGGGAAGTTCTGAGTCCTACCCTGTGTACAACCTTAGTGATAACCCCAGCGTATTTGTCCATTACTGATCCATTCCATATTTGTTCACACTAAGGTTGCTCTGCCTTCACTAGCTGTCCTTTCCCCTCATATACCTTTAGCTGCTCTTTGGTACACTACCTCCTTGCAAGATACTCTGTGAACTCAAGGGGTGCCCCTAACAGAGTCCTGGCAAGACCCGCCCTAAACCGTGACACCATGGAGCCCAATCCTGACACAGGGTACCCATGCCCACACACTTGAACTGGACACTTCTGTGAAATGCACATCTGAAAATATGTTAACACATGCAGCCAGGGCAGCAGGTCAACCACAGCAACACAAGTAACATAAGCAATTGTAATGAGTCAAACTGACATGTACCAAACATTTTATGGTGGAATTAAGGCACAGTGTCTCAAACACAGTACGTACCAAACATGTACACATGTCAGACATTTGTGTAGTCCACACACAAGTCACCATGAAGTCGTAACCAACAATTAATGACATATGAGGGAGAACATATCCTACATAGCACTCATCAGTCATCCTCAATGACACCTTAGTTTTGTTTGTCGTGTGAAATGTAATGTCCCCTAAGTCAAACAACTACACACATCACATGAGTCAACACATGTTACAAACACATACCATGACTGTTGTACATCACTGATTGCCATCAGATGTAGATACACATTTGGAACACATTCATACATTAGCATGATGTCCAAAGTATTGCATGCCACTCCTTCAGAAACACATACATCGTTGTTACAGGTCATTCACACCCAAAGCACAAAGTTACATGCTCTACCACATGTGGGAAAACACTATATTACACACTGCAGACCATACCATCCTATCTTCATGTTGATACAGGGTGCATCCACATTAAATATTAGAAAATCACACAATCACAGATAGAGTCAAAAGTTTTGACGCAAATGCGTCGAAAATTCCCGCAAACGCAAACTAACCATACATGGGCCCTTAGCAAGAATTCCACCTGCGCACCACATGCATGTGGATATCCATTGAAATCAAAGTATACAGGTAACGTTTGGTATTTTGCCACACATTTAGGTGATGCGTCGAAAATATTCATGCAAACATCGTATAAATAAAAAAAATACTCCCATTACGGAAAAAAAGGGCCGCAAGGGGACAGGAAGTGATGTAATAGGAAAATCTGCTAAACAGGCACGTACAGTGGGTGTATTTTCACTTTCACTTTACAGTATGTGCTATTTCTTGACTGTGTGGCTGTGTCTCGGTGTTGCTGGTGTCTCAATTGCGTTTATTGTATCTTGTGGTGTCTCTCTTCTGTCTATTGTGAAATCTGTTTGTTTCTTCCACCTGTGGATATGATTTTGAGTAGTTTAGTGTCTTTCATATTGTATTTGTACTGTCTGTCTGTGGGTTAGATTAGTTGGGTTAGTTGGGGTTCGTAGGTTTGGGCTGTAAGTTTCCTTTATTTTCATTTATTTTCCTCTTTTTTTCAACATTTTCTGTTTGAATTTGTTGTTCAGGGACATGTCAGGAAGGGCGAGGCTGACACGCATGGGGGTGGAGGAGCTTGGGGGCTTTGTGTGGCTGGTGTGCTACTTCCTACCCTTGATGCTGGAGATGGGTAGGCGGGTGATACAAGGGTATCACACAAAGGCGAGGTGGCTGTGGTGGGGTAAAGTGCTCTACCACCTCAAGAGGGTGTACCATACAAGCAGGAATGAGCACCAGCTAAAGCATCACTGGGCTGACCTTGTGGACAGAGAGCAGGATTTGCTGGACCACCTGGTGTGGTGATCGGTGGTGCTGTTGGTGAGTATCACATTGACAAATGAGGAGAGTAGAATGCTCCTGAGTGACAGTAACAGATGTGATGAGGTGCTGAATGCAATGTTTGTGCCCAGGTTGAATGCAAGCAGAACAAAGTCTTAATCTCACAGTACTGAGATGGAGTCCACAAGTCTATACATGTTAACAATGCAGGCCTGAGGTTTGTTGAGTCATATACGACTATCACTTAGGGCCACATGTACGAAGCTGTTTTTTACTGTTACAAGCGGCCTAGTTTTCTGAATGTGTGCGTTTACGTCAAGAAAAAATGTTTATTCCAATGCACATACCCAATTTTGGGATTCTGCAATCACATTGCTGAATCACAAAATAGGGTTTGCTAGTGGTATTTAGGAAAGGGCATTCCCTTCCTATTTGCGAGTCGCAGTCCGATGTATGATTGTTTGGTGACCGTGAATGCCGTCACAAAACAATTGCAGTTACCACAAGTTTCAAGCTGGTGCTAACCCATTCGCAAAAAGGAACCCTTCCACTTTGTGAATGCATGCAAAAACATTGTTTCAGAGCAGACATTGGTCCCATGTACCACTGTCTGCTTTAAAAAATAAAAATAAAAGTTATAATATTTGTTTTTGACATGCTTTCTGTTTACCCTTATTGAAATAAGGCTGCATTTCAAAAAATAAAATACCGTTTTATTTGAAAGCAGTCACAGACATGGTGATCTGCTGAGCCCAGCAGGCCACCATCCCTGTGAGTGTCACCATTCTCAAGGGGTTTGCAAAATGAGACCTACCTCATGAATATTCATGAGGTAGGTCACTTGCTACCCCATTTGTGAATTGCAAACAGTGTCATTGACAGTGTTGTATATCAGAATATCCTCCTCGCAAATTGCGAGTTGCTAAGTCTCGCAATGTGCGACTCCCAAAACCTGATCTTCATACATGGGGCCCTTAGTCACACATTTCTTGTGCTATGGCAACACCTGTGCCCATGCATTCTCTCAATGATGATCAGGTAAGACACTGTCAGCATACCACATTTCACTGTATCTGGACAGCAAAGTGGACAATCCATGTTTAGCGCTACATTGTCATTATTGCACACACATGATCCCTGCCATTATGTTGGCAAAGGGGGCATATCCGGTTTAGGGGACACTGCCAATTGGGCATTTGTTACCTATATACAACTGTGCCACATCTGTCATGGACCACTGAACGCATGATAATTGCAGACTGAAAATTGAGCCACAAGTCCATCACACAGTAAGTCAGTGTCCCTTGATGCACAAGCCACAATACCTGAGTCACTTGTATTGCAGTGCACCAGGGAAGTGCCATTGAAATTTTAACCCAAATACAAATCATGCCATGGAGTACCATATGAAATGGATCAGCCACATATAGTTGTAGTACGGTTTAGCACCACATACTTGTTAGGCCCAGTGCATGTGTGCAGATGGGTGGCTATCACTCACTGGAGTGTCAGTGTCAATGTGAGTTTGCAGTGGTATGTCATTTGTACTGTCTACATGCAGGATTACCAGCTCACTCATGTAAAATGTTACACACTCTTATATGTTGTCCACATGTATGTACAGTTATCTGACATTGAGCATATATTTCCTTTCCATGTCTTACAGGTGGACCTGCCATCGGGGAAGTGGCAAGATTTAATGACCCAGACGTATCCAGTAAGTGTTATGTCTGTCCCGTGTAGAGAGTGCGGCTGTTGTGTAAGTGACTCTTGTGTGTTGCACTCATTGCAAGATATGATGAGCTGGCACGTGATCTGATATATTACTAGGCTCGATGGTGGCATAGTGTTCCGTGTAAGGGTTACCCATTCACAAGCAGAGAGTCATATCTTGGGAGTCTTGTGCTGCGCAATAGGCAGCAGCGTGTGAACTAAGGTGATTAGTAGCCACATGTAGGCCCACATGTGACTTGGACGTACACCAGTGTCAGTATATTGGCACTGGGTCATACCCTCATTCTCACAACACAGTGATGCATCAGTTTTCCCACACAAAATTGTGCATCCCTGTATTGTAAAGTACATGTAGGACTGTATGGGTAACTGTTCCCCAGCATCTAGCCCCATAAGTTGTACTCCATTTACGTGACACTTGTGTAGTATGTAATAGGTGTGCATGCAGGTCAAGGCCAGACGTGTGCTGGCATCAATGTGGGTGTTTTGGGAATTGTATTGGCAGATCAGGTGTTGATGGTTGTCCACAACTGGACACATGAAGGCCGATGTGAATGACCTATGGATTACCTTATTCCTAATTGGCAGCCCTCCTCACATGTGTTCCACTCACTATCTCCATGCATAAGTGGACATGCCTTTGTGGTTGCCCTCGACAGTTATGGTGATGTATTGCATGCCCATCACCCCTGAGGCACAGGGGTAGGGGAACAACATATATGTAGGTAGATGTGATAGTCCCACTGTAGATGACAGTCATCTCATTCAAGCATGCATGTGTCCCAAACAACACTGACCCCTTATGGTTATCAGCTGCATACCATCCTGCCAAATACATCTACCAGTCACTGGTCTTGTGTGCTTTGAAGTTGACTCAGATGGTAAAGATTAGTGGGCCTGGCTCATGTGAAGTAGTTGCTGCCTTTGCATTGTGACATGTTGCACTAAATCAATGCACAGATCACTTTATTTGGTCCAACTATTGTTGTGCTTTGCTGTGGTGTAAATTACATGATGGGTAGGCAGCATTGCCATTATATTCATCGGGGACATTGTATTATCTGGACTGTGATTCAGACTGCATGTGCAAATTGAGGCATAGTATTAGATTATCATCTGTATATGCATCACACAATGATGACACTGATGGTTGCCTGCCTCACTTTTACAGCTGCAAATATGGATGTTGCAGAAATCAGGGCGTACCAAAAGCGGACAGTGCGATATCGCCACATCTTGGATGTTGAGTCTGGGTACCACAAGATGGCCCAACACTATCAAAGAGAGTGTACCACGGGGGAATGGCGGGCTTTCAGCCAAGGGGGACCTGCATTGGCCACAAAGAGTGTAGCCAGCATCTTACCTACATCGGGAACCACAGCCGCCACCTTCACACCTGCTGCACCATCAACCCTTAACACCACAGCCCACCATGCCTGTTGCAATGGACATGTCGGCAATAGGGGAGCTCCAGAGGGACATGAAAAAGGTCCTCAAAAAGCTGGACAGCATACAGAAGGATGTTGACAGGAACACAAAGAAACTGAAGGCTAGTTTTGTGTATGTAAGTACAATCCTTGTTTGTGCCCTAAGGGTCCAGAGACAGAATCACTTCTGCTGCCTAACCTGCACAGAGGCATTGAAGTTCCCTGTTGCTGTGGAAAGTTCTGAGCCTTACCCTGTGTACAACCTTAGTGATAACCCCAGCGTATTTGTCCATTACTGATCCATTCCATATTTGTTCACACTAAGGTTGCTCTGCCTTCACTTTCCTGGCTTCTCTGCCTTACCACAGCTGTCCTTTCCCCTCATATACCTTTATCTACTCTTTGGTACACTACCTCCTTGTGAGATACTCTGTGAACTCAAGGGGTGCCCCTAACAGAGTCCTGACTAGACCCGCCCGAAACTGTGACACCATGGAGCCCAATCCTGACACAGGGTACCCATGCCCATACACTTGAACTGGACACTTCTGTGGAATGCACATCTGAAAATATGTTAACACATGTAGCCAGAGCAGCAGCTCAACCACAGCAACACAAGTAACATAAGCAATTGTAATGAGTCAAACTGACATGTACCAAACATTTTATGGTAGAATTAAGGCACAGTGTCTCAAACACAGTACGTACCAAACATGTACACATGTCAGACATTTGTGTAGTCCACTCACAAGTCACCATGAAGTCGTAACCAACAATTAATGACGTATGAGGTAGAACATATCCTACATAGCACTCATCAGTCATCCTCAATGACACCTTAGTTTTGTTTGTCGTTTGAAATGTAATGTCCCCTAAGTCAAACAATTACACACATCACGTGAGTCAACTCATGTTACAAACAGATACCATGACTGTTGTAGATCACTGAATGACATCAGATGTAGATACACATTTGGCACACATTCATACATTAGCATGACGTCCAAAGTATTGCATGCCCTTCCTTCAGAAACACACACATCGTTGTTACAGATCATTCACACCCAAAACACAAAGTTACATGCTCTACCACATGTGGTCAAAGACTACATTACACACTGGAGGCCATACTATCCTATTTTCATGTTGATACAGGGTGCATCACAAAGAAACTGAAGGGCATCAAAAAGGCACTGAGGAAGGCCAACCTCTGAACTCTTGCCTCCCCTCATCCCTAGTTCAGTCCCCTCCCTCCTCAGTCCTCATCCTGTTCTGTAGTGGGTTTAAGGGGTTGAGTGATAAGTTAGAGTAGGGTAGTTGTTTAGATAGAATAAGTTGGTTGGGGGTGTTTTTTCATATTATTACATGTTAGTTTGTGGGTGGGTGGGAGGGGGTTAATGATGGGGCTTATGTGTATATATAAAAAAAATGTTTAGTATTAGTTAGTATATGTTTAGGTTAGTATATGTTGTCCTGCATATGTCTCATTTTATAAGGTAGGTGGGGGGCAAATGTTTAGAGTGTGTTGTTGAATGTGGTAAGTAAGCTTAGCATAGAGTAGTTAGGGCCAGTTGTGGGTAATGTGGAGTTAGGATAGATTAGGTTAGTATAGGTGTGTTACATAGTTTTAAGTTCAGTTCCATACATAGTTAATAAAAATGTAGGTACTCCCTTACTGCATGTGTCAAATGCTTGGGGCTTAGGGTCTTTGCATGAGTGTACCGTGCCGATTGTCTGTTGGCCTGTGAATTCCGTCCTGCATCCACATCCGTCTCTTGACATGTTAATTCCCACTTCCAACTAAGTTGTCACATTGGCAGCCACAACAAATCTAAATCTCAAAGCATCTGCCATCCATTGTACCCACCACTCAACGTGACTATGGTAACCATGTATTGGACAGTTAGGTGTGCTTTTTAAGCTATAATCGTTTGGATCCTGTGTCGTAATGTTGGGCACTGTGAGACGTCTGCCTGCAGCCTGAAGTTCATATCAACATTGCTAAACTGAGTAGTGCCAATTTCAGATGAGGTAAAGTATAAATATTTCACACCAATGTGTTTTACTTGTACCCCCAGCTGACGTTATTGGCCGAGCACTCTTACAGAGCCATTCCTGCTGTATGTCGTGGGTGAGGCATGTATGTTTTAAAGCAAATGTCACATACACAGTGACTTGCTTGTAGGGGATGTGGCCAGAAACGTTCATTATGTAGACACCTTGTGCGTAGATATCTGCCCACATTAGTTCTGCACTCTGGTATTGACACTCTGTGACCATAGACATGTTACACACATCACAAATCTCCAGCAAAGTAGATGTGTCACATTACACAGAGACAAAGTGGTAGTGTAGGTGCTGTTTATTTTAAAGTGCTTTAGTGCAATATTTACATAGTCCAGGTCTATGACCCCATTAGTGTAAACCATTCTATTGTGACGCAACACAAGTGCAAGGTTGAGGGACATGTCATTGTTCAGTGCAGGGGAACATGAATTGACAATGGAGTAGTGAGAGGCAATTGCAGTCCATAGTGGAAAAGTTAACAGTGTGTCAGTGAAGAGTGCATGTCACCAACTGTAGCAACACTGGTATGTTGTCAAGCACAGGACAAAGGGAAATCACTGCCCATGTGGCATGGGCTGGTGCTACCGGGTACTCCCACGGGTGAAGATGATCTGTTCCACATCTTTATCCTCTGATGTGTGTGTGGTCTCCTCTGCCCTTGATGGTGGTGGTGGTGGGTATGAGGGGGCCACGCATACTTCAGTGGTTGGAGAAGTGGACACCAAATTCCCGGCAGCTGCCATCTGTGGAACTACATATGGCATCACTGCAGAAGGAGGAGCTGCTGATTATTGAGTATGGCAGCAACCTCCCTGTGGAAGGCAGCCATGTCTGCCCTGAGGGAGGCCAGTTCCCAGTGCATGGAGTCCTGCTTGTTGTCATGCATGCAGCAGCAAGATTGGGAGGGCAGGTGTTGTGGCAACTCCCTCACGGCAGTGGTTAGGTCCCCCACACACTGTTGGACTCCATGCAGTTGGGATTGTGTGACTTGTTAGGCTGCTGTCTGTTCAGCGGATGTTATCATGCACATGCGCATCTCCTCAAGGCTGGCTGCCATAGTTTGCATCCCCACCCGCACCTCCTTGGCCAGCTCCCGCTGTACTCCCACTACTGTCTTCTCAAAGGTGGTCCCTGTGTCATCGGAGTCCTCAGCTGTGTTTGAGCTGGTAGGTCGTACTATAACGGTGGTGAGTGGGTCCTCTGGGATGGCTGCTACATGTATGCTCCTCCTGGTGACTGGAGGTGGTGTCTGGAGGGTTCCCAGGACATCTTGGAGGGTTTCCTGGCTGATGGTTGTCAGCTGGTCATCCAGGTCATCAGGGTAGTCCAGGACAGGCAGATCCACAGGAGAGCCATCTTCCTCTGCAATGATATATAGTACAATTAGTCTGTCTGTGTTGTGCCAGTTGTAATGTGACATCACTGACTTCCTATTCATGGTACATTGTCATGTTGGTTCCCATGCATTGTTCCTGTCATTATTGTTTGCAGTCTCTCAGCCCTATGCCCCACCTGCATGTCACATTTGGACAATTGTCTGCATCACATCTTCTAGGTGTGGGTTCTGTCTAAATTGTGGCTTGCCAGCTTCTTGTCCTCATCAACCTTCCCTCTGCTTCCATTAGCATGGTAAGGCCTTGCAATGATTGTTGGTGTGCTGATGCCACAGCACCACACATAACAATATATCCCTATCCCACTCTATCGTTTTTCACATACACCTATGCGATGCTGAGAACTAGCACCACACCATGCATGGCATGTCCATGAGACAATGCACGTGTTACCATTAATAGTTTCTCATGTTGATGTTAGCGTATGTGTGCTACATTGCATTGCACTGATGGACCTGGCAGAGTTCCGTTTCCTCTTGTAACTGTGCAGGTGTGTTTGCCTTTCTAAACACATATGACCTCCCCCTCAATGCAGTTGTCTTTGCACTATGATACCTGAGATGTTGCATGATGGGATTGCAGCTATTGTGACACAGACATAGAGGTAAACCCAGGGATGGCCAGCATGGGTATGAGATTACTGCTGTGTACATCATTATGAATGTGACAGTGTCTGATGGTTATTGAGTCTATGGACATGACCAGTTGACAGGAGTTGCATTTGGATAGGGATTGATGGGGATTGACCACGTAGTCATACTGAACCCTCATTTTGAGTGTATTTGTTCGATGGGCACCTAACTGCCATTTCCTAATTGACCAGCGCAAACAGCACAGGTAGTTGTGGCAAATGTTGTCAATGAGGAATGCCGCTTGAGCCAATGGCCTGAGACTGGGCATTTTACTCTAGTTTACATTCTGACAATGCCAGCTGTCCTGTGAAACCAGGCCAGTTTTATGTTCTACCCTGCCCTCCTGGTCTGCTTCAGCATTTTCACCAGCCTTGGCATAGCAATGTATCCCCATGTAAAGGTTGTAGGTGTTGTGCTGTGCCCCTGGATGCCCCTGCACAGCCCATGCACCTGGCATTGGAGGTGCAGGGAGACCCATGCCCTGCCTCTTTGCCCTTTCCACTTCCTGATTAGCAGGGCTGACATGCATTGTATAGTAGGTATGTGCCTCCCCCTTCTTGCACTTGACATTTTGGCATTTTGGTCCCCCATGCAACTTACCCTGCATATGTGTTGTTTCCTGGTAGTCTGCGCTGTCCTGCAATACCAGTGATGATTTTCTCCGGGATGATGGCTGCAACCATCTCCTCCATCTCGACCAGGTCCTCTTGTGGTGCTGGACTCCCACCTCAAGTCTGCAGTGCTGCCTTCCTGTTCCTTGCCATTTTTAACTTTGTCCTCCGCTTGCAGTCATGCTAGCATTTCTTGCACTCAGTGACCGTTCTCCTGACCTCTGCCACACTTTTAATCTTGTCCACAATCTGTTGCCAAATTGCCTTTCTCCTTCCAATTGGCAATTTAGAGTTGATGAAGAGTTGATGCTGGTGCTCCGTCACCTCTCTCACCAGTATTTCATGCTCCTCTGCACTGAAGCAACACTTCCTCTTCTTCTTGTCTCTCCCCTAGGTCTTGTCTGTGTCCTCCTGGCTGGTTCCTCATTGTCTGGGGTCTCCATGGGGTCTCTCCTGGCTATGTGGATCCATCTTGCCTCTTCTTTGCTCTGTTTGCTCCATTTGCGTCGCTTTTTGACGCTAATGCAGGCAAAAATGGCATCTATCCGTTTTGTGACATATTTACATGTCGTAAACTGGATTCGAGTCATTTTTCCTGCGTTAACATAATTTTGCCTTACGACAAGGCACAATGGTTAGCGTCAGGAAAAATGACTCTTATGTCTTCTTAGTGTAGTTTTGCGTCAAAAAGTATAAAAATGGCCCTTAGTTTACTACACCTAGTTCTCTTTATTTTAGAGATTAGGTTCTCCATCCGTCCACCAATGGGGAAGTCGCTGCGGTGCTAGCAACCTCCCCACCAGCCCCATGACAACTTTTCCACTGGGCTGACCGGCAGAAAACAAGGTTTCCGACGGTCAGCCCAGTGGGAAAGTGAAGCAGCATTGTTGTAGTCAGACCGCCATGAAAAGGCTGGCAGAGAACAAGGTTGTAATCAGCAGAGTGGTGCTAAGTTCAGCACCACCATGACTGAAACTGCTGTCAGACTGTTGGGATCACTGATCCTGGTGGGGACGGCGGTAATGGGACGGCCATATTATGGTGGTCGGACTGCCACAGCCGCGACAGTCCGACCGCCAACGTGAGGCTGGAGGTCTTCAGACCACCAGCCTCGTAATAAGGCCTGATGTGTTTTGTGTATTGATTTGTGTTATAGGATGCCATTAGATTACTTATTACAACCAAAGCCCTGGTTGAGCAGACATACTGCTGACTAATAACAAAAAGGTACCTGGCTTTTGTCTATGTTATAAAAGACAGCTGTACCACACAGGCCCTAAATGAGGAGTCTGTAAGGTGTGATGCTCCATCACAAATGTGAGTAGATAATGTTGGCTGTATTACAGGTGACATGGCATACAATGCACTTATGATACAGTGTATGTTTCTAACTTCACATTGGTGAGTTGTTATTATGACCACACACTATTGAGCACCTGATAAAAAATGTCTAGGAACATGAGTACAATGGCAATATTTCTCATCAAAGACATTCATAAAAATGTTTTCTCTGCAAGATTCAAGTCAGTTCATGTTGACAATGGCAGATTGGCATGATGCCTTACTCCTTCACAAGTGTGCATGTAGGCCAGTCTGTTTCAACAAACATGAAGTCAGTAGGCAAATATTTTTGATTGAAACAGAAAGGAATGTGTACACATTGGTGATAGAGGACCTGGCGAACCTCCGCCCCAGGCTGCTTACAAGGCTTCCAATGGGCTGACCAGCTGGAGCCTCTGACAGAGATTTCGGCCGGTCAGCCCAGTGGAAACCCTGCAGCAGCATTGGCCTTGGCTTCTTATGGAGCCAAGGCCAATGTCGTCGCATAGAGTGTGCTCCCAGCACCCTCAGAATACCCACTGTCTGCCATAGAAGACAGTGTGCATTCCAAGTTTGCTGGCACAATCCCCCTACAGCCCCCAGCACTGGATTTCTGCCAGCCTTTTCGTGGTGGAGTCCACACCGTGAAATGGCTGGCGAAAACTGGACTCCTGATTAGCACAGTGGTGCTGAACTCAGTGCGGCCGTGTGGCTCATCATGACTCCGACCGCCGCCCATGATGGCGGTGGTACCATGGTGGTCTGGCTATCAGGGCGTAATGTGATGGTCGGTCTACTTGGAGTGTGGCAGTCCGACCGTCACCGCGAGGCTGGCGGTCTCAAGACCGCGAGCGTCATATTGAGGCCCAGAGTACCCTGTACCGTAAACCATTTTATAATGTCCTTTGTTATGTCCAGATGGCAAATCAATGATGGAGTAAAAAGGTTATACTTCAAGCACTTTTGGAGATGGAAGGATCCATCACATATATGCTGGAAAACTCAATATCAGGTCCAAATCATGACTCATATTTGAAATAAGGAAATGCATCAAGGTGTAATCTGTAGCATATTGTGAATTTCATGTAAATGCAATAAAACTATTGTATATGTCATTTCAGCATCCTCAGGAGCAGGCGGAGGAGACATTGTCATGTAGGGTGGGAAGTAGCTGGCCACTGTGGTTCAGGTGCTGTGACTACTGAAACTGAGGAACTCAGTGGCATGAAGGGTGAGGGGACTGAATGGAGGCCGCCAGCTCAACATCATCATCTTAGGAGGACTCCACAACTGACCAGTCCCGTGTGGTGGAGGATCCTACAGAAACTGTTCCACCTATATTCTTGTCTGCCACCCAGAGAACTATCTCCACCCTTCCTCTTGCTCCCCTCTGTTGGCCAAACCTGCCCCACTAAAAGGGGTGGCATCCTCTTCACTGCAGACACCTCATCCCTGTTCGTGTCCCACCGGCTGCACTGAGTGAGGAGGCTATTGACCTGTTATGGGACATCTCTGTAGGCCAGACTGTACTCCTGAATGTCACCCAGGGGCTTAGGTGCCATATACAACAAATGGTAGCATACCTGGAAGGCATTCACAGTGCTATGTCTGGCCTACAAAAGTCATTTCAAGGTCTAGCCTCCTCACTGATAGCCTCCCAGCCATTCCAAACTTGTGCCCCAACTTCCACCCATTCCCATCCCAATTCCCTATTCCCAGCCCTGTCCCAAGCACCCTCACTCCTTTGCACACACCCACTCCAACACACACAAGCAGCACACCTACACATAAACACAAACACACCAAAAAACAAAGGCGCAAACACAAACAATATACAGACACCACATTTGTCACATTCACACCCACACTCACCACAACCAGCAAACCCACAGAAACCTTCCCACGACCACACCCACATGCACTACCACCACCACTACACCCAGACCCCCCACTACCATATCCACATGCACAACCAGCACACCCACAGATACCACCACACTTATATGCACACACTTTCAGTACACCCACAGACACCATACCCACTACCACATCATTATGCACAACCACCATTAGCACACCAACAGACACCACACCTACCACCACACCCACATGTACCACCATATTCACAAACACGACAACCACACCCAGCACCTCAACAGCACACCGATCCACAAACACACACACATACATTTGAAACAACACCCATAAAACACAAACACTCACACTCACCTGAATAACATACACCTAGGAAGAAACATACACCAAATGTAAACAACATACACCAGACCCACAGGCAACCTCAACAGACTCACGCACATCACCCACTGACACTCCTATACCTCCCAATCCCAACTCCCTTCCGACCATCCTACTCTTTTTCCCCATGAAGATGTTTATTTGCCCTTGACATTACCCCTTCCAAATCCGAAATCACCCCTCCCAAATGCAAGGCCACCCCTTCCAAACCCCAAGCCACCCCTCCCATATCCAATACCCTAAGGTAAAACTACCCCTCCCAAACCAGAAACCAGCCATCTCAGACCCCACCCTCCCATGAATATCATTGAGGTGCCTTCTCTGTGTACACTAGGTGCCCCTTCCTGAGGAGGTTGCGATTGACAATTGCTTAGGAGGCAAGTTAAGTACTACAGCAATGTTTTCAGACTAAAATGTGAAGTACCTATTGTTATTTACCCTTATGTCAGAAAAACAAAAATTTTTAAAGTTTACTTTTTATGTGCATACTCTAGTAAAAATAGTATGTGATGGAAATTTGTATTTAGGTGCAGTCATTCATCATGATAATGGACACTTGCAGCAACAAGTAGATGTTTGGAAAGTACTATGTGTGTGATTATTTCACCTTGATTACTGTTTAGAAGGAACACATATACATTACCCCTTAACAAATAATGAGACTATAGAATCTGGATAACATACAGGACTTGCACTAGACAAAGGGAAATGTTACTTGGATGAATATGTAGAATGATTCAAAATTGGGTCTGGCATTTATTTGACAGGTAATTAATAAGGTAATAAGGTTACACCTTGTCTAGTGCAATTTCTATATCATGTTACTTTGTACTTATCACAATTATATGTAATACATATTTGTTTTTAAGTTGACAATTTTCTAAAAGTATTTAACACACCTGACTTTTTGATTTTTTCGATTGATTCCCTTTTTGTGTAGGCATTGGGCATGACAATATTTGCATATGACGGGTGGGTCTGTGCTTGTAAAAAATGAAACATGCAGTCAAGAAGCGATTGAAAGGCTGGTGTAAGTCAGGGGTGTGCTTGGCCTCTGTAGAAAGTTTGTGAAGGACGGCAGTTGGTGAAAGGAAGTGTGCAGGCACTGCAAGGGAGACTTTCGCCCGATTTCCGGAGTGTTAAGCAGGATCTGGCCGCTTAGTTAATAATCAGGCCAGGGTGCAACCGCAGTGTACCGCACTTGGAGCTCTGCGGAATTTCACCGCGCTGATAACCAACTATGTGGAATTCTGCAGAGTAGAACTCCCTGAGTTCTGCCCAGGCCTGCTATGCAGACCATGAAGATTAATTACTGGCACTGCTAGCATGTTATACTCCATTAGCACCCAAGGACAGGGGTCTGGCATACCTATGTAGAAGTATATCAATTGCAACATTCGGTTGGCTAGATAATATAAGGTAATGTGGAAAAGGCATAGCCCTCCCAATTCTTTGTGAGTATAAGGTGTTTCCAGTTAGCCTGCAGTTCCTCTGAAAGAAACCTCTAATGACTGACTCGATGTTTCGCAGGTGCAATCGCTGCATCAATAGAAGTAACACTATAGAAGTAGTTGTGCATAGCTGCCCAGTTTTAAGATGGCTCATGTCTGACATTTCATGGTTTCAGTGAATTGATGAGTGACATTTCCAGACCATATGTGTGGCACTTAGAAAGACACTTTCTTGCACGTAAAACCAAGCAATCAATTCTATGGGAATGAATAAATATCAGAAATTACAACCTTTTGGGAAACAAAAATCTCTGAAAAGGTCTTAAAACTGCTGCAAAACACTTGAAATGGAAGGTCAATAACTTACTTCACAGTGCTTTCATTCAGAAGCAGGACATGATAGCACTGTAAATTAAATTTTACACTGGGCTTCATTTCCCTTGAGGTAACTTAGATTCAGTTCCTTTTCTCTCTGGCACACACAGAGGTGAGGGTTATTTTATTAACCAATGAGGTTTCTAGTAGTGCAGTGAGAAAACAGTTCACCATCTCTTTCGGTAATGGATATGTGCTGACATGATAACAAGTTCTGTTTTTTGGTGTCATTCACATGTTGGGATTTGAATGTCCGTACCATTTGATATTCGAATAGAAAACTACAAGTTCCAGCATGCTAAGTGTTTGAGTTTAAAAATTCAGGACTTTTGTGTTACAAATCACATGCAGCGTGCTATAAGGGGCAGCGGGGAATCACCCCATTCCAGTCCTTGGTGCCATATGACACACAGAGTCACTCTTTCCTACAAATTGAAACTCATGAGTAACTTATTGAGTTCTTAACACCACAGATGATAAGCTTCACGGCAACTGGACTCGCCACACTACACTCACTAGGCTAGCTAGAAGTGCTATAATTATAGCAACTGCTCATCCCCACAACAATTATTATATTAGAAACTCTGGAGTAGGGTTGTACTGGCCAGCATCTGCTTACCATTAGCCAAATACTGCAGCAATGGTGCTCAGTCTGCACACATCACACTGCTCTTCCTGCCCCCCCCCAATAGGAAGAAGCTCAGTGAGATCAGGGTTGGCCTGGATACTTTTGGACTATAGCTTTGCTGCAGCCCTTCACACAGCTTCTTCTACATGGTCTGTCCTGATTTGATAACACCTCACAAAAAAGCAACGTGTATGTCGAATGTGTGTGTCAAGAATAAAGGATCTGTACCACACAATAACCAATGGTCATTAGTTCCTGTGAACCACCAAGGTATGGATCAAAATGGAGGGGTGGCATAGGTACAGAATGGGATGGGAAAAAGACCACAGAATGATATACAACTGGCCACTTACCACTGTTGTGCTCAGCCACAGCCAGGTAGTCTGCTAAATTTTGCCTTGCTACTGGTATTGTACTGCTAGAAGATGGCAGACAGAGGCAGGCTCGCTCTGAGGGGCTCATTTAGGGCTGCTGCACAGGGGAAGTGATCGATGATGAGCATCCTGGTGGAACACTGGTGGCATAGTACTCTTCTCCACTGGTGCTGTAACTGCGGCATGTAATACTAGTGTGCTGTGGTGTGCTGGCAGAGGCTTTCCCTGGACTCAGTATGTTGCATGATGCTGCAAGTCAGTTGACCTCCAGCAGAACACCTGTCAGGCTTTCATCTACCTTGGTGAAGAAAGTACCCATCTACAAGTGGTGTCAGAGTGCATGACGATGACCCCGCCACTTGGCCCCCGAACACATGTGCATATCTGGCATGCGGGGTAAGGCTTTCTGGGTGCTGATGCACGGGGCTCCAATGGAGGTCAGGAGACTTAAAAACATTTGTGCCTGCCAGCAAATGTGACTTCCTCCATGATCGCTGCTTGGTCTGTGAATCAAAGGTGCTGTTTCCACTGTGGTTGTAGTGGCTCAGGGTCCAGCCACAAAAAGGAAGCTGCTGGCCACTGCCTCAGGCCTGACCCCACCAGAGTGATCACAGATTGCGGGTCAAGCGCCTTTTTTCGAAAATAACTACACATGCAAGGCGACGATCCCCAGATCCATGTGAACACACTCACTGCTGGGCCATTGTTTACTTAAGCAGCGTATAGACAAAGAACCACATGCTGCACAGAACCCCGGGCATTAGCTCAGCTATTTCAGTCATATTTGTGGCAGCTACCTGTGGCTTCTAAACTGTAATTTTAATTGAAAATCATTCCCTGTGTGGCCCAGTAGAGATCACTGATTGTTAAAATTAAAACAATATAGTCAGTATAACGCACTCACTGCCAGTGCACTCACAGCACTATAGTAGAGTGCACCCGGGATGTCCCTGGGAGCCATAAGATGAGTGACTAATGCATTTTAGTGTAGTGAGGCAAATACCAGCACTAAAATGCATTACTCTAACCCCTAATTTGTGGTACTTGGGAGGACTGGTTGTGGCCATTTCTTGTGTTTTATTCAGCAGCGGAAGAATGTTGGCATCAATCAAATTCTATAGGCAACTAGAAAAGCTAGTAGGCAACCAATGTGCTAATCAGGACCAGAGGGACTCCATAGCCCAGACTGCTTTGTGGCTCCAGGAGGCAGCCATCTTGTGCATCACCTGCTCCCACTTGCCAGATCCAACGAGCGCTATAAAGCGCAAGGGGGCATACCGCAGCACGTAACGCGCTAACCAGGACAAGAGGGACTCCATATACCAGACTGCTTTGTGGCCCCAGGAGGCAGCGATCTTGTGCATCACCTGCTCCCCCTTGCCAGATCCAAATAGCGCTATAAAGCACGAGGGGACATACCGCAGCACGGGACGCACTAACCAGGACCAGAGGGACTCTATATCCCAGATTGCTTGTGGCCCCAGGAGGCGGCCATCTTGTGCATCACCTGCTCCCACTTGCCAGATCCAACGAGTGCTATAAAGTGCAAGGGGGCATACCGCAGCGCAGGATGCGCTAACCTGGACCAGAGGGACTCCATTTCCCAGATTGCTTGTGGCCCCAGGAGACGGCCATCAAGTGCATCACCTGCTCCCATTAGCCGGATCCAACGAGTGCTATAAAGCACAGGTGGGCATTCCACAGCATGGGACGTGCTAACCAGGACCAGAGGGACTCCATATCCCAGATTGCTTTGTGGCCCCAGGAAGCGGCCATCTTGTGCATCACCTGCTCCCACTTGCCAGATCCAATGAGCGCTATAAAGCGCGAGGGGGCATACCGCAGCAGAGGACGTGCTAACCAGAGTGACTCCATATCCCAGACTGCTTTGTGGCCCCAGGAGGCAGCCATCTTGTGCATCACTTGCTCCCACTTGCCAGATTCAACGAGCGCTATAAAGCGCGATGGGGCGTACCGCAGCACGGGAGGCGCTAACCAGGACCAGGGGTACTCCATATCCCAGACTGCTTTGTGGCCCCAGGAGGCGGCCATCTTGTGCATCACCTGCTCCCGCTTGACAGATCCAACGAGCGCTATAAAGCGCGAGGGGGCACACCACAGCACCTGATGCGCTAACCAGGACCAGAGGGACTCCATATCCCAGACTGCTTTGTGGCCCCAGGAGGAAGCTATCTTGTGCATCAACTGCTCCTGTAGTGAATACTAGTTCATTTTAATGGGATAACAGGAGTTAGCTTAGCCTCTGGCTTGCAGACTCGTACCCTCGTCACCTAGTGACTTTTAACCTACTTACCTTGCTCTGTCTTAGCCCATTTAATTATTTAATTCTTCTAAGATGGCTGCCTTGAATAGTTAAGCCACCTGTTATGATTTACATTTTCAGTGTCACCGCACTAAGGCGTAAAGATCAGGTGACAAAGACAAACAAACAGTAGGTGTTCACACTTAGGGATTTTCCCTCTCTATACTTTCGAGGGATTGTTTAGATTAATTGCCGTCCCAAGCATGTCTGTTATCTATTGTTTGGGAACACACCTACGTCAGGGGTCCTTGTAGATCTGTATAAATACATCGTACTTTAGACAGATAATCAGAGGGAGTCCGACCAGAGGGCATTGCCACCATCGCTGATATCGATGCTGCACGTCGTCCTTACTCTGACCCAGTCTTCGTGTCCCTGCAGAGTCTGAGATAGAGACCTCATTAAACGGTAACGAGGGTTGGAGGCTGCTCTGATGGACATGGCATTGGCAGATTAGGTTTAGCAAACCCAGCTCTCCTTTAGGTAGGAGGTTAGGCCTCTCACATTAGGGTATTAGGGCATATTACATCTCGTATGTCTTGCTTATGCATTGCAAGGTGGTGGGGGTCTTTGTAATAATGACTAACGTCTTCACAATTCTGTTTCTTGCATTATTCATTATCCTAATCATTGTAGCCCATTCAACTTATCGCAAATTGCAGTTATGTTAAATAAAAACTATTGAAACTTTACTACATCTTTGTCATTGCCTTTGTTTGAACGAGACATGATATATCTGTGAGAAAGGGGTAATCTCTGTTTAACCACGACATTCCCTGAGATGTCTTATTCTCGAGTCCATGCGTAAAGGCTGCCACAAATCACCTTTTACTATTGTGTTTCTGGTGAGGTGCTGCTAGTGAGCCGGTAAGGTTGGGACAACAATTGCGATTTGTTGTAGGATAGGCATAGTCGCCTATAGACAAACTTACTGTCATCCTTTAACCAGCAGTCTTGCCCAGAGCAAGAGTCCAAACTACGACACTCCCACTTGCCAGATCCAACGATAGCTATAAAGCCCATGCCAAGGACGGGCCCGTCTGCGCCTGTCTGCGTCCAACTGAGACCGGGCAGGGCCACATCCCTCAGTCTGGCTCTCTTTTTCTGCAACCCTGAATTGTTTTGTCCCCCTCTGGCCCTCCCCAACACCATCCCATGCCCCTTGTCCTGTCCCAATATATTTCCATAGATATGGGCAAATGAAAAGCAACTGAGGGTGGGGCTATGGTTGGGGGGGGGAAGCATAAGAAAAATTCCAAAAAGACAGGCTGCAATTAAATACTTGACCGCATTGATGACCTCCTAGTTGACTGCGGGGGAATATTAGTTCTACCATCTGGTGCTGACCAACCATTGAGTCCCAAACCGTGCCCCACAACCCAACCATCGACCAGCAAGCAGGAAAACAATCTAACATGTTTAACAAAGCCAGGGTAAGGATGAGGAGCAAGTTCAGCACAGTGCCCCATAACCCCGTAGACCCAGGTCCTAGCCCCGGCTCCCCTCATGACTCAGCAATGGTGCCTCCTCCCTCACCCATCTTCTGTACCAATTGCTTTCTTCCTTTATTACGTCCCTCAGACCCACCTACAATTCAGGATCTCGTAGCTCCACCTGCCCAGGCTAGGACAGGCGGGTTCCCTAATAACCAGCCATCCCACCCCCCAAATGACGACTTGGTATGTTGCATACAAACACTCAGGGCAGAAATAGCAACCATTAAGGGTACGATAGGCGACCTTGCGGTTACAGTGTGGCATCTTATCAAAGAGAGAGGGAGAATAGCTAGTGAAAGTGCCGCCACCCCAGTTCCGACCAACATCGCCGCTCTGGCACCATCTGTTTCCACCATGCTCCATCATACAAAACACCATGGAGGTCAACCAGGTCTACCACTTGAGGACTCCTTTTCTAGGACCTCAGTCGGAGACCATACATTGAGTCCCCGTATACCAGTAGGTATGCAAATTGAATCTCCCTTCACCAACCCTTAGAACAAAAGTTTCAATTTCACATCTCTCACACTACGGGTGGGTTGACACCTTGGCAGTACACATGTTTCCACAACCACCACTCTTCCTCCTCGGAAAGTCTTTATGACCAACGTGCCCAGATCTAACTCTCGGGGGGAGGGAAGGGGAAGACTCTTTGATTAACAAAGTCACCCACTGGATTTGACACAGTAGAGGATGTCTCTCAGTAATTAGGAAAGATATTCTTAGGGCCAGAAGGGAGAGGTCTCTGAGCATTCTGTTTCACTACATTAAGCTTCTCCCAGACAATGGGCAGCTAGCATATGACTTAGTAGCCCTAGACCAAAGAACTAACCCCACGAACGGGTCAACTATACAGTTCAAACTTGAGTCACCCACCCCATTTTGTGTGCCACCCTCCCAAGTGGCTTAGATGATGCCACAGTCTGTTCCAAGATAGATTGACCAACAGGGCCTGAGGCGCAGGCTTCCTATGATAGACCTGATAGCAGCACAAGCTATGACAATTGCCTCCGCACCATCAGCCACCCAGCAGACATCTCCGATCAGAGAATTAGGATGGCCCTCACCGCTTCTCTCAATATCGTTGCACTAGCCACCCTAGATCTCCAGGCAAACCCTCTCCTATCACCCAACCCCATGACCACCAGTTGGAAAGTAAAGATTGTCTCCTGGAATGTGGGAGGTATCAAATCCAAACTCCTGTTGCCTCATTGGAACACCTTTATCGACCACCACAACATATGTATCTTTCAGGAGCCCTGGCTAATCGAACCTGCCCACAAACCTGGCTATGCAACCTATCACATACCTGCTGTTCCCAGGAGGGTGGTCTGTGAAACGGGGGCCTCCGAATATGGGTGAAAAACGCACTGCAGTGCGTTATGCAACTGATACCCATCAATAGCCGTGATATTTTTGGTATCAGTCTCAAGGGAACAGGCTCCACTATCAATGACATTTTCAAAATCTATGTCAGGGGGACAAGAGGGCTCAACCCCTCTGTCACCTTGCAGTCTCTAGAGACCCAATTAGTTAAAAGACCCTCCAAACATGCCCTCAATACCACCTTCGAACCATTCGGTCACTACCACATGGGCAATTTCAGGGAAGAAGATAATATATGGCACATACCTAGGCTGAAGCTTCCCCCATCAAGAAGTGACACTTGGCTGCCCTGCAACTAAATGCCCTGACCCTCAGCCATGGCATGAGGGCTGTAAATGTAAGAACCAAATATGACAAGCATGCCGCCCACAGGTTCACTGGCACAGAGGGGATGAGCTGCATCAATTTTATACTGATGGACCTTAGATACTGCCACTTGGTAGGTGACACAATGGTCGGGACCCAATTGGACAGTGACCACAATCCACTCTGCCTTACTTTAGAGCCACCGTGGGGTAGGGCACCCGTTGCAACAACCACTACCAAAGTTGCCAAGGTGGTTCAGGCAGAGAACAGCGGACGGCGACTTAGATGGAGCAAGGTGATCCTGTGAGATGACATTCTCTCTTCCATCTATTTAGACCTGACAGATTGTGTAGCATTGATATCCATGATGAAAGAAGAAGACGTGGGAAACAGTTCCTCTCTAATCGAAGTACACATCGAGTTTTTCAAAAGATTGGAACAGCTACTATCTTTGCCAGTTGCCCACAACAATGGCAGTGCTCCTCACCGTGAGGGTGATAATTGGTACAATCAAGACTGCCGGACGGAACGAACAAATTGAATCAGTGCAATCAAACAAAAGGTTGTCGCCCAAGTTAGGACTCTGTGGAATCTGTGCAAGCAGACACAGAACAAGACCAGGAAGGACTGGGATGAGGAAAGATGAAGACTCCTGAAGGTTGCATGTGAACGCAGGGATTCCAGATCCTTTTGGCTTACGGTAAGCAAAAGAAACCAAAAGAGAGCCCCTGCAATTGGCAACAATATCCTGCCCTCAGACTGGTTCCAACACTTCAACTCTTTCTATAATGTTGAAAGCCAAGTCGCAACCATCTCTGTCCTTCCACTTCCACCACAGCCGAATACCACCCACGGGGACGGTTTGTTCAACTTGGGAGATATCCGAGATGCAATTAACAATATAGTTCGAGCCACTAGCCCCAATGGCATTCCTGGTGACCTTTTTCTTCGCAACACCGATAAGTTGGCTGAGTACATCCTTCTCTTATCCAATGCAATTGTTAGGGGAGCCCCCATTCCTGAGTCCTGCAGGGGTGTCGAGATAATACCCATTTACAAGAAAGGCGATAGGTCCCTACCCACCAACTTTGGGCCCATAAGCCTCATCGATACAGCACAAGAGGTATTTTGTTGTGCCCTACTATCGAAAATCCAAGATTGGATTTCTGAGAATGACATCCTATCACCATTCCAGGCTGGCTTCAGGTCTAAAACAAGCACCATAGATCAGGTGTTTAGTTTTCTGCTTTTCTATTGGAAGGTTGTAGTGATAGGGAAGGGGAGTCTCTACGTAGCCTTCATAGACCTTAAATGTGCATTCGATCTGGTCTCTAGAGGTAAACTTTGGAAGGTCCTCAACAAGATGGGTATGCCCCCAGGGCTCCTGAGCACAACAATTCGACTACATGAGGCCAACTATGCAAAAATAGGCTGGGGGAACTAGGGCGATCTCACCGATCTGATCAAAGTAGTCGGGCGTTCGGCAGGGCTGTGTACTAGCTCCAACTCTCTTCTCCCTCTATTTCAATCAGGTCATCCAGCACCTCACCTTGCAGCCCTCTGATGCAGGGTGGGCTGATAGTATCCAAAACGCTGATGGGCATCCATTCCTCGCTGAATCGATTTGACGATTTCTGCTTCAAGAGAGGCTTAGAAATAAACACCTCTAAAAGCATGTTCATGGTCATTAACCCTCACAGGTCATATAGGGGAAACCTTTCCCTAGACAGGTCTAAATTAGAACATGTTAACACCTTTGAATGCCTGGGAATTAAACTATCTGACTCAATGTCTTGGAAAGCTCATATCAGCTCTGCATCACTAAAATGTAGCCATCTAGTGGACGTCCTTCTATGGGAGCACCATGCATCAACTACATGACCAATAGCTGCTGCTCTCCAGATTTAGAATATGAAATCTGTTAGCCCAGCACTTTTTGGGCCAAACTCTGAGGCTTTGAGGTTGCAAAGGGGCTTACGCATACTGAAAATATGTTATGAGAAAGCTCATCTCCCAGCCCCGAGCACCCCGTTTCTTCCTTTGCACTTGGATCTGGCCCGCAAACCACTAGCTGCCATAGCCAGTCTCAGACCGCTGTTATTTTAGAGGAGAATCATGGCAACTCCTGAACTTTCCTCCTATGCCACCGCGTTTAGGGAAGTTTGTTTCTTGGACACCTCCAATAAGATCCGGCGGATCCATTCAGTTAAGACAGCATTGATTGCCATTGGGAAGAGAGACTCATGGAACTCTTCATACACAGGGCCACCACCGACCAAAGAAAGAGTAAAGTCCTGCTAGTGAGAGTGGGTAACACAGTCTATATCTCGCTCGCTGTCATTAGGGTGACTAATTTTCCAGTTTCTGGACTTCAAGTCTACCTGGTTGCTAGAACCTTACCTGGACAGCACTCTTGATCCAACCGATAGGAAGCTCGATATGCAATTAAGATTCGGTTCCCTCCCTCTCAAAAGCTTTAACAGCAGATGGCAGAATAAGGCCCCTAGTAACAAGTTATGCCCCTGCTGCAACCTGCATCAGGAGTTAACTGTCCACGTCCTGTTTGCATGCCCATTCTACGCTCCCCTACAAAGGAAATGGCTCATGCCAACCTGCAAACATCTCGGGACCCGTGATCACGCTGCAGCCATGAGAATTTTAAAATCAGACTCCAGTATGCCCAATGCCATTGCAGTTGCCAAATTTCTCAGAGGAATGTGGTCCATCAGAAGGAAATTGACTAAGACTGCCTAACCCTATGTCTCAACACATGTTCATTTCTGCACCATGACTGTGTACTGGAACTGTGTTTTGCCACACTCCTCTTTTATTGTACTGTATTTTGTGCATTATCATGTTTTATTTATTGTTAGCCAAGTTTAATTTTATGAATTTTAAGTTATTATTTATTGTGGTGTAATGTGACATTTATGGCACTGGAACCTGAAATAAAGTTTATGATGATGCTAGTAGGCAACTAGTAAAGCAAATATCCAGATACCAAAGTCTTTGATGAACCCACTTCTTAACTTTAATAAGTTTTCAAAACATTAATTTTAATGTTTTTTTTGGGGATTTGCTGATCCTTCTCAAACCTTCCCGTTCTGGGCTCCACAGGGGATCCATGGAACAGGTGTGATTTTTGACAACACTTAAAATCATAATTGGAGACTATAAAAATGATATTTGAGGTAAGTGGCTTAGTAAAATTACATACAAACATATTCCAATAAGTAATTCCAGCTTAGAGGGTTGTTTTAATATATATTTACGGATTCACGGTCACATGATGGATCTGTGAATCCCAGGTGACAGAGAAACAAATGGACTTCATTGGTTAAACACCTGTGAACCTTTTGTACAGCACATTTCTTCCCATTGTTTCCTTCTTTGGCTGTGTCTGCTAAAAAACATATCTTCCAAATACAGTTGGACTCTTTTGTTTTGGGCTTGGTGTTTTTTTTCAATATAGAGAAAATGGCATCTGGGCACAATACAGAGCAGGAGAGGTTAGCAAAGACAGCCTTCTTCAGAAAATGAACCACCCAAGAAGAGGTAATCCATTGCCTGGAAATTCTTTTCTGGGGTGAAAAAGGTAATTGCAACAGTGGTGAGATGCAATCTCTGTGATAAGGAGCAGTCAAGTGGGAGTACCCGCACCTACTCCCATGGAATGAGCAATATACTCAAACACCTAAAGATAATTTACCTTCACCACCTTGCAAAAATGGAAATTGAACTGGATGTGCAGCACGCCTCAACATCTGCTGTGGCCCAGGCAGCAGAGGGGGACACAGTGCCAGCTGCAGTTGCAGCTAATCTCCTAAATGTCATCCCTAAACTTCAGAAGATTGGGATATTTTGCACAGTGTGCAAGAAAATCATTACTTTTGGGGAACTGTCCATCCCTGCTTTACTAAAAGTTGTGAAAAAACAAGTTGTTATTTTATTTATTATTTTTTTTACAAAAAAATAATTGCACAAGGTATGTGTGTTTGGTTTCTGGACTCATTTTTAATAGTTCCACTTAAGGGGAAAACAAGTTCCAAAAGGGCAAAACAAATATTAAGTTCCAAAAGCAAAAGCAAAACAAAAA